>NC_047040.1:38120047-38431261 GCF_011762595.2 Tursiops truncatus
AACCTAAAACAGTGGAAACAGAGAGACCATTTAGGAAACTGTTAGAGTAGTTCAGGCAGGAGATGATGGTGCTTGGATTAGGAAGGTGGTGGTGGAAATGGTGAGAAGCCTTGATTGGGGATATATTTAGAAGGTAGAGCATGACAAGATTTACTAATGATTGGATGTCATGTGTAAGAAAAAGAGACAAATTATGCATGAGTATTTACACCACTGTGATGAGCTGTAATGAGCAGACGTTTCTTGTAGGAATTTTCTCGTTCTTAAAATCCTGAAGTGTGACAAAATTCCTATTTCTTATTCTTCAAGGAATCCTTCCTTCCCTTTTAGCTATTGTTGCCCCTACTGAAGGGGAAGCAGGTAGAGAATGAATGAACCATTCACGTTATACTTAACTTAAAAAAATTTACAGGACAAGACACACAATTGCTAAGTTGGTTTGTTTTTCTAAATTGCTATTGTTAAGGATGTCACCCTGAAATAGGTTGTATTCAGAATCTGGGATAAAGTTATTTGTTAAGAGACTTTGAAGCAAGAATAGATGAAACTTTAAAAATTTTTGTTTAATGTGCACTTCACCTTTTTCCTCTGCAGTTCGTTCTATTGGCTCTATTGCACTTAGAAAAGCTGAAGACATTGACTTCAAGTACCACTTTGACTTCTTTAGTGTGAATTTCAATGAAGAACTGGTGGCACTATATGGTGGAAGTCTTCAGAAGCAGACCAAGTTTGTGCATGAATGCATTAAAACAATTCTCAAGCTCTATAAAGTACGAGATAATCATACAAATAAATAGTGATCAACCTATTGGGTTTTTTTTTTTTTTTTTTGGTTAAAGGGACTCAGCATATTTTAAATTATTTATTTGTTTGTATGGAAGTTGAAGCAAAGGTGGCACAAAGGTATTTGTGTGTGGGACTCTGTCGTTTTGAACTCAGTGGTGGGTTTTGAAGTTCAAATTCAATTTACAAGAAATCTTTCTTGTGAAGTTTGGAAAAAATTTTTTTTTTACTTTATGTATG
The DNA here is from genome assembly GCF_011762595.2 of Tursiops truncatus. NCBI lineage: Eukaryota > Metazoa > Chordata > Mammalia > Artiodactyla > Delphinidae > Tursiops > Tursiops truncatus. The sequence goes on from NC_047040.1 coordinate 38,121,071, forward strand.
AATTAGGAGTGCAGTGCATTTCCTAAAGCCATTAGTATGGATTTCTGCTTCTAGTTTTGGCTAAATAACTGGTACTAGAGTAGACTACTTCCATATGTAAACAACTATAAAACTAGCCAAGGTATCTGAAGCACATGTTTTCAGGTGTTGGACAACCAAGTGGTAAAGGACTATGACCACTGAAAGAGGGGAAACATGTGAGGTGAGCTCCGTGAGTGCCCGGCTTTCTGCCTGGAAGCATTTTCCAGACCATGGGGTAAATTTTTAGAGGTCAATAACAGCAAATTGATATCACTAAGCTGAAGAAGGCAGAGATTGGAATTTGGGACTACTGAAATGGCTAGATTTGTGGTCAGGTAGGAGAAAGAAGAGAACTAGGCAGAGACGGGAGCTCTAGAAATTTGAATCCTTCAGTCTTTGAGTGCTGTGCTACGTATGCACAGGGCAAGAGGCTGCAAGGCAGTAGCATACCAAGGAGGAAGTGGTGGGGTATGTCTGCTTCAGGTGCAAGGAATAAGGGGGAATATGTGTCCCTAGAGAAATTTAAAAGAGCAGTACAACAGACTCAAATTCATCTGTGCCAGCAATTCTAAACAGCGTCAGGGATAATTCTACTACCTACTAGGATAAGTCATTTCCTCCCTTGGTATACCATTGTGCAAGTCCTGGCAAAAACAGCTCGTGGGGAATTGTGGGTTGAATTGAGATTTGAGAGGCCACTTGGTGCCCAGGAGTTCTGACCAGCTAGTTAGAAAGACTTATCTGAACATTGGGCATTCATTTGAGACCCAAGAAAGGACACGATTTAGGAATAGAGCTACTCTAGCCCTAAAGTAAGAGCTACTGTAGGATCCACCTTAACAATGCTTCCATATAAGCCTCAAAAACATCAGAGTTAAGGATTTAGAATAAAAGATGCAAACAACAAGGGAACAGATGAGGGAGCTCAGTAGAGACATGGAAACTATTAAAAAAGAAAAAGGACAGAGACTTCCGTGGTGGCGCAGTCGTTTGGAGTCTGCCTGCCAATGCAGGGGACATGGGTTCAAGCCCTGGTCAGGGAAGATCCCACATGTCACGGAGCAACTAAGCCCGTGTGCCACTACCGCTGAAGCCCGTGCCCCTAGAGCCCATGCTCCGCAATGAGAAGCCCACACGCCGCAACGAAGAGTAGCCCTGCTTGCCACAACTAGAAAAGGCCTGCGTGCAGCAACGAAGACCCAACGCAGCCATAAATAAATAAATAACGAATAAAAAAGAAAAATTGAGAACTGAAACAATAAAACAGAAATGAAAAATTCAGTACATAGGCTTTAAGCAGGTTGAACACCACAGAACAAGAGATCATTGAATTTGAAGACAGGACAGTTAAAAACTATCCAAAATATGAAGCACAGAGGATAAAAGGATGGAAAGGACAGAGCCTCAGGAATCTGTGGGACAATACTAATTAGGCTAACACATACATAACTGGAACCCCAGAAGAAGAAGAGAGAGAAATATAAGAGGAAAAAATATTCAAAGAACTTGGGCGTCCCTGGTGGCGCAGTGGTTGAGAGTCTGCCTGCCAATGCAGGGGACACGGGTTCGAGCCCTGGTCTAGGAAGATCCCACGTGCCGGGGAGCAACTGGGCCCGTGAGCCACAACCACTGAGCCTGCGCGTCTGGAGCCTGTGCTCCGCAGCAGGAGAGGCCGCGACAGTGAGAGGCCCGCGCACCGCGATGAAGAGTGGCCCCCGCTTGCCGCAACTAGAGAAAGCCCTCGCACAGAAACGAAGACCCAACACAGCCAAAAATAAATAAATAAATTTATTAAAAAAGAAAGATAATATTCAAAGAACTAAAGGCCCCAAATTTACAATTCTGATTAAAATTTTCAACCGACAGATCAAGAAGGTCAATGAATGTCAAGCAGGATAAACACAGACTCACACCCAAGTTTATCCTAGTCAAATTGTTCAAAACCAAAGTAAAGAGAAAATCTTAAAAGCAGCCAGAGAAAAAAAGGCTCTTTACCTACAGGTAAAACAATAAAAATTATTGCTGGTCTCCATCGGAAATAATGAAAGCCCAAAACAATAGAAGAGCATCTTAAAGGTTTTTGGAGGATGATGGGGTGGGAGGGGACTCTCAACTTAAAACTGTATATCTAGCAAAAATGAGGACAAAATAAAGACATTGTCAGAGTAACAAAAACTGGCAGTTTTGTGATTAGTAGAAGGAAAGAGGGAAATAAAAAATTCCCGTTAGGTGAACGGCACAGTAATAATTGCTACAGACAAGATTCATCATGGGTGCTAAAATCAGTAGGTGAAGGTTTGAGGAGGAAAAGGATATTCACATGGTTTCACAGTATCTTTTCTAAAATATTTATTACCTACAAAGGGAAAGAACTTCACAATAAGAAACCTGGTAGACATCATCTTAACCAAGATTAACATTACCAGTAATAAGACATATTGATATCATGAATCTCCTGACACGCTGCACCATAGTTTCTGTGGCATTATTGTCAAAAATGCATAACCTCATTCTAATCATGGGAGAACTTCAGACAAACCGAAATCGAGAGACATGCTATAAAATAACTAACCAGTACTCTTCAGAAGCATCAAGGTCATAAAAAATGAGGAAAGGCTGAAGAACTGTCACAGATTAGAGGAGACTAAGGAGAAATAACAATAAATTCAAGGTGGGATGCTGGATGGAACCCTGAAATAGAAAAAGTACATTAGTGAGAAAACTGGTAAAACTTAGATTAGGTCTGCAGTCAATTCTGTTGCTGCACCAATGTTCATTTCTTGTTTTGGATCATTGTAGTATGGTTATATTAACTGTTAACCTTGCGGAAAACTGGGTGAGAGGTATATGGGAACTCTCTGTGCTATTTTTCCAACTTTTCTCTAATTGGTTCATAATTAAAAGGTTAAAAAGTTTATTTTCAGTAATGAATTCCTTATGAGGTTTATAATTTATTTAGAAGGAAAATATATACTAATGGTGAAAAGGATGGGAAGAGGAGTAAATAAAATTATTCCACTGCCATAAGAAATATAATATTAATTCTGGTAGATAAGTTAAGGCTGTATATTGTAATTTCTAGAGTAACAACAACAAAAAAGCAAATGCAGCTAAAGAGCAAATGGAGGAGAAATACAGGTATACCTCAGAGATATTGCGGGTTCGGTTCCAGACTGCTGCAATAAAGCAGATAAGACCTAAATATGAGGCCAGACACTATAAAACTCTTAGAGGAAAACATAGGAAGAACACTCTTTGACATAAATCACAGCAAGATCCTTTTTGACCCACCTTCTAGAGAAATGGAAATTTAAAAAATGAACAAGTGGGACTTAATGAAACTTAAAAGCTTTTGCACAGCAAAAGAAACCATAAACAAGACAAAAAGACAACCCTCAGAATGGGAGAAGATATTTGTAAACGAAGCAACTGACAAAGGATTAATCTCCAAAATATACAAGCAGCTCATGCAGCTCAATATCAAAAAAACAAACAACCCAATCCAAAAATGGGCAGAATATCTAAATAGACATTTCTCCAAAGAAGACATACAGATGGACAACAAACACATGAAATGATCTCAGCATCACTAATCATTAGAGAAATGCAAATCAAAACTACAATGAGGTATCATCTCACACCAGTCAGAATGACCATCATCAAAAAATCTAGAAACAGTAAATGCTGGAGAGGGTGTGGAGAAAAGGGAACACTCCTGCACTGCTGGTGGGAATGTAAATTGATACAGCCACTATGGAGAACAGTATGGATGTTCCTTAAAAAACTACAAATAGAACTACCATATGACCCAGCAATCCCACTACTGGGCATATACCCTGAGAAAACCATAATTCAAAAAGAGTCATGTACCAAAATGTTCATTGCAGCTCTATTTACAATAGCCAGGAGATGGAAACAAGCTAAGTGCCCATCATCGGATGAATGGATAAAGAAGATGTGACACATATATACAATGGACTATTACTCAGCCATAAAAAGAAACAAAATTGAGCTATTTGTAATGAGGTGGATAGACCTAGAGTCTGTCATACAGAGTGAAGTAAGTCAGAAAGAGAAAGACAAATACCGTATGCTAACACATATATATGGAATTTAAGAAAAAAAAATGTCATGAAGAACCTAGGGGTAAGACAGGAATAAAGACACAGACCTACTGGAGAACGGACTTGAGGATATGGAGAGGGGGAAGGGTGAGCTGTGACAAAGCGAGAGAGAGGCATGGATATATATACACTACCAAACGTAAGGTAGATAGCTAGTGGGAAGCAGCCTCATAGCACAGGGAGATGAGCTCAGTGCTTTGTGACCGCCTAGAGGGGTGGGATAGGGAGGGTGGGAGGGAGGGAGACGCAAGAGGGGAGAGATATGGGAACATATGTATATGTATAACTGATTCACTTTGTTATAAAGCAGAAACTAACACACCATTGTAAAGCAATTATACCCCAATAAAGATGTTAAAAAAACCCCAAACTTATTTAAAAAATAAAATATGTAATTGTCAGTGAATAGATGTTGTGGAATGCTGGCTTCCTTTTAAACCCAGGCACACAATAGAGAAATAATTTGATGAGATAGGATATATCAATATGATGAGGTAGTATATTGCTGTGGCAGTTGTAACCGTTCTGGCTTTTTTGTGCTATTTCAAGTTTCAAATAAATGATTTGACTTTATGTATCCTATGAAATCTAATATTCTGGTATACACCAAATATAATTACACCTCTTACGTACAATATAACAAATGGTAAAAACATGATTTGCTAGACCAAGTGTTCTGATTTTGGTTCAGAAAACCAAAGCCTAGCTGTTAAAAATGTTTGCAAAACACAAAATATGTATACACTAATTACAAATATATGAAAATGTATTTCTGTATCTTATTATGGGAGGTTATATAAATAGTTTAATTTTCTTTTTTCTATGAAATTGTTCATATGTAGAGAGAAGTATTTAGTATATTTATTATAATATTAATCCTTAATCATGCCTTGGTGATTTTTTAAATAGGGTCAAGAATTTGCTCCAAAAAGTGTGGCGATAATTGGTCATTCTATGGGTGGCCTTGTTGCAAGAGCATTGCTTACGTTGAAAAATTTTAAGCAGGATCTGATCAATCTTCTTATTACACAAGCAACACCTCATGTTGCTCCTGTGATGCCATTAGATCGTTTCATTACAGGTGAGTCCTGTTACATAAACACTAACTGACCTCTCCATTGTTGTTTAGGATTAAACAGATCCTTGCAGCTACTACTCCCTTTAGAGTATACTACAGGTTTATCCATGTGTGAAGCAGCTTAGGTTTAAATCAGCACCTCCAATTCTGAGCATCTCTTTTTGTGACTTTCAACTTAGGCTCATAACTGAAACTGCTGTTAATTTTCTCTGCCTTTTGCATCTTAACATGGAAAACATGTGTCTTATAACCCCTAGGCACTTGAGCTTCATTTTAGTTATTCTTGAGGATGACTCTTGGTCTCTTAAAGTGTGTTTATACTTCCTTTTTTTGTTAACTCCTCTGGGTACTTCATTCAAAATAACCTTATATTTAAGTAAAATAGTAGAAATGCCTTGTTTTTTTTTTAATAAATAGGTCTGCTAACACTTTATATGATGAGGTAAGGTAGGATTGCTAATCTTTATAGAGCTCTTATTATATTTTGGATATTGTGGTAAGAACTTTACATGCTTATTGTATCATTTCATCCTTATGGCAGTTCTTTGAGGTAGGTACCATTGTTATTGCCATGTCCATGGACAGAAAAGAGAGGCCAAGATAAAATTCTTGCCCAAAGTCACATGGCAAGAAAATAGTGGAGCTGGTATTTGACTCCAGCAACCTTGTTTCTGGGCCTGTGCTTTTAACATTTACGTATGCTGCCTCTGAATTGAGTTACATTACGATAACAGAGGAAATAAAATTATGGATAATACTGTAATGTTGCAGGGAATTTTGAGTGAACAGTAGGTGTTTATGATTGTTGTCATCTAATTAAATAGTGATAATGTCACAGAATAAGAATTAAATGCCTACTATCTCAACTTTTTATTAAAGAAAGTCAAGTATTCACTGCTTTTTGGAATGCTGTATGTGTAGAAGAAAATCTTTAGAAAGAAATCACTATTTTTCCTAATCAGTAAATTTACACAACTTCTTACCCTATAAAAATTTGCATTATCTTAATTGTGGTGAAAATTTTGTTTACAGATAAGTGAGACATATACCCTAGTGACTCCAAACCAAAGTAGTTTTCCAAAGCACCCATCTTAACATAACATTGCCAAGGAGTAACTTACTTGCTGGAATATCTGGTGCAGTAGCACTTAAAGAGAAGTTTGATTTTTTTCCTTAGTACATTTAAAACTTTGCCTGTAGAACTCTTCTGATAAAAATCTTTAGTTTTATTATTGAAGTTGGTTAAATATGCTTTACTGATTCTAATAATTATAAATTATTATTTATAATAGGTTTAGGAAAAAATTAAAGGTATAGACAAGCCATAATACTTGTCACCACAATTGAGGATTCTTTCCCTTACTGCATTTTATGTGGTATATGTAGATGAGCCATGCAGGCTAAATTATAATTACTCAAAATGCATTTTAAAAATCTCTTTGAGGAAAGAACTGTCAAGAGAGTCAGGTTTACTGTTTTTGAAGGATACTGATGGTCTGTCTCTAAATGGCTTAGGTTGAAAGTGCTTCTTAGGGTCAGGGGGCCTCTCCAGTAATTAGCAAGCTTCTATGCCTTTTAGTCTGTATTTATTTTTTATTGCATTAAGCCATAATTAGAATGAAAAAACAAAAGTTCAAGGGTGGATTTTAAGTTTTTAGGAGACCCATATGACCTCCAGAAGTAGATTCCCTATTTATACTTGGTGGAAATAGTGTCCTTAAATAGGGGAAAGGAAGCCTTGCACTGAGCTCTGTACTTCAGAGGGCCCTGCTCTCGTGTTGCCATTCCCCACAGGGTGTGGAGTGTACAGGCCAAGCAGCCTCCCCACTTACAGGCTGTACCTTTACTTCTGGACTATGATCCAGGTAGCCAGTCCTTCAGACTTTTCTTGCCCATATGCCTGAAGCCCACTCCCTTACTCTTACTTGGATCTATCCTGAGGACAGGTATGTAGAATCCTGAGCTTGAGTTATGGCCAAGGGGTGGCTCTGCATGAGGTACAGACAGAATTTTGATGTGCACAGGAGGTCTTTCTGATGCAGGATGGAATGTGGATGGGAAGAAGAAGAGAGCACAGTGATCTGTTCCCCCTTTGCTGCAGATCTCCACAGCAATCTGTGGCCAGAGATATGCTCTCTCCCTATGCTGCCATAATCTGGTGTCCAACTCTGAGATGTCCTAGAATTCTTAATTTGAACCTGGCCTTCCAGGTTATTTCAATGATATATTTGTCAAGGTAGGCAGAGAAAATACATTTGATTTAAGTTTGTTAGCTGGAAGTTTGACTTTTAAGTATTTAGACATATGGCATGTATACCTCATTGGAACTCTTATCCCAAGCCCTGGAGTTATTAGGAATGGGTCTGCTTTGTCTCAGTCTAAGTGAATACTACTGAAATCTTTAATGAGAAGTTTGCTGTTCCAAAATGTTAAAAGCCATCAATGGGATCAAATGCCAGGATAAAAAATGCAATAAGTTTTGATAATCAGAATAGGAAATGAGAATTCTCCTGCCCTGGCCTCAGATCTTCAACACTAAATTTTTCTCATCTTCCATAGATAAAGTGGAAAAATTGTCTGCACCACTTGTTACACTAAATGGATAGAATCTTCTTAAGCATCAGATTTTCTGCAGCAGAGAGTCCCAAGACTAATGTGACTGTCATTGTCCTGATAGATTGTATTTTAAGAACTTAAATAGTACTTTGTTTGGTCACCAGTACTACAGTGACTGCAGTAGAGAGTTGCTAAGCCCTATAAGCAGGGACACAACCATGATTAGGAAGATCTATTGATATAGCTCCTTAGCATAGTAAACTTATATCTTTGGAAGAATTTCGGGGGTTTCTTTCTATACTATGTGGCTCATAAACAAGCAGCATCCTTGTGGAATGTAGAGACCTGTTTGCTATGGACTTGTCAAAGCTGATAAAATTGGGTTATCTTTTTTCTTTATTGATACCTTTACTAACTCTTAGTATTTGTACTCTGATGGGGAAAGTAGAGTATGTGTAAAGATACTGACTTTACCCAAAATAGAGAAATGTGGATGGCATTGGTTATAGACAATTCAGATGGCTTAAACAGAAATTCAGTTTAATATTAGTATTATAGATGGGTTATTGTTACAGAGCATGGTTACTGATTTTTAATGTATGTCTTTTTTATTTCCCACCAGATTTTTATATGACTGTAAACAACTATTGGATTCTGAATGCTAGACACATAAATTTAACCACACTGTCTGTAGCTGGAGGATTCCGGGATTACCAAGTTCGTTCAGGACTGACTTTTCTACCAAAATTAAGCCATCATACCAGTGCCTTATCTGTTGTGGTAATCTTTTTAAAGATTCTACTAAAGTAGTAACATGATGGACACAGTGGAGCATGAAAGGAGAAGTGATATGTAATCGGTTAGAAATGATTCCTGAGTTGGTCTGGTATACTGTGTGTGTGCAAGTGTGCATGTGTATGTGAGAGAGACAGAACATGAAACAATGAATATGAATAGTTGGGGAAGACAGAGGCATGGATACTTACATCCATGGAAGGTGAAAAGGATCTTAGAAACTTTGTGCAAATGACTCTTATTTATGAAGATGATTGTTTCTTGTTCAAAATAAGTGCCTATCCATTGATTAGAGTTTTAAGTATAAAAAAGTATGGACTGAAGGCCAGGGGCCCCGGGTGTATCTCAGTGGTATGCTGTATACAGTGGTAATGGAAGATCAAACATTTCACATACTCTTGAATTTTAAACTTGAATGAAGGTTTACTGATTTTAAAATTTAAAAATTAGCTTTGATAGTATAGATAGAGCTCTGATTAATTAATCTGCTAATTATTCTTCCCTGCTAGGACATCAAGTATTTGGTCTTTAACTGGGATACACAGCTTCTGTAAAATAAGTTCAGGTTTCCTTTTAGGACTTATTTTTGTATGTTTAACCTTTAAGTCTTTAGTTAAGAGCTTAACTTTTAAACTCAGTATACACGTCATCTCCAAATATAACTTAATTTCTAAAAAGAAAATTTATAGCATTCCTTTTGCTTTTTAGATGATAGTTCTTTGTTTCATAGTTGTTCTCTTAATAGATACTCCTTTGCTCAGTTCACCTACTGCTGTTCATTCAGTAAATAGGTATTACTGAATGCTTGCCATACACAGAACAAAAATTATTAAGCTATTCTGCTCTTATCCACCATTTTCTTATAACTGAAGGAGTTGTGATATAGCCGTATTAGCTTTGGAAGTAATTAGTACTAATTTACTAAATCTCTCAAACCTCATAATCGGTAGGAATCTTGTTTTTTGATGCTGAATATTTTGGGTAGGTATGTGCTAGAAGTTCTCAAAACTCTAAATATGAACTCCTTAGTATAAAAATAGATGTTTTAGTCGTATAAAATTGGATATAACTTATTTCCTAGACTTGGTCTGGTGCTTGATGCTGTATTGATACCCTTTCCTCCAGCTTTTAAAGAATTTGGTCTTTTTAATGGTGTGTGGCGGGGGGGCGGACGTGTCCTTCCCTCTCTTCTAATCCATTTGATAATGTATTGTGTTCAAGGCAGCTTATATATCTTTATCTCTGATGAAAATATTATTTTACTTATTATGGAACTTTCTCAAAGCTGGTTATTGTATAATCTGAGTTTTATTTAGTTTTTAAATATTTAATTACTTAGCTTTTAGCTCTCAAATAATCTACAGTCTTTTATATATGTATGTTCTCTTTAAAAAACAATTATTAAGAAGTAATTTTTTTAATGATTATTCAAGAACAGTTAGATGACATTAAATCCATTGGGACTAGAAAAATTGTTTAAGTTAGAGACTTTAGTTATATTCATAGGGTAGGCTGAACTACTGTAATATTCACTCATGCAGGCAATGGCACTTAAACACAATAGAATTTTATGTTTCACTCATTTGACTGCCCTAGGTGTGCGTTTACGTGGCGGGTGGTTTTTGAAGAGTCTCACTAAGGGACCCAGGCTGATAATAGGCTCCCCCTTCTTGAATGCTTTACTTCTGAGGTTGCTCTAATCATCACTGTTTCAATCCACAGGAAGGGGGAAAGAGCATGAAGGAGAGCAGTTAGGCCTGGAAATGGCACACATCACTCTTTTTCACATCCCATTAGAGAAAACTTAGTCACACCATAGATTAAGAGAGGCTGAGACATGCATGCTAGTTAACTATGAAAAAGGCAGAAGATTTTGGTGGACATTTAACAGTTTTTATCACAAAGGTCATGAGCAACTACCTTTTTTTAAAATTTAATTTAATTTAATTTTTTTTTGCGGTACGCGGGCCTCTCACTGTCATGGCCTCTCCCGTTGCGGAGCACAGGTTCCAGATGCGCAGGCTCCAGACGCACAGGCTCAGCGGCCATGGCTCACGGGCCAAGCCGCTACGCGGCATGTGGGATCTTCCCGGACCGGGGCACGAACCCGCGTCCCCTGCATCGGCAGGCGGACTCTCAACCACTGCACCACCAGGGAAGCACCGCAACTACCTTTATGATGTGTGTTGACTTTCCTTTTTTCAGTTCTAACACAGATGCATTCGTTAGACTGAATGAAAGTAAACTAGCTTTTGTCCTTGTTAATAGTAAATGATGTCTACTGTGAGTTCTTACTTTACTGAGCATCTAACCTTAGAACCACAGTGAACTCTGGTTGTCTTAATTTTTTAAAGTAAGTTGCCAGCAGCAATTCCTAAATGAGATAGCTAATGCTTATAAGTTCATTAAGTAATCTGTAGATTCCTTCAACTTTAGAGCCTCCAACCCAAATATACATTGATATTTGCAGAGTACAATGGTGACAATGACTCAATGACTCCTTAGAAGTTATAAATACCTTTTTTTGTTACAAATACCTTTTTTTTTTTTTTTTTTTTAATTAAAGAGGCATAGGGCTTCCCTGGTGGCGCAGTGGTTAAGAATCCGCCTGCCAATGCAGGGGACATGGGTTTGAGCCCTGGTCCAGGAAGATCCCACATGCCGCGGAGCAACTAAGCCCGTGCGCCACAACTACTGAGCCTGTGCGCTAGAGCCCGCAAGCCACAACTACTGAGCCTGCATGCTACAACTACTGAAGCCCATGCGCCTAGAGCCCGTGCTCTGCAACGAGAGAAGGCACTGCAATGAGAAGCCCGTGCACTGCAACGAAGAGTAACCCCTGCTTGCTGCACCTAGAGAAAGCCCACGCACAGCAACAAAGACCCAATGCAGCCAAAAAAAATAATAAATTAAATAAATAAATTTATTTTTAAAAAACAAAGAGGCATGTTAGGCCTCTAAGTTTTCTTGCATACAGCATTGTTAGTTTCCTATTTTCATTTTGTTTTGACAGTTCTAGTGAGGGCATCTCAATGTGTCTTTGACAGTGTAGAGAGAGAGATGACATGAAAAATAATATCAGATTTGCTTAATGTTTCCCCATTGTATGTAAGATGCTGTTCACAGGGAGGTCATTACCCTGTATAAATAGAAGTCTCTAGTTCTTGGAGGGTGCTGTGCCACTGTTAGGAAGCCTTCTGAAAATAGTTATATTTTTTGCTAGGCTTTTGCCCTTCTGTCTCTAACCAGTAGTATATATGCTAATCATCTAGGGATTTTTTTCCAAATAAGTCTGGACCCCACTTACAAGAGTCTGATTTGGTAGTTTTGTGATTAGGCATATTTATTTTGAAAAATCTCCTCAGGCCTAGGTATCTCTCAGGCACAGGTATCTCTCAGGCACATCCTGATTAGAATTAACATCTTAGAACTTATTAAATGATAGTCTAGTCAGAACTAAAATTACTGAAATATCTATCATAATTTATAAACACACTATGATTTATTAAAGAATCATAAACTTAACCTCTTATTAGAGTAATGAAGAGTTAAACAGTAAACTTCAGTAAGTAATCTGTGGATGTTTTAATAATTTTAAGGGGTAATTTAAGCTTGATAAGTAATGACAAAGAATTATTTTACGCAGGAAATATTCAATATCTTAATATTTTTGGATCACCTTTTACAAGAGTGCATCGTTTAAAAATTTCTGCGCATCATAAAATAGTGAAACTAATGTTACATGTTTCTAAATATTAGCCTATAAGAATTTCAAGCCTTTTGGAGAATAACAAGTGCATTTTTCTTAAGTATGATTTTTGTTTCTTTCCATTTAGAGTTCAGCAGTGCCTAAGACCTGGGTTTCAACAGACCACCTCTCCATTGTATGGTAAGTTAATATAACTTATTTTGGCAATTTTTGGTGGTCCTTTCATCAATGAATTGATTGGTTAGTTAGCTTTCTTAGAGGTTTATCCATAAATAAATAAGGATTTGGGAGAAAGATTAACTTAGGGGTTTAGAACTTAAGCCTTTGTTCTTGTCTCAGTTTAACCAAGGTGTCCTTGACAACCTATAAAATCATCTCCTGAAGAACCAGTAGCATCAGTCTCAAATGATAATGTCAGAATTTTAGAATTTGTCATAGCTGGGCAGAATCAAAGATACTTGTGGTAGGACTTTCTGAGCTCTTGGCCAATCACCAAACTCGGACTTGATTAATGCAGCATTGCCTATTCTAGAGCAGCACATGGAAAACCAAGTAGGAATTAGATTTACCCTTAATATAAATAAAGAAATAGGTTAAATAAGGGTCAAGAAATACATAAATCCTAGTATTTTATCTCTGTATGCATTGGCTTAAAGTTTCTCTTTTCACCTTCCTCTGGTTGTGCAATCAGTAGTGTTTGCAAGAACCACAACAGTTCAGACATATGAAGGTGGGGCAGACAACATGTCTATATCTGGGGTAGACAGGAAGATTTAGGGAAGACGGGGGCCTGACACTTATACTCTCAAATATCCAGGAAGATTTAATTTACTTTATTTTTATAGGTTTCAGCTTTAAGATGTATGCTTAATAATGATAATTTGTTAAATAATTTTAGAGTTTGTAGCATTAAAGGAAATTCATATATTCCATTAAATAATAGAATTATTTATGTTTGTATTAAAAGTATATTTTTAAAGAAAGTTTCATTTGTAACATTTATTTTATTTTTAGGTGTAAACAATTACAATTGACCACAATTCGAGCATTCTTTGATCTTATTGATGCTGATACTAAACAAGTATGTATTTTTAAACTAAAAGTTATTTCAGTGAAGTAAAAGCTTTTGTTAGAGCAGTGATAGATTTAATACGTATTTTTACTTTGATGAAAATAGAAGCCTACACCTTATATTGACTGTAATTAGTTTGAAAATGGAAATATCTATTTTTATCTGTAATCTTTGATAACTATTAATAATTAAGAATGCATTAAAAATGAAAAAGTGAGAATACCTTAAATCTTCCTCAGTTCTTCCCCTTTACCGTTTAAAATTTAATATATGTCCTTCTGACTTTTTGTTTTTTACCTTAAGGGAAATACTTATTACAAATATCCTTATACAGTAGGATCAAAATATCTACATTCATTGAATAACACAAGCTCACCAGAACTTAAATTATGTACTTCTAGAGTTAAACCTTTTCTGTATTGATATTTTACATATAAACTCTCCCAACTAGTGATTTTCTAAGTTGTTCAGTTAGCAGGGTACCTGGAAATCATATTACTCATTCATCTCTTTCTTGTCTGCCAGCAGATAAATAGTAATGGGCACCAAGGATTTCAGCAAAATTCAGAGAATTCTATTAACTTAATTTTTTTTTTCCTGTTAATTGGGAACACATTGCCATTATTCATCATAAGCAGCCTTTCACCTCAGGTCACTTTGCAGTGCATCACTGTTCCATAGAAGCATGTTTTGAGAACTACAACTCTGGCTTCTCCTTTTGGAGAAAACGTTCCTTGTATTTTTGGTAATTTTTTCCATTATGGCATATATTTTTGGATTCTTTTTCCTGGAGGCCCCAGTTCTTTGAGAGACTATTATGTGTGGCTTCTTTCTCAGCAAATCTCTGGGTAATGCTTCCTTATCATTGTGTCTTAACCTTGCTCCTAAGCATTCTCTCTTAGGAGTAGGGTAGTGTCTATATTTTTTTCCTTAACCCTTCAGGAAGCTGCATAACTATTATTAGGGAGAGATAGATATTTAGCTCTCTCCTGAAGAATGCAGTAAAAGAGAGACACAAGTTGATCTGTTTTACCACATTTTAAACCACAAGGTACCATATTTAAGTTCGTATATTTATTAAAGTAAGTCAGCTTCATAGAGTTAACGCTGTTAACATTGGAATCATGGAGTCATGGAATGTAAATGTTTTTCAGTTTTTCAACCTTGTTTTAATTGTGACTCTATTGCCAATGTGTTTAATCTGTTCAACCATATACAACAGTAGAATCAATTAAAATTTGTATTTGACCAGTTTGTATTTTAAATGACATTTGGTAGGTTTAGGAAAAACCCCATTTCAACTAATGAAGAACAGGTGAATCTCAGGTATATTATTTAAAAATTATACATCAAACTAATTTTAACAAATCAAATCTTGTTTTCCATTAAATTCTAAGGTAAGAAAATGCTAATACTAGCATGTAATAAATTATAATTCTGGATGGATAAGTATTTTACAGATACATTTTAAGGGACAAATGAGAAATTTTTGACTAATACTGCTAAGGATCAAAATAATATGAAACTGAGCTCTCTTTCACAAACTCAGTGTATATGATATACTAAACTAAATATTAGACAATAAAATGTTAGGATATGATTCCTACTCCTCAAGAAGCATATAGTTGAGGAGGAGAAACAAACATATATACAGGGAAACTAACTCAAAACATAGTTAGTCCCATGTTAAGCACTTAGAACAGTGCCTGGCCCACAGTAAGTAACTGTTGGCTCTTATTATTATTACTTGAAACAAAGTTTC
Source organism: Tursiops truncatus (assembly GCF_011762595.2). NCBI lineage: Eukaryota > Metazoa > Chordata > Mammalia > Artiodactyla > Delphinidae > Tursiops > Tursiops truncatus. The sequence continues at coordinate 38,136,188 of NC_047040.1, forward strand.
ATTAGGTCATCACAGTGGATATAAAAGGATACAGAATGTATCAATGTTCTTTCTAGATAACTCAAAATCCCAAGAAGAAATTGTCAGTTTTGAATCACCACTTCATAAGACACCCAGCAAAACACTTTGAGGAAAATCCATCAATAATTTCTGACTTAACAGGTCGGTAGTAATAGCATGTTTTAATTTTAAGTAGAGTTTTGAGTATTATTTTTAGGTAAATTTGTCATTAGCAGACAAATTCTTTAAAACTGTAATGCTTCAGGTATTATAATCCTATTATATTTTATTAATTTCCCTATGCTGGTTTCTTATGAGGTTCTTGGCTAAGGAGGGGAAAAGTAAAAAATGTAAAAGTAAAAAGATGTTGCTGATAAAATTTTGTACTGAAAATAACATGACAGTAGAAAAATTTTAAAGCGTTAAATGTCTCTATTCTCCTGACAGCCACGTAAAATAAATTCTATATTATTCTTGACTTAGTTTCTCAGTATCATTCTTCAGTCTTTCGGTTTAACAGCATATCTTTTGCTGGTACATTTTGTTTTTATATGTATCTGTCATGCTCTACTTAGTTTGGAAAATGAAATATTTGTTTTCTTCTGTTGATACTTCTTAGAGTTAGACATCAGAAAGATTTTAAATGCTTTCCATGATCTGAATGCTCCTTGGTGATGAGCATATAGAGAACATCTCATTAGATTTTCTATTTTAAAATAGCCAGTGTTCAGGAAACTGCTTCTTTTTCAAATCCTGTTGTGATTGAGAAGGATTCAGTAAAAGAAATCACTTAATGTTTTTTAAAAAGCCAAACAAATTAATTTCTTTTGCCTTAGGGACATCTATGTGGGTTCCAGTAAAAGTGTCCAAATGGACCTATGTGGCTTACAATGTAAGTATACCACCAATGGATTTAAAATTTTTTTTCAAGAATATTTTAGTATTTATTTTTCAAAGCTAGACTTTTTAAAGAAGATAACGTTATTTTCCCATACTAAATCAGTTTAGTAATAATTCCTTAATATCTAGTCTGTTCAATTTTCCAGTTTTATGATAACTGTCAAATTTTTTGTTGTTTCTTTGTTTTCCAGTTTGTTTAAATCAGGGTACAAACAAGGTGTACGTATTGTTGATATGTCTCTTATTCCTCTTTTAATATCTAATACTTCCTTCACCCTTTTTTTTCCTTGCAGTTTATTTGTTGGAAAAAAATAAAAAAACTAGTCATTTGTCCTATAGAGTTTCACACAGTCTTGATTTTGCTGATTGCACTCCTGTAATGTCATCCAGTATATTCCTTTCCCTACTCTTTCCTGTGACTTGGTAGCTGGATCTTGGATCTAGATGCTTCATCAGATTCAGGTTTTTGTTTTGTTTTTGTTTTTACTAGACTCTCTCTCTTTTTGTGATGTTAGCAGCTATTGATGAAGAAGGCCTAGAGTCATTAATAGGGAGTACAAAAGCAATGAGACTCCGATTATTCCTTCTTCATTTATTAACTGAAACACTATATAGAAAAACTTCTCATCTACTAAATTTATCAAAAGTAGAACAGATTACAAAGGAAAAAAATGATAATTCTTTGGATCTTATATTTACTGGTTTTTAGAGTAGTGAGTTGGCTCACAAACACCCTCCATCAGTGACCATAAGATGTTTTGGGGGGTTTTTCCTCCAGTGTTATTATGAGCTTAAACATTTTTGTGTTTCTGTCTAAACTAAAATACTAAAATTGTTCTATCTTTGATACTAAAATTGCTATTAAAACTGTTCTGTCCTTGACCAGTGGAAGCCATTTCAAGGTAGGCTCCTGAATCTTTTTGATATAGCTGCTCTTTAGTTGTCTTTGATATTTTCCTCACTGTCTAGTATGAGAAAGTATTTTAGCTCATTGTGTATCATCTCCCGTCCCAGACCTTGAATCTGCTTTTTCTCAAAGAAGCTCTTCCTATTATTTGGGAAACAGTATCTGCAAACCATAATTTGGGAACTAGAGATGTTTATGGCTAGTAAGTTAGCATTTCTAAGGCCTTTTCAGTAAACAGAGCTAAGAAATGTATTTTATCTTGGTCATAAGGCCAAAAACCAAGCCCAAACAAAAAAAACATGCATTCATACTGATACTTCCAAGACAAATTCAGGTCTACAGGGTTTATACCTGATCTATCTTGCATCTGTATCTTCTTCCCATTCCTAGATTATTGGTTCTCAACAACACCAAGAATGATAGAATTAAAATAATTAATTAGAATAATCATTCATTACTTTATCTGAATTTTTGAATGATGAAATTATCTACTCATAATTTATTGTGTTTTCCCTCTTTTTTTAGGAATCTGATAAAATATATTTTACATTTCCCCTTGCAAATCATAGAAGAATCTACACTCATGTCTATTGTCAGAGCACCATGCTGGTAAGATAATTGATACACTTTATGTAAATTTAAAAGGCTAACTGTTGTTTATTTTTAAGATTCAACTAGTATCTAGTAGGTATCATCTTTAGCTATGAACTATTATTAAATCTAATTAGTTGAAAAACATTTATCTGGAACAGAGTATTGATTGAAAAGTACTAATCAAAATGCTTCTGTAACTGATAATATATCTATACTATTAGCTTGTACCTTTGCCTCTAGTTTAGGTTTTTCTACTTTAGTTTCACTATGTTTAGGTTGAAGGAATTCAGTTCAGAGCTCCTTTAATTCTAAAATTCTATTAGTATTTTAAAGAATAGATATATTTAAGCAAAGCTATCCTTTGTTTTATAAAGTAAATCCTGTTTTTCCCATGGCTTCCATACTCAAATTTGCAGTACTTTTTATACCAAGTATTCTCTAAAATAGTATAGTAACTTTTTGTTAACAGTGTTGTCTGGACTTACAGTATCAGTATGATGATTTTGTTTGTGTATTTCTTTTTAATGAGTACCTACTATGCTAGAAATATGTTAGATGCTTTAGCATGCTTTTGTTATATTAGGTCTGTTTAAGTAATAATTTATCAGCACTTCTTACTTTCAGGAATTTGTTTCCCAATTTGGGTTCCTTTCTCTCTATTCTGATTTTTTCCCCCTCATGTCCTAGGATTCTTCACTTTATATTTGCATCTTTCATAATTTAAGTTCCCTCGTTTCCCTTTTGTTGGATTATTTGTATTTTTTAGGACTAGGATCTACTATATTACTTAGTTGGTTGATACCACCATTTGATGTATAGTAAAGTCTTTAGAAAAGATGGTAGGCAGGCACTGTGGGCTAGGTGCTAATGAATACTAATTTTAGTGGAATTGCCACAGTTTTGCATCTCTTACCAGAGACAGACTACCATCTCTCAGCCTAAAATTTGGATGAGTAGTTTATCCCAAGAGAATCTGGCCCTGAGAGTGATGGCTTAAAATATCTACACTCCTACTAAATTCCAAATCAGAATGTCAGTATTATATTGAGAAAAATCCTTGCCAAAGTGCAAATTATCCATTTGGCTTATTGGAGGATCCCTTTTCTGTAACTAAGGTCCATGGGTGAAGTATTACTAGTCATGTGGAGAATTTGTTTTAAATGTTTTCAATTTTTATCATAGAAGTTTTCAAACATACAAAAGTAGAGAGAGAATATAATAAATTCTTACTTAACCATCACACAGCTTTAACAGTTATCAATATTCTGCCATTCTTACTTGATTTATCCCTTCCTCACTTTTTTGAGTGAAGCATTTTTAAAGCAAAATCCAGGCATTTTATCAATATATATTTCAGTACGTTTTTATAACAGATAAGAATTTTACATATTATTATAATACTAATAATATTATATAATAATAATATTATTATATTATTTTATCCAACAAAATTAATTACTTATTCCTTAATATCATGTGGTATCCAGTCCATGTTCAATTTTCCTCTGTTCATTTAAGTTTTAAGTTAGCTTGTTTGAATCAGAATCCAAAAAGTACATACATTGCATTTGATTCATATGTCCTATGTCTTTTTTAACAGCCCCCTCTTTTTTTCCCCCATGCCATACATTTGTTCTGGGTTTAGTTGATTGTATTCTTGTGGTATCTTTTAACATGTATTTCTTTTAGTGAAATAGTGACACTTTTAGTGACAAAAATCAGTGGACTGATATATCAGTGGACTCAGGTCACATTGGCATGATCCATTCATTATAAAGTTCCTAGTCAGTCTTTCACCTAATGATTTTAACAGCCATCGAGGATGTATTTTTTACTGTAGATAGATTTTTTTTTTAGATCTATAAATTTTATAATCAAGTAGCATTTTCTTTTCTGTGCACTTCAGGAGTTAGTAAATTCTGAGTGACTTTTTCTAAGATTTTTAATACAAGTTTTAAAATTAGCTGAGTTAGGGGTGTTTACTAGATGACCTGAAATTGTTCTTTGACACCTTCTAGGTTATAACAACATGGTGTTTTAGGGTGGATTTGAATAATACTTTATTCAGTCTGTTAGTGAATGAATCAGAATCCCCTAGACACCAAAGTAAGTAGTGTGCAGTATTGGCAATTTTCATAATAAGGGCTGTCTTTGAGTTGCAATAACTGCAAAAACCTATTACAAAAGTGAATTGGATCTTGAGAGGTTGCTAGATTCTCTTTGTCTAGGCTATGCAGATCTGTTCTGTTGCCTTGCTTTATAATGTCACGTGGTGGTTCTGGTAAACACAGGTAACTGATAAAAGAGTTTACTGAAGTATTTTGCCAGCAGTGGAGAGTAGAGAAATACCACATTGTATTTGTTTTCTTTCAGCTTGCTTTTTTGAATTCTTGAAAAATATCTTAAAATTTTATTTAAGCTTGATGAGGGCAGAGGCTGTGTCTGCTTGATTCATCATTTTTCTTGAGGGCTTAGCATAATTCCTTGGCCCTGGAATGGACTTTATAAATATTAATTGAATGAAAGGATTGATATTTTTATTGTCCTGTCTGTATACTAAGGAAAAATATATGTAGCTGTCTCAGCAGTGTTTCTCATTCTCTTATGCCCTGGTACGATTTCAGTAGTTGGATCGTTAGATCTTGGAGCATTGCTCTTACTACTTCATTAAAAGTTAGAGTGAAGATCTTGGGTCATACTGCTTTTAAATGACTGAAGCTGAATACATAATATTGTTAAAATACCACAACCATCTCTGCAGCATTCCCAGTCTGCGCTAGTAAAGTAACAACTAGCTTTAGTCTTAAACCCTTGGAATTGTGCTTCAATCCAAGCACATTCTCAGTTGCATAAAAGTTATCTGCCTAGTAATCAAATGAGCACTTAAATGATAAACTAAAAAGCTGTACTTAGATTATTTTTAATTACTTGGCTCTGGATTTTTTTCTTTTTCTGTTTGTGTGAAAGTCTACCTCTAGTTGTTCTCTTCTAGTTTTGTTAAAATATAGGTTACTTTCTATGTAAGTACCTAATTAAAGTGTGGACATTGCTGAACTCTAAAAGTGTTGGTTCAGAAATGAAAATTGCTTAGCAGTATGCTGTGGAGAGATAACCTATCAGGTTACTCTCTCATACTGCTGCTCCAGGTTACTTGCTTTACCTGTCTATGTTGACATTAGACTTCTTTGCCTCACCTTGACCTGTTTGACTTTTGAGAACATTTTGAATACGTTTCTAAACAATAAGTTGTTATTTTATGTTTCCATTGTGCCTACTGACCTAATGATTTTAGCTTTGTGTCTTTTTGTGTCTTTAGCTTTTGTCTTTTTTAGCACCTAGCCCACATAAACAGTGAAATGCCTGTTTTATATAATTATTTTCTACAATATTTAGTGTGTTTTATTTTGTGTTATTAATCAATAGGATACAAATAGCTGGATTTTTGGCTGCATAAACAGCACTTCTATGTGGTAAGTGTTTTGAACATAAGGCCCTCTGTTCATTTTTCTCAACATAAGATATACTCAAGTCACACTTTCAGAATAGCTTCAGATTTTTTTTTTTTTTTTCTGCGGTACCCGGGCCTCTCACTGCTGTGGCCTCTCCCGTTGCGGAGCACAGCCTCCGGACGCACAAGCTCAGCGGCCATGGCTCATGGGCCCAGCTGCTCCGCGGCATGTGGGATCTTCCCGGACCGGGGCACGAACCTGGGTCCCCTGCATCGGCAGGCGGACTCTCAACCACTGCGCCGGACTCTCAACCACTGCGCCACCAGGGAAGCCCCAGATATTTTTTTTTTTTTTAAGCTTAACAGTTTGCTTTTTTCTTTTTAATATAAATTTATTTCTTTATGGCTGTGTCAGGTCTTTGTTGCTGCGTGCGGGTTTTCTCTAGTTGCAGTGAGTGGGGGCTATTCTTCGTTTTGGTGTGCCAGCTTCTCATTGCAGTGGCTTCTCTTGTTGTGGAGTACGGACTCTAGGCGCACGGGCTTCAGTAGTTGTAGCTTGCGGTCTCTAGGGCGCAGGCTCAGTAGTTGTGGCGCACGGGCTTGTTTGCTCCTCAGCATGTGGGATCTTCTGGACCAGGGATCGAACCTGTGTCCCCTGCATTGGCAGGAGGATTCTTAACCACTGTGCCACCAGGGAAGTCCCACTTCAGATATTCTTAAGCTCATTTTGCTACTAAATTATAGTATTGATTTTAAAATTAAAAATAAAGAAAATTAACATACTAGTAATTTTTGCAAACATTGATAGTTGGTTGCTAGGAAAAACTACGTTTTGTTCCCCAAAGGACTATGTGGATAAAGTGTATTGTGTTAGACCTATTAGACTTGAGTTCATTAGAACCGTCTTTGGTAGGTCTACAGATGGTTTCTTTTTGCTCCGAAGCTCATTTTTAATTTATAATACTTTAATATATTTGTCCTTTAATTATATTTTCATATTTATTTCCAAGCCGGCAAGGGGTTGATTTATCATGGAAAGCTGAACTGCTGCCAACAATTAAGGTAAATTGTGGATTTAGAATGTTAATATCCAGGTGAAAAAATATTTGAGCATATAAGCATGTACAGTATGGTCTTTGATTAATTCTAGGTATTAAATAAACTTGAAATTTGCTAATATACATTTTAGAAATATTTTCTCTGGAAATACATTTAATGGAGAATAACATGCAATTATTTCTTAGCTTTCAGAGGTGAAAACTATAAGTCATCAATCCTAAATAAAATTAAATCTATATGTTATAGCATCATACTAAGAGATAGATAAATTTTTAAGATTCAATTTGAGGGTTTGTTTGGAATGGTCTGTCTTAAAATATTAAGTTGAATATACTCAGAATTCATTTTGGGGAGGACCTACAGTAGGGAAGTAAGCATCTCAAAAAGACACAAAGCAATTTTCAGTTTCAGTGTCATCTGTGGTTAAGCACTTCAGTAACTATCTACTTTTATATAGTACTCCATGGAATTTATTTAATAATTGTTAATGATTTCCTTAAGCAACTGTGGTAGGTCAGCACATCTTTACAAAAGGCTCATTTGCACACTCATAAAATCTATTGTTGAGAAAATAAAACAGTTCTAAAATTTGATGAAAATATCTGTTCTAATTTTCAAATTGTATTTATTATAACTGATAATCATATGCCAGTTGATAGTTTTTAGTCTTCAAGTAAATCTATACTTTAGAATATATTGTCATGATGAATACTATATTCATAGGGTTGAATGTGAAGTCCTCTGGTTGGTCCCGATCATCTCCCAACTCCAGTTAGTTATTTGTGCTCATGAATGTTTATTTATCTGTATGTTTAGTCAGCTCTGTCCTATACCAATGAGAGGAATGATGACAGGATGAATAATTGCAAGTCACTTACACTTGACTTCGGAATGATTGCAGTTATGTTCTGTGTCACCTTGGTCAGTCTTACTTTGTGCATGTTCTTTCATGTGGCTTTGTATTGATAAGACAAATAAGTGATTTGACTCATAAGAACATTTTTAAGGTCTCTCACTAGTTCTATCCTAACTGTCTAGGCAGGAGCAAAGCAAAAACAGAAGTATTAGGGTATACTTACTGATCAATCATTCATAAGATATATTAAATATTTCCTTGAATTTCCAGTTTGGATATCCTTTCCGGTCTGTAATTTAAGAGTTAGGAAGAAATAAATCATAAAAAAACCCGATAAAATGTTACTTTGCTACTATTTTAAAAAAATTATTTCTTAAATCATAATATCCTTTCTTTTTTTTAAGTCTCAAAGATTTAACAATGTATTCGTCTAGTTTTAGACCCCTGTGTTGTTTTTTCTAAGTGTAAGAAACAGCTGGCTGAGTAGTAGAACAAGATCTTCCAGCTGATTACTTTTTTTTTTTAATTTATTTATTGTATTTATTTATTTTATTTTTGGCTGCGTTGGGTCTTTGTTGCTGCGCACGGGCTTTCTCTAGTTGTGGCAAGCAGGGGCTACTCTTCGTTGCGGTGCATGGGTTTCCTCATTGAGGTGACTTCTCTTTGTTTTGGAGCATGGGCTCTAGGCACGCGGGCTTTAGTAGTTGTGCATGGGCTTAGTTGCTCCGTGGCATGTGGGATCTTCCCAGACCAGGGCTTGAACCCGTGTCCCCTGCATTGGCAGGCGGATTCTTCACCACTGCGCCACCAGGGAAGCTCCAGCTGCTTACTTTTTATAGTGGATACTAGAAGAAAGTGCCAGGCGGCATTAAAAGCCTACTGGAATTTAGGGGGAAAACTGGAAGAGAAAAGTTAGAAAATGAGGATTATAATACTCTGCTATCTTAAGCATTCTCAGTTGAAAAGGATTATAATTATTAAATGCAAATAAACTTTTCCATTGTAATTAAAATTATATATATGTGTGTTAGCCCATTTATAAAAAGCACACAAAATTATTTTGCTATGAAGTTGAAGGGAAAGGAAAGATTGAAGTGAAAAAATCTTGTGGGTTTTATTCATATTTATATCATCTCAACAAAGGTAATGTAAGATGAGAATCATACCACCTTTGGCACCTCTGATGACTGAACTGTTAATAAATAGATGGAATCCTCCAGCAAAGCACTTGTAAATTCGGTTTAGGGCCTTAACAGCATCAGTCACATGGAACTTTTCTGTCATGGTACAATGAAGACAGAAACCACAGCAGACCAACAATTGGGTAAGCCCAAATGGACTTATTGCTAAAAACAAACAAAACAATTAACTTTGAAAAGAAATCTAAGTTAATGAGAAAAATTACCTAGTCACTATTGTGCCTAGATCATACTTTAGCACCACAGCTTTGCCCTACACACAGCAGCAGAACTTGAAGGGTTTCTGACATCCAAACGCTGGTGTTTGATTTTCTGTGTGTGTTGCCTCAGCATTAAGGTCATTTTACCCTTAAAACACTGAAAAATTTCCAAACTTCATATTAACCTTACCTGTCAGTGTAACAATTTCATGAATATTATCTTCCCAAATTCCTACTGACATTGTAACTATATGGGAACTTAACTTTATAAGTAAATGTATTTTGACACACTGATATCTTTTTAAAGTATTCTGATCCTAAAAAAAAAAATTCTTGAGGAAAAAAATTATTCTTGAGAATAAATAACAAAAGTTCTCAGTGGATAGCTACACAGAGTAACCATGGTTCTTTCTAATTAATTTATCTTTCATATTGTCTACCACCTGTCTGGTTGGTTTCAGTTGCCTTTAACTTTGGTTTCTGTGGCTCTCTTAAGGCCCTTTAATTTACATTGGAATATGTAAGTGTGTTGCAGAGACTTTGCTAAGTTGAGGTGCAGTCCAGGAGTTTAACAAGCACTCCCAGGTGAATCTGGTCAGGTTGTTTGAGGACCACTGGTTGACAGTTCTCTTTAGAACCTCTATCCAACTTGCCCACATTGGTGCTTCGGAAGAACAGTGGAGAGTATTAAGTGCAGAAATTTCTTAATGTACACGGATTGTCACAGCATATAACTACTCACACCCTCGCCACATCTACTGTCAGGAAAAAAAAAATAAAAGACTTGAAAACTGTATTTGGTGGCCTGGGTTTTCATTAGGTAGACCAGTCTCCAATCTGTTCATTCCTCAAAATATGGACTGTAAGATAAGGTCTTTAGTTTTAAGAAAAGAATAGATGCTCATTTGGTGAGGTGCATTATTAGACTTACTGTGTTCATGTCACTTACTGAATACGTTCCAGGGAATGATGTTCATACACATCATTAGCCAGCAACTGTTTATTACTTGGGCTAGATCAGAATCATTTGAGATTAAGTTGCAATTCTTCCATCATATTGAGCATCCATTCATTCATCAACTGTTGAATGCTCTTTGTCATATACTACCAAGATAACTGTAGAAATCATACTGTAACATTATACAAAACAAGTAGACAAATTGTAAGAAACATCAAGTCTGGAAATAATTATGTAAAATAATTAAATTTAATGTTAAATGTCATTTATCTTACATGAAGGGATACAGTTCAAGGAATATTTTTGGCAGTCCATATTTACATAATTATTAGAAATTTGACCTTCAGCAGGCTCATTGACCTGAAAATGTAAACATGGGCATTTTATGAAGTACTGAGCATAAAGTTTGAAGTCAGTTTTTTCATGACTTACTAGGTAAGAAATAAATGTTTGTAATTTATCTTTCTTTTAACATGCTTTAAGCTCTATATATCCTGAGAAATAAAATCAGCTTTTTTTCATCCTTTTTTAGTCTCTGACGTTAAGACTTCAAGACTATCCATCTTTGTCTCATCTTGTTGTTTATGTACCATCTATTCATGGAAGTAAGGTAACAAACAAATTAAGGTTGTTTTCAGAATGTTTTGGGGATACTCATGCTAAATATTTAAAATTATTTTGTGATGAATTCTTCAGCTTAGGGCTTATCTGAAACAGTGGCCAGGTTGGTGATCCACCTAAGACTGTTTAAAGCATTAGGGTCATCTACTCTAACTTGAACTAAGCAGAATAAATCCAAGTCTCTTTGTTTCAAGTGGGAATTAGTTCTACTTTATCAGTCTTTCAAAATCCGTTAATTATTTGTTTTTCTTTTTGTTTTTGTTTTTGCGTTACGCGGGCCTCTCGCTGTTGTGGCCTCTCCCGTTGCGGAGCACAGGCTCCGGACGCGCAGGCTCAGCGGCCATGGCTCACGGGCCCAGCCGCTCCGCGGCATGTGGGATCTTCCAGGACCGGGGCACGAACCCGTGTCCCCTGCATCGGCAGGCGGACTCTCAACCACTGCGCCACCAGGGAAGCCCCAAAATCTGTTAATTATTGAGTACTCTCTTATGTGCAAGACTATGTGCCAGGAATTATAGGAGGCACACAAATGAGAAAGACATGAACCCTGTTCTCAAAAAGCTACCTACTGTTGGGCAGCGGGAGAGAAATATATTTGGTGGCCAGGGAAAGGGTGAGAATGAAAGAGTTATCCAAAGTGTATAAAACAAATCAGAATATAGCAAATCCATGAAAAGTGTTAAAGGGGGAGATATCTCTGATTGATGAAATAAAAAAAGGCATTATTATGAGGTGGTATTTAAAATTGCCTTAAAGGATAGTTAGGGTTTTTATAGGTAGAATGAATATTCTAGACCTGGGATATCTAATATAGGAGCCACTAGCACATGTAGCGATTTCAATTTAAATTAATTAAAATTAAAGTAAAAATTCAGTTCCTTAGCTGTATTAGCCACATTCCAGATGCTCAATAGTAACATCATTGCAGAAAGTTACAATAAACAGCACTGTTGAGACAAAGAAATAGTAAGAAATAGTAAGATCCAAACATGGACAGTGTAGAGTACGTTTGGAAAATAGTGAATAAGTAAATAGTAGCTTTAAAAGGATGGCTATCATGGGTGGAATAGTAGCGGAAGAAAAGTCTGGAAAAGTAGTTAATGGCCATATTCTGGAGGGCCTTGATTGGAAGATTCAGGACTTTATAGAATTCAGGAGTCAGTAGGGAAGTGAAAGATTTTTCACCATAGTAGTAATGGGATCAGAGTTATTTATTTTGGAAAATGAATCTATTTATGGTATAGGATAGATTAGAAGAAGAGAGAACAGGCACCTCATATAGGATTATGAAAGCTTGTACTAGTGAAGTGGGAGTAGAAATAAAAGGATGGTGATTTTTGAGAGAAGTAGGCAGGGAAAGAAGAAGATGGAGGTAAAAGACCCTCTACTCCCCTTTCCACATTTCACCCAGCAAACTTACCCTTCAAAATCTAGCCGAAGTGTCCCTTGTTTTCCTTTTCTAGACTACTCCAGTAACCTCTTACTTATTCCCAGGATATTTTGTTTATAACTTCTTTGAGGACTATATTATACCGAGTTATAATTTATTTGTTTACGTCTTTATTGCCATCACCATAGTATGAATTCATTCAGAGTAAGGACCAGATAGGTTTTACTCTAGTTTGCATCCTCAACCTTTAGTGACTACCACATAAATGCTCAAAAAAGTGTTTCTTGAATGAGAAAGTTAATGAGATTTGGGGCCAATATCATAGGAAAATTTAAAGGAAAAAAGAAAAGGGGATGTAGTTAGGAGAAGTCTCAAAGATTGAGTCTCACGAGTACCTTATAATGGATTCATTGTTTTGTTTTGCTTAGCTCAAGTGAGAGGTAATTCAGCATCTTCAATACTAAAAGCTCTCTTTAAGGGTTTTTCTTTCAGGTAAGTTGGTTTTGAATGAATTTAACACTTCCCAAACTTGGAAAGGGCTTCCTTGGTTATTCCAAGAAATTAATGAGCGTTTCGCAAATAGCCAGTCTTAGTGGCCTAATAAATACTTAATGTGTCTTAACGCTCTTTGGAAAGTAACACTGCTGACTCTAGTGTTGCATACCCAATCTCACAAGGATGGTAACTTAGGCCTTTCATAATTTTTATGTGTCTGTTATAGCCCATCATCAGAAGGATACATATATTTAAATGTATATACATATATATTTTTTTTTTTTTTCCCTGCGGCACGCGGACCCCCCACCGTTGTGGCCTCTCCCGTTGCAGAGCACAGGCTCCGGACGCACAGGCTCAGTGGCCATGGCTCACGGGCCCAGCCGCTCCGCGGCATGCGGGATCCTCCCAGACCGGGGCACGAACCCGCCTCCCCTGCATCGGCAGGCGGACTCTCAACCACTGCGCCACCAGGGAAGCCCAGGATACATATATTTAAATAGGCAGTTCAAAATTTTCTTAAGTCAACTAATCATCTTAATATAGTTTTCCAAGTGTAAATATGGAATTACTTGCATTTTTTGATGACGGAAAACAATAATTAAGTCCATTAGAAATTTACTTACATTGTATATTTCAGAGACAGACTCTTGAATTCTTTCTTTTTTGGGTAAGGGTTTATTCCATAAAGAAATGGCCAAATTTTTAAAGCAATAATAAAAGTTGTATTATTTTAAATACCTGTTAAAGTGATGTAAAATTGCTTCCCTGTCTCAGGCAATGTGTCACCCAAAGATACTTGTAAAAATATAATGAATTATCCTGTTGAATAAATGATTTCTCTATAACAGCTGTTTTCTGTAGTGAAAATATCTGACAGTGTTCTTTGCCTTCTAATTAAAGAGGGAAAAATAAAAGCAGAGCCCCTTAGTTTTTTTCTTTTATTCCCTCGTGTGTGTACATTCTCATTTTCCCTCATCTGTTTTTCATTTTCAAAAACAGTCAAAACTCCACCCAAGAGGCAAACAACATAACACAGCTTAAAATACAATCCAAGGTGTAGTTACTGGAAAAGCCTAGGATAGACCCCACTGACTTTCCACTTATTGTAGACAGCAAACTACTTGCTAGCTACAGTTAGGCATCGGATTAATTTCTTCCTCAGCTCATATAAATAGATCAGAGTAATTTGGTTGGATTGTGAAAATGATTTTAATGAAACTGTTCTTATTGTAGACAGCTGAGAGCAAGGTTCGTTATGCCACTGTAGAAATGTTATTAGATAAGAAATGCCATTACAGAGATTGCAGTGATGCAGATGTCACATTTTAGGTTCACTTTTTTTGAGATAGTGTTTTTTTTTCCTTTGTACATAGTGAATCTCTTTGCCATTTATTATAATCTCTGTTTAGCCTGAAATAATCTTACATGAATAACATTAGCCATCTGTAGATGAATGGCAGTATGTCTCCAAAAGCCTTTTGTAGTCTAATTAGACTGCTGAAACATACTAAATATGCAATTTTTGAAAAGATGTAACAAAATCACATTTCTTTTTGAGTATGAAAGAATTCAGAGATATATTACCTAAATTCTTAATTATCTTGAGTTAATCTTGGCTCTTAATGCTTTGATCCATCGTTTATGGTCCTTCTTCTATAAACACCTAAAACTAGCTGCAAGAAAACTTTGCTGTACATCTGCTCTTACAGAAATGACCCTCTAATAAATTTATCTATTAAGTTAAGCTTTGTCACCAAATTCTCTTAGCTTAGCATCTCTCCTTGAGGAATTCATGCCCCCTAAATTTAACCAGGGTTAGAGTGTAATAGATAATAAATAATACCTTCTTCAAAACTGAAGTTTATAGATTTTTGTTTTCTACTCAGATATCAAGTGAAGATATTTTACTATAAATTTAATTCTATTTTTTCCTAATAAATCGATGTTTTATATTCCAGTTTGTTGTAGATTGTGAATTCTTTAAAAAAGAGACAAGATCCATACAGCTTCCTGTAACTCATCTTTTTTCCTTTGGTAAGTACTTTGATTTTGGAAATCTTAAGAATTGCTTCTATTTTTAAGAGTGTTGATTTATTTTGCCAGTTAGTTGCAATAATGCAGAGCCCTAACATTAAGTGTTTTTTGTGTATTTCAAGCGTAGTTCTTAGAATAACCACGTGATATGGCTTAGTGGTTTGATTTTTAAGTAGGCCAGCAATCATTTTCTGAGAAATGAACCTTATTTTTTTAAATAGACTTTATTTATTTATTTAAATATTTATTATTTATTTATTTCATTTATTTTTGGCCACGTTGGGTCTTAGTTGCAGCACACAGGATCTTCGTTGAGGCACGCGGGATCTTTCGTTGCGGCGCCCAGGCTCTTCGTTGTGGTACACGGTCTTCTCTCTAGTTGTGGCGTGTGGGTTTTCTCTCTCTAGTTGTGGTGTGCAGGCTCCAGGGCACGTGGGCTCTGTAGCTGTGGCGCACAGGTTCCAGAGCGTGTGGGCTCTGTAGTTTGCAGCATGTGTGCTCTCTAGTTGAGGCATGTGAGCTCAGCAGTTGTGGTGCGCGGGCTTAGTTGCTCCACGGCATGTGGGATCTTAGTTCCCTGACCAGGGATCGAACCTACGTCCCCTATGTTGTAAGGCGGATTCTTTAGCCCTGGACCATGAGAGAAGTCCCAGAAATGAACTTTAAAATAAACTTATCCATGATCGTATACATTTGCAGGTAATTGTGTGTATGTGTTTTCACATGAACTTATACTACATATAGGCCCTTTTTATAAAAGGTTTATTCTAAGATATAAATTACTACCTGCCATCTGAAGGTTTCAAGATTGCTCTAAATATTTCCCTTTTTTTTGTTGTTGTGGTAACATACACATAACTAACTATTCCTTTAAATTTTATTTTGAAATAATTTTAGACTTACAGAAAAATCACAGAAAGAGTAGAGTTCCCACATAGCTCTCATTCACCTTAACATAAACGATAAAATTGTCAAAACTAAGAAATTAGCACTGGTACAATACTGTTAACTACAGTTTTATTTGGTTTTCATTGGATTTTCCACCAGTGTTCTCCAGGTTCCCATATTGCATTTAGTTGTCATGTCTCCCTAGTTTCCTCTGATCTTTGATAGTTCCTCAGTCTTCCTTTGTCTTTTATAACTTTGAGGCCCTTGAAGAGTATTGGCCAGTTATTTTGTAGAATATCTCTCTATTTGGCTTTGTCTAATGCTTTCTTATAATTAGATTGAGGTTATGCATTTTGGGCAAGAATATCACAGGAGCAATGTGAACTTCTCAGTGTATCATATCAGAGGATACATGATGTCACTGTGTGTAATTACTAATGATGTGGACCTTGATCACTTCTTGGTTAATGTGTTGTCTGCCAGGTTTCTCCACTGTAAAGTTGCTGCTTTGCTTTTCTCTTTGTGATTAATAAATATCTTGGGGGAGATACTTTGAGAATGTGTAAGTGTCCTGTTTTTCTTCAAAATAACCCACTAATTTTAGCATCCATTGGTTTATCTAGTCTGAAGCAATTATTACTGGCATTCTATAATTATTGGAATTCTTCCTAAGGGAAAGTTGTCCCTTTTCCCCCATTTATTCATTTTTTATTTATGTCACTATGGACTTATGGATATTTATTTTATTTATTGGGATATAATGGAATATTATTGTTACTTTTTTTTTTGGCTTAAGTTGCTTCAGCTTTGGATGTTGGGAGCTCTTGTTAAGTTGGCTCTTGTGCTCTTTTGGCATGCCAAATTTTTTCAATATTTTTCTTTTGTATTCCATTCGTGAAAAGAATCTGTTACTTGAGAGAGGAAACTTCCTTTAAGATTTTTATCCCTCCCTCACCGTTTTTTTTTTTTTGGTTGAAGAATACACAGAACAATACAGAAATGACAACTCTAAACCACCTACCTCATTAAAAATAGCAAGCTTGGACTTCCCTGGTGGCGCAGTGGTTGAGAATCCGCCTGCCAATGCAGGGGACACGGGTTCAAGCCCTGGTCTGGGAAGATTCCACATGCCGCGGAGCAACTAAGCCCGTGCGCCACAACTACTGAGCCCTCATGCCGCAATGACTGAAGCCCGGGAGCCTAGAGCCTGTGCCCTGCAACAAGAGAAGCCACCGCAATGAGAAGCCCCCGCACAGCAGTGAAGAGTAGCCCCCGCTCGCCGCAACTAGAGAAAGCCCGCGCGCAGCAACGAAGACCCAATGCAGCCAAAAATAAATAAATAAATAAAATAAATTTTAAAAAAAAATAGCAAGCTTATAAAATAAGAGATCTACCCTCCCTTGCTCAAATTTTTGTAATTGTGACTCCATGATTACACATACCATATTCAATTCCATGTTCATTGAGGCAAATTCTCCTTGTTTTAATTTATGCTCAGCTAAACTGATTAATACTGTATAATGATAGGAAACCGCTTTCCTAGACATAATGGATATAGGTGCTTCTGGAATATGCTAAGCAATTTTAAAGTTAATCTATTAAAAGAAGAATGGGTCTTGATTTCTTCAGGTGACAAAATGAAAATTTTATTGTTGCTAAAATATACTCTGACAATAGTATGTAACTGATGTCCACCAATACTTTTGATATCTTAGATTTAATAATAAATTAAGACTTGAACTGTTTTAAAAGTGAGAACATTCAGGGAAGTTTATGCTTTGATTACTGGTGAATGTCTCACATTTTAAATTATAACACAGTCGAACACTTGTGGCTTATTTGTTGATGTTAAACAATCTTCCAAATGGGCCTACCAACATTTTGTTTTTGTTTTTGTTTTTTTTGCGGTACGCGGGCCTCTCACTGTGTGGCCTCTCCCGTTGCGGAGCACAGGCTTCGGACGCGCAGGCTCAGCGGCCATGGCTCACGGGCCCAGCCGCTCCGCGGCACACGGGATCCTCCCGGACCGGGCACGAACCCGTGTCCCCTGCATCGGCAGGCGGACTCTCAACCACTGCGCCACCAGGGAAGCCCCAACATTTTAATAATGATGTTCTTTCTAAAATCTTCAAGGTGTGAGTCAGGCTAAAAAAAAATTTTTTTTTAATTAGTAAAGTGTTCAGCTTCTGATTTCCCTTTTGCCATAGTGGAAAGCAAAATGTTAAATTATTTCTTACCTCCTGTTAGAATTTTTTAAACACCCAAAAGTTAGACCATCTTACTTGTGAAGAAGGGTACCACAGTGAATGGTATTTTAAATTAGATTAAGTAGAATGTGAAGTATACCTCATATTTACTAGTTTTTCTCCTATTCATTTTGAGGTGCCTTAAATTCAGTGCTGTATTTTAAAATATTGGTTACATTAGGTACTTATTAAAATGGTTTGTAGTTGAATGTGTAAGTTAGCATTGTGTTTTAAAAGTGATTTATTAATCACAGATTAATGGTACACCTTGTACTTAGCAAATTTGTTTACATGTTGATAAAATTTCCTAAGTCTTTTTTTTCTTAACTCCAAGTATACATCCTATAATATAGTTATGATAATGCAACATTATGAAAAAACTGGTTATGTGTTTTAACTGGTGCTAAATGTGACTGACAGAAGAATCTTAACATCATACAGTATTTATTTTTTAATTAATAGAATTTCAGTGATATACTTGGTAGAATGTTTCAAGCCTTTTCTGTCTATTGCACAGTGGAGGTTTGTCTTATTGTTTTCTCTTTTCAAAGAAGCATCTGAACACTTGCATTTGCATATTCTTATCCAAAGGCATTCACATGTAAGTGCATGCGATTTTTAAAATTTTATTAAAATGTTAAAAAAAAAACTACCAAGAAAGCATACCTTTTTGAAATTGGAAATGTAGTGATTTTTTAAAACACATAAATGTCATTGAAAGTCATTATAAATGTTATGCTTTGTTCAAAATTTATTGAAGAAAGATTGGATTTTTAGGAGTTCACTCCTCCATACTGAAAGCAAGAACCTATAAACTATTTTCTAATGTTAAAAATCTGTTGGCATTATTTTAGACATTGTTTAAGCAGTCAGTACTTTTGTACTTAAAAAAAATTTTTTTTGGTATTCTAAGTAATACAGTACTTTTAATTCAATAGGGTTGTCTTCAAGGAAAGTGATATTAAATACAAGTGGCCTGTTCTATAATATAGAGCTTCTGAACTTTGGACAGGTAATTAATTATCTTGACAATAACAGGACTTGATTTTACTTTACTGTTTAGTTAAACAAGCTTATAAACTTGTTTTTTTTTAATTTTTGTGGTCAAACTCTATTAGATATACCAAGCTTTTAAAGTCAATGTGGTAAGCAAGTGCTCAGGAGTGAAAGGTAAGTGTATTTCTGAAAAAATAGTATTGTCATTTGAAGAATCATTAGGTCTTCACTTGAATTTTCTGTAATACTTATTTTTCCATATATTTTATGTAAATTAATATTAAATATATAATAGAAAAGCTGTTTATGTTTCCAAATGGATTTAACATAGACCCTTTCTTAACAGTAAGCATCTTCATCTGTTTCAGTTTAAATATCCACGTTTTAAAAATACTGTATATCTTGCTGTTTTATCGTAGTAGTAATTGAGATTTAGCTGTTTAATGTTTTTCCAGTTTCTTATACTTCCCATATGCTCTAATATCTTGTTGTAGGTCTAATTAAACGTTATTATTAAGTAATTCTCCATAATTTATTGTGTGATATAACTCTTACTGATTATTTTTTAATGAAATGAGTATTGTGTAAATAGTTAGGTATATTTTATAGTAGTAACCTTAGTAACATAAGGTTAGTAATACATATTTCCTTTATGTTTCCACAGAAGAAATTACTAGTATCTACAAACTTCATATTCCCTGGTCTTATGAAGATTCACTAACCATTGCACAGTAAGTATATGAAAGAATTTACCTTAAACTTTGTTGTTTTTGAATAATACATATTCTACTTAGTCTGTTTATTTAAATCATAATAAAATTTTAGAGAAATTATTACAGGGCCTCTTAGTAAAACGTAGGTATCCTTTATGTAACATTGTGCCCATAAGATAATATAATATTATAAGATACCATATAGTATTCTTATTTAAGCGATCTAGAATTTAAACCTTACTTGCTTCAGACATGAACCCCTTTCCACCCTCTCCCCCAATTTCTGTGTCCTAGAAGGAGCTGTGATACGACTGGAAAAGTGTCAATCCATAGCAACATGTGTGGCATCTAGCCTCCTTACGTTATTTCACTGTGTTGTGCTGAGGATTGACTTAGCCATGGTTATTTCACAGCATTTTGTATTTGAGAACTGATGTTTATCTTTTCAGGGTTCCATCTTCCACAGAAATTTCTGTGAAACTCCATATTGCTCAACCAGAAAATGACAGCCATGTAGCATTATTAAAAATGTATACATCATCAGACTGTCAATATGAGGTAAGTTATATGTTTGCTTAGTTTTTAGGATTTAGTTATAGACTAAACTGGAAATATATTTTTATATTTGCCTCAGATATATGGTGATGCGAAAGCCAATTAATATGAGAGAGTTAGTTACTTATGATACTTTAAATAGTCTCCATTTTGCCTGTTAGCACCACCTCAGTATTTCCTTAGCTGGACCATTGAAAGTATGTATCTTAATAAGTAATAGAAAATAAAATACAAATTGAGACTGCAGATTAACCTTCTCAGTTTGGAAGCCCAAGTCCAGGATCCTCCATAAATTGAAGAACTTCATGAAATCAGCTGACATGGCTATACTGCAGTAATTGGCATGATATATATTCTCCAGCACTACTGGATAAGCTTAAGGATCTTATTTTCACTCATTATTTTAAGCTCTATTAATCATTAATATGTGCAATTTAGTACCTGTTGGGTTTGTTTTACAATCACAGTAGATCTCTGCACTGAGAGAAGGGAAATGGACTCAACAGTAACATTTTATTTACATATAGATTCATGAACTAAAAGAGTTCCTCTTTGTATAAGAACATACCAGCTTCTAAGGATTCCAGATTTAAGTGCTTGAAGTATATATTTCAATGGTGGTTTTGGTTTTTGTGAAATATCTTATTTCTACTCAGTTGCTTTAATTTGGATTCTTTATTAGAGCTAACTTTCTTAGGGTAAACTAGAATTGGTAGGTCAAGTGAATATAATCTGTCCTACAAACTTCAGTTTGACCTATATTATGAGTTATTTTAGATTTCATGGAATTTATTAATGCTCTGATATCTTGCTTTCTGTTTCTAGCATTGAAGGATTTTGCAGGGATATAATGGTTTTCAGCTTGTGCCTTCATATTTCTAATATTACTATAGAGATAGAAAGAATTGTGTTAGTAATTTGGCTGTACTGCACATTCTCTTAATGTCCATATTTTTACAAATACTTTATTTTTTTTAAAGTCCATGTATTGACAAAATATAGTTATTTTACAACTTCTCTATGAAAGGTGAATTTCCTTTTTCCAGACTTCCTAATATCAAAAGAGGTATATTTATGGCAGAGATAATTAATGATGAATTTCTTTTTAAAATGTTGTCTTGGCTCAAATTTTATTACATGTGATCTGTTTGTTCCTGGTATTATATCATGTGAAACCTATTTTTATGAAATTTACTCAGAAGTGGTTTAGCTTAACTATATTTAGTACCATATGATTGCAAGTTTGAGATTTTAAAGTACGAGTTACATAAGTAAGTTGATCAATTTGTGCTTAATTTTTCAGCAAACATACGTATAGTTTCTGACTCAATCATTCAATAAATTCCTTTAGCTTGTATGATCTGGTAATAAGATATTCTGATTAATTAAATATTCTAGTTAGTAAAGGGTTACCACGTATCACGGTATCATATGATACCACGTATCATAGCATTCATCCAATTGGGAAAGAATTAGATTACAGAAAAAATATTGAACAGCAAAACCACAGTTGATACAAATTAAATGTTGATGGTTCAGAGAATTCTTTGAAGATCTTGAGTACCTTTAGGTTCATCATTATAAAAAAATTAATGATTGTGCTTAGTGCTCAGTTTAATAAAATGTGAACTAGAGTTTAGGGAAAATAACCTTTTTTTAATAATTGTTTTAAACTAGGTGACAGTTAAGACTTCCTTTTCACAAATACTTGGACAGGTAAGAGAGACTCCTTGTCGATTATTTATTGCCTTGTGAATAGAAAGTGTAAGGCAGGGGTTGTAAACGTTTTCGGTAAAGCACCAGATATTAGTATTTCAGCAGACCATATATAGTCTCTTGCCACTGCTGCCACTACTGCAGCTACTTCTTTTTTCTTCTTTCTCCTTTTTTCTTCTTTTTCTCACGTTAATAAAATCTGAAAGCCATTCTTGGCATACAGGCCATAGTTGGCCACCCCTGGCTTTAAGGTGATGCTTTCATGTTTGATACGTCCTAAAAATGAAAATTGATTCCTGATTTTCAAGAAAATTAATATTTTTGGCTAAATG
Source organism: Tursiops truncatus (assembly GCF_011762595.2). Classification (NCBI taxonomy): domain Eukaryota; kingdom Metazoa; phylum Chordata; class Mammalia; order Artiodactyla; family Delphinidae; genus Tursiops; species Tursiops truncatus. The sequence goes on from NC_047040.1 coordinate 38,158,298, forward strand.
GATATCATATTAAGATTTCATTTGCTCATATGATGCTATAATTCATAATCCAATAAAATCTGTGGACTCTGTCATATAAATGAGCTTTTTCCAAGAACTTTTTATGTTGTGCAAGCTCAGTTTGTAAAAGGTAAAAGTAAATTATATTAAAAATAAACATGCTGAAATAGGTTAAATTCATTTGGGGAGTATCTTAAATTCATAGGCAAATAGTGTTACAAAAATAATTTATCAAGTTGTAGAACTACTATATTATTATTCAACATCATTATAATTTGCAGAATTGTGCAATCTGGACATAAATAGATAATACTGATTAGTCAGAGAAATTATAGTTTTAAAATTCACTAAAAATTTTGTGTCTTTTATTACTTTCACTTTATTTTTTTTGTTATGTTTTGCAGTCTAGGCATAGCAGAATATTTAAGTCATTTAATTCTATAATTATAATAAAACTCACAAGTTAAAAGTAAATCAGAAACTTTTTATGTATGTTATCTCATTTGATCCTGAAAACAACCTGGTAAGAACTAGATTGTGATTATTATTAAATTTGTGAACATTAGAAAATTCTAAGCTAATACGTAAAAATTTTGTGCTACATTAGAAAGAGAAGATTAAATGTTAGTGTAAGTTGGAAAATAGCATCATGGATAGTTATAATAAATACTCTAAAATGTTAAGAGATCAATTATTAAGAAAAATTGTATCTTGGAATAAAAGGGAAGAATTCATGCTATAGTATTTTTAGTATGTCACTGTACATGGTGGTATGGCTGAGGATATAACACACTCTCTTATCCATATCATCCCTGGGGCTCATAATTCAGATTAGTGACAAGAAAAGTCAAGTTTGCTTGATACTGTATAATCAGGTGTAATTATATGTACACCAAAAAAACCTAGACTAATAGTCTTGTTTAGACATGGAAATTTTTCTAAAAAATGATGATGTGTGGGTGTTGCAGGATCAGAGGTAGGTACTTTTTTAAATGTTGAAGAATTCATGGCAATTGAGTTAAGTCCTCAAATGTTTGGAATGATATAAGATGCTCTTCCTTCATGTTTGTTTCAAAATTTAGCTTGAGAACAGTAGGAGAATGAATTCAGTTTTGTATATCTTATTTGTCTTTTAAAAATCATACGTATTTTCAGTGTTAACTGATTCAGTCAAAGAAGACTGGAAAGAGGACTAAAGAGAAACCACTTAGGAGAATCTTTAGCCTTTGATTAGATAACTTTTTCATAAAATTAATTTTTTAAAAAAAAAGGAAAGAGGAAAATATACTTACATATTGTTTAGTCTACTCTTATGAAAGAGAGGACAGAAAATAAACTGAAAGTTGCTTTCTCAAGAGAATTATTTAAACTCTTAATAAATCATTTCCATGTAGGAATGAAGCCCAGTGTTGCCCAATCTTTAGATTTTAAGAGAAACTAGAAATCTGAATTTTTAAATAAAATATTTTAATTTTTCAATGTTGGCATCTAATTCAAAATGTAAAGAAATACTATGCCAAATACTAAACCAAATGAAGCACATATACAATTTGAATATGACCCATGAAGGCCAGTTTATGGCTGTTGATTGTTGTATCTGTGGCCCAGTATCATATTTACTACTCATAACAATGACACTCAGTCATTAAAAAGAAATTTTATGTAGGACCTCTTACAAGATTTCTGAAAACAGTGAAGAGCATTAAAGGTTAATAACAGTGAACATTTTCTGATCACCTACTTGTGCCAGTTACTATTCCAAATGATTTACACAAATGAATACATTTAAGCCTCAAACTCCCTGTGAGATAGTGCTATTTAACTCCATTTTACTGATAAGGGCCTAGAGAGAAGGCAGGGGTAAAATAAGTTGCCTAAGAGCTAGTGAAAAGCAAAGCTGTAGTCTGAACTCAGGAGTACGACTCTGAGCCTGTTAGGCTACTTAACTATCTTTCCAACACACTTAATAACTAAAGTATGCTGTATATTTCCTAGCATGTCATTAGCAGGCAGTGAGCATCATTTAGTAATAGGTAGGAAAATGACCTTTTCCCTTTCACTCAACTCTCCTCTCCTTTCACTCAAAGCTACAAACTATAAATCATGAGTATGAGCTTTATGTTTTTTGAGTCTTATCAATTTTAATCTGGGAATCCACAGAGGAGCTTCAGGGAGGCCTTGAACTTGCTGAAATTTTACTTAACATTTTGTGGAAGCATTCATTTCCATAGTTTTCATTAGATTGACAGGGGAGTCTGTACATTTTTTTTTAAAAGTTCTGTGAATTGGAGAACATGCTTTAAAGTAATTTCCTTTTAAGACTTTAACATTAAAAGAAGAACTTACACTATGTTTTTGTTATATGTATGTTTCTTAAGGAGATTGGATCAGCTGATAGAATGACTTGAGGTGCTATAACATAATGGTTATGAACTTAGGCTTTGAGTTAAATTCCATTCCACAAGATTTCCAAAGATGGTGAAGGACATAAAAGCCTAATAATAGCAGCTCATATTTTTGATAGTTTATCATGTTCAAGTTCATATTCTAAATGCTTTACACAAACGAACATGTTTAAATCCTTAAAACCACCTATAAGGTAAGTACTATTATTGTCCCTATCTTACTGTTAAGAGCGAAGAGAGGTGACAAGGAAGTAAGTAACTCGCTTGTCTCTTAATTGTGCAAGTTACTTGGGCCCCCTGTACCTGAATTTCTTCATCTGTAAAATAGGGATAAGAACTATATGAAAGGATTTTGGGGAGGAGATCATGAGATAATGCATATAAGATGTTTAGTATTATACCTGGAACATATTAAATGCTCAATAAACATTCCTTGTAAAAAATTTTGTAGCATGTGCTACACAATTATATATTGCCTCTATTATGCCTTTGATGAAAAATTCAGGTAACATGTTTCTAATATGCGATATATTCTTAGCATTTATTTTGCCTAGAATTTTTATACCCATTACTCAAGATATCTTTTAGTCATGTCAGAAAATGTATAAAGTGAAAAACTTTTTTATTTCATGTGAAAGTATATTTATTTCATTAACATGAACATTCAGAAGTTGCCCATTGATTTGCCTGTTTCCTAGGTAGTTAGATTTCATGGTGGAGCTCTTCCTGCCTATGTTATATCTAGTATCCTTCTTGCTTATGGAGGACAGTTATACTCTCTTTTCTCAACAGGTAAGAATGTTTCTATTCCTCCCTCCCTCTCTTCCTTCCTCAGTGCTTCATTACTACTTTTTTTATCCTACGTGTAGCTAATGAAGACACATCTATTTCTTGAAACTTCACAACCCTTCTCTCCCAAGGTTACAGGAGTTTGAGATCCTCTTAAATTTTAAGAGATTACCAAGAAAATTCCTTACTTGTTTTCTGCATTTTATACCCTTGTGTCTAAAGTTTATTCCCTCTGTTCTGAGGATCTCTTAAGAGATAGAAGCTGGTTGACAGGGATTTTGTCCTCCATTCTATTCCCGGTGCCTGACATAGGGCCAAGCACATAGTTGGCATTCAGTGTAATATTTGGGCTGTATCAACTGTATCATTTAGGTCTTGTACACTGAATGGAATAATTAAGAGTTTAATTGAAGGGACTATTTCAAAGGTATGTATAGGGTTAAGGGAAACCAACAACAAATGATAAAATACCAAATTAGCAACAGAGCCATCTGATACTCCTAGGTATCAGGGCAAGGGAGGGAGCAAACCTAGAGAGCTGTAGGAGAGAGCAGCAGTACTGCACCTGAGCCTTGGGTACAGAAACGCTGTGGCCACTGTCAGCGTGTGGCTCAGCAGGGAGAAGGCAGGGAAATAAATACACTAACTTTATTTCCTTCTATCCTCCTATCTGCCAGTGCTTATTCACTGAACCCAACTAGAAGCCAGTTCATAAAAGTCAGCCTCCCAGAATTCAGAGCAAAGTAAAGGGTAGAACATGGATCTGGAGAAGAAAATACAGACTGTATAGTACATTGGACAAAAAGCCTTCTCTAGAGTATAGCAGTTAGAACAATTTCCCAGGAGCCTCACACACTTGCTGGGCTTGTACAATGATAATCAGAGGAGGCAAGAGGGAAAGAGAGTGGGGACAAAACATACAAAAGCAGTCCAAAAATCCCCTCCACCGTTTCCATGGTGCCAAATCCTTTCACAGCTACTCGTTTCCTTTCAGTGACTTTTTTGCAATTTCAAGTCTGCCTTTAGTGTTCATTTTAACCTGATTTAACCTATTATATTCCAGGAAGAAGTAAGCAACATTTAATGTGATGTGCTCAGATCCAACCTTTTAATTAAAAGATTATTCTGGCAATATGACATCTCCTATACTTGAATATAATTTTTGGAAATTTAAAAGAGACACCTCATTCTTCTTAGTTTTAAGTGACTTGACAATTGATTTTCAAACATTTGGGATTTATATCTAGATAGTCCACAGAGACCCTGGAGATATATGATATTGGTTAATCTAGAGGACTTAAGTATGGGATTGTGTCGCAAATCAATTAAAGAAGTAGTTCTGAACCAAAGATGCTTATTAGAAATCACTGGAATGGCTATGATAGAAAAGACAGATAATAACAAGTGTTAATGAGGATTTGTAGAATTGCAACCTTCTGTATACTGTTAGTGGGAGTGTAAAATGGTATAGCTGTTTTGGAAAGCAGTCTGGCAGTTCATCAAAAGGTTAAACAGAGTTACCATATGACTCAGCAACTCCTGGGTATAGACCCAAGAGAACTGAAAACACACATCCACACTAAACACTGTTTATAATAGCCAAAAAGTGGAAACAACCAAAATGTCTGTCAACTGATGAACAGATAATGTGCTGAATGCTACAAGATAGATGAATCTTGGAAATATGCTAAGTTGAAGAAGCCAGTCACAAAGGACCACATATTTTATGATTCCATTTTTATGAAATCTTCAGAGTAAGCCAATCTATAGAGACAGAAAGTAGATTAGTGGTTGCCTAGGAATGGGGAGGCATTGGAGGTGACAGTTAAGGGGAACAGTTTCTTTTGGGAGTAATGAAAATGTTTTAAGACTGACTGTGGTTGTTAATGCACACTCTATGAATATACAAAAAACCACTGAATTGGATACACTTTAAACGGATGAATTTTGAGTTATAAGAATTATATCTCAGTAAAACAGTTTTTAAAAAATAGCTCACCTGTGGAGCTTTATAAAAATACAAATGACAAAACCATAGCCTTGGCTTCCTGAATTTGTTTCACAAATGATGATTGACTATGTAAATGAGAACCAGTAAATTAGAGTAAATTTTTATGGTAGGTTTATGTTTATTTTTTTTCTTTTTTTTAACTTTTTAAAATTGATGTATAGTTGATTTATGTGTTAACTTCTGCTCTACAGCAAAGTGATTCAGTTATACACACACACACACACACACACACACACACACACATACATATATATATATACATTCTTTTTTATATTCTTTTCCATTTTGGTTTTTCATAGGATATATAGTTCTCTGTGCTATACATTAGGACCTTGTTGTTTGTCCATTCTATATATAAAAGCTTCAATGTGCTAATCCCAAACTCCCACTCCATCCCTCCCCCAACCCCCTCCCCCTTGGTAACCACAAGTCTGTTCTCTATGTCCATGAGTCTGTTTCTGTTTCATAGATTGGTTCATTTGTGTCATATTTTAGATTCCACATATAAGTGCTATCATATATTTGTCTTTCTCTTTCTGACTGACTTCACTTAGTATGATAATCTCTAGTTGCATCCACATTACTGCAAATGGCATTATTTTGTTCTTTTTTATGGCTAATATCTCATTGTATATATGTACCACATCTTTATCTATTCGTCTGTTGATGGACATTTAGGTTGTTTCCACATCTTGGCTATAGTGAATAGTGCTGCTATGAACATAGGGGTGCATGTATCTTTTTGAATTAGAGTTTTGTCTGGATATATACCCAGGAGTGGGATTGCTGGATCATATGTTATTTCTATTTTTTAGTTTTTTGAGGAACCTCCATACTGTTTCCCATAGTGGCTGCACCAATTTACAATCCTACCAACAGTGTAGCAGGGTTCCCTTTTCTCCACATCCTCTCCACCATTTGCTATTTGTAGAGTTTTTAATGATGGCCATTCTGACCAGTGTGAGGTGGTACCTCATTGTAGTTTTGATTTGTCTTTCAAATTAGGGTAATTTTTAATCTTTTGAGAAGAGTCTCTGTGGTAGTAATAAAGACCCTTGCTTTCTATGACATGAAATATGTTGCTCTTACAAACAATGCAGCATATAATATGTCTCATACTTAATTACTGTGAATTCTCTACTCCATATAATTTTTTTTTTAATCACTAGGTCACTGCTTAGAATATGCTGCTATGTTGGATAAAGAAGCCAAACCATACAAAGTTGATCCTTTTGTAATTATGGTTAAGTTTCTGTTGGGGTAAGTTTTATTATCTGTAATAATGATTTTAATTTTGTTTTATACATAAAGTATTATGTTTGGCTCAAATATGAAGGATAAATTTCCATACAAATAAGGCAATTGACTTGTTTTATTAAATGGACTTTTTCTCTTAGGCAAAGGCCTAATAAGTACATCAACATTTACTTCAATAGTTTAGAAGTAATTATTGAACTTATATATATAATATATATACATACACATATATCAGTCTAAACTTAGACTATAAATATACCAGGACTTTAACATTTTCAAAAGGATGTATGTGGTACATGAGCTTTGGGTATCCCAGATTCATGGACACAAAGCAATGTAGGATATTGGTGAAACAGTGCCTCAGAACACTTTTTATTACTTCCCATACAAAGTATATTTTAGATCTCTCTACCCTACTTAACGTCGCATTCTTAATTTATTCAGGTTTTGTTTTTGTTTTTGTTTGGTTAAAAACCATTACTTAGATGTCTTTTCTTCTGTCTTTATAACTAGCTATTGGCTTTCTAACTTAAAAAAAAGACCAGTTATTACTTCATTACAAGGATCAATGAGAGCAGTAAAGCTGCATTGAGACTTGAGACTCAGATCCTTGAAGATCACTAGACTCAGTAGTTCCCTACCAGGAATTGAAGTTTGTTTTTTCAGTATAATTATAAATGAAATATCATGGTACTCTGGGGACTGTAGTGAATGGTCAAACACTTCAAATATTAAATCCTTTAATGAGAGTTGTCGGGGTTTTTTTGCTTTTATTGTATTATTTGCTTTTATGTTTTGTATGTTTTCTTTTATCCACAGATACAAATGGTTTAAAGAATTTTGGGATATGTTATTGTTACCAGAATTAGATGCCATCGTTTTAACTAGTCAGAGTATGTGTTTCCCCCTTGTATCTTTGATTCTTTTTCTGTTTGGAACATGTACTGCCTACTGGGGTGGCCTACTCTCTTCTACATCTGTGAGACTCCTTTCTTCATTGTGGCTGACTTTGAAAAGGTAAAGAATGAATGACGAAAACCTTTCTTATTGCTCCTAAGAAAAAAACTGTATTCTGAAAGGGAACCTTAAAATTAACTTGCTTTCACTAAACTATAATTTCTGAGGAAAAATGTATAACTAGCAAAACATGGAGTTAGTGTTCAAACTTATGTTTTTGTCATAGGTTACCATTTATTTCAAGATAAATGCTACATTTGATTTTGACCGTAGTGCTCAAGAGTTAATCAAAAAAGTTGGACAGATTACACAAGTATTTTTAAATTTCACTGTTGTAAATCTTTCCAAGGGCAAAGTGTTTCTCTGGCAATGCTTTTATATGTTGATTTTCAATCAAATCTGAGACTCCAATCTTGATATTTAGGATCAGATTAGATGAAATGTATAAGAGCTCCAAAAACATTGCCTAGAGGCTTATTATGATCCCAAGACAGTTTGAAGTTGCTGGTATGCGCTTTTGGTAAACCAGTGATCTAGTTTCCATTTCCTCACCAGCCATGTTATGCGATTTACTGTCACAGAGGGGATTGTGGAATGATGCTTCTTCCTCCACCCTTCTGAGGTGCTTCTGACATTAACACCATCACATGTCTGAGTGACCTCAAGACTTTAAGAACAAAAGTATTTCTCTTCCTATCAAGATTGGAATTGTATGGCACAGGGCCTATAATTAATAATTATCTTTAATAATACTTTTTCTTTTTTAGTACACGTATTACCCATAGTATATATAAATGCAAGAGAAACTATCACAATGTATAAAAGAATTTTAAAATAATGTGTCACCCCTCACCTTTATTTTAAAAAGCCTGTTTACCTTATAGTAATACTTGCACATTAATAAGGAGAGCCTGGCAGAGCACTGTATTGTTTTCTGCTTATATGTGACTGTGTAGGTAACTTAATATGCTTTTGAAAGCTTTACTCTTGTTATTCCAGGCCCTCTGAACTTCCTAAAGATATGAAGATAATATCACCAGACTTGCCCATTTTAACAGTTGTTTTGATCATAGTTAGTTGGACAACTTGTGGAGCATTTGCCATCCTTCTTACTTATCTTTACTATGTGTTTAAGGTATGTCAAATCAGTAAAGTCAGAAGGCCTGAGCTTTGTATCAGACAGGCATAGACTTTCCCGTGGGTGTTGTTAAAAAAATTTTTTTGATCACTGCTGTTATGTAACAGGCCTACATGTAAAGTTTTTTTTAACATCTTAGCTATTTCAAATATATATAGTTAACTGTAGAACTGAAGTTACTAATCTGAGTGGGTTTCTTTGTTAAAAACAAAGGGAAGGGAGGAGATTTAATCTGTTCCATATTGCTTGATGCTCTGGCAAGTAATGTTAACTTTTTAAAAAACATTTTACTAGAATGGTTTTTATTCACACCTCCCTTTCAACGTGGATAATAGACAAAACAAAAAGTTATGTCAGAGGGATCAGGCTGTCAATCATGCTGAAATAATGTAGAATGTTACAAATGTTGCTGAAGAATGACAAGACACGATAAAATTAAGCTGACAATTTTACTGAGGAAATGAAAAACACTTCTAAGAAGGCTGACAGCTTTTCAGGAAAATCTACCTTATACAACTGCATGTTCTCCACATTAATCTTACGTAGAGACAGTTGATACTGGAAAGGATAATAATTTTTTCCTTTTTTTAACAAAGGTTTATTTGCGTCTGCATTTAACACTAATACATGCACATTATAGATTACTTTCAGTTTACAAAGGAAAAATGTGTCCATCAGAAAAAACTATTTAGAATTATTTTGATTTACAAATATAAATTAATTTGATTTATAAATATAATATTTTTAGTTTTTTTAACTGCATATTTCAAACAACTGACACAATTAGCAGAACTTTCTCAAATACTTAAGCAAACCTAGTAAATTTATAGACTTTCTCAGGTTCTTGTAAACATTTCACCACCCTATATAATTGAGTTCCAGATTTTCAAAGATTTAGATTATATAACACATGTTAAACTCTTTATACTACGCTGAATAAAACCAAATTTTTGACTCACATGACACTTTAAGTTGCGATAGCAAGCCACCATTCAAGCATAGGCTCACACAATGTGGAAGATATAGCATTATATCCTGACCCCAACATACTCTGGAATTTTGTATTATTTTGTTTGTCTTTTAATCCATGATAGCAAGCACATGTAGTTATTATTTATCTTTTCTAAAAGAATGTGTTTAAGTGTTTAAATGAATTTTTATTTAGGTTTTTAAAATTTCAAATTACAGTGCTTCTCAATTTCAGTAAAAATGGTTATGTTTTTTGTTTCAAAATAAAAGTAAAATTAAAGTCTTTTCTTTTTCATAGATTGTTCATCTGCAAGCCAGCTTAACAACTTTTAAAAATAGCCAGACTGTGGTAAGTTTTATTTTCAAAACGCTATATCACTTTAGTATGAAAGAACATGGAAAAATATAAAAGTTTATTTCTGTAAAAAAAGGTTAGAACTTTACAGTATTTAAAAGATTTTATGAATTTAAATAACTTTAAGAAAAGCGAGCCTAATGAGTATTAAAATAAGACTTAAATTGTCATTTAATTTGATCTTTGTCAGTCCTTAGTTGTTTTTATCACAATTATCTTTTAAATTTTATTTCAAGTAATTACTTAAGGGGATATATTCTTAGCAGTGGAAATAACAAGTCAAAGGAATAAAAATTTTATAACTGATAACTGCTTTAAAATACTTTCAAACAAGATAATTCAGTATTTTATATCAATTTGGTAATGGAAAGATGTATTTATTTAGCTGTTAGATAATTGAGTATGATTCTAAATGAAATAATAAACTTAAATTTTACTTAATATCTTGATATTTTAACTTTATTGCTTTGTAGAACCCCAAACACTCTAGAAGAAGTGAAAAAAAATCCAATCACCATAAAGACTCTACAGTATACCACCTCCGTTTATCTGCCAGCGATGCTGAAGACAGTCTTCGCATGCACAGTACCGTGATTAACTTATTAACATGGATTGTATTACTCAGCATGCCATCTTTAATTTATTGGCTGAAGAATCTTAGGTGTGTTTTATTTATATAATTACCATTTATGTGGTTCAAACTATAAATATCTGTAAGTAGAGACTTGTAGGATTCCTAATGTTTCATAAAACTTTCTCAAGAACAAGAAGGTATCACCTGAAATTTATTTTCAACGTATTCACATTTTCTTCTTTTCCGTGAGAATATAAACTTTCCCAAAATCTGCCCAAAAGGGGAGGGATTGTATTTTCTTTAACCTTCTTTGAGTCTAGAAATATGTGAAAATGTGCTTTATTTTGCTGACTTATAGTATTCATAATGCTAGTGCTTTATATATTTTTCAATTCACGATCAATTTTATATTTTCTGAGATTTGAGGGGAAGAAAAATGATTACATTTAAAATAATAGAAATAACGAAGGAAGTGTGTACTTTTCTGATGTGTCCTATACGTTGAACTAAAATAAATGATCAGCTGTTTTACTAGAAAACCGTCATTTGCTTTGTTACCTGATAAGTGTCCTAGGTTAAATGAGAGCCTAAAAATGCTCTCTAAGGTTATTTCTAGAATATTTAATTATTGATATTGTCTTTGAAAAAACCACGTTATCCAGTTAATAGTTAATCCCTGCTTAATATAGTTTTTAGAAATGATGTAAAACTTTCAGATTATCTAAATACTGGAAGTTTTTTTTTTTTTTTAAGTTGGCCGAATCAAAATAAGTTCAGTAAATTAAATCACAGGTCACCAGATATTAATATCCTTCCTTTGTCCCTTATTTTAATCAAAGTGCAAATTTTTGTCCACAGATTTGGGGAGAAAATTACTTGAGCACAAATTTATGATTCTAGAAGGCTGTAGACAGTTACTTTATATAAACCTTCATGTTTTTCATCTTTTTTAAATAGAGCAGTTTAAATATGTTTTAAATAATTCGTTTTATAAAATATTATTTATATATGACCTTTGAGGCATATACTTATTGTAAAAAGGAAGTGCTTCCAGATGGGATATTTTCATTTCCTTTAGTAGTTTCTGAACATAATTCTCCACATAAAACCTGAGTATAAAGATGATGTAGAGGGCTTTCCTGGTGGCGCAGTGGTTGGGAGTGCGCCTGCCAATGCAGGGGACGCGGGTTCGTGCCCCAGCCCGGGAGGATCCCGCATGCCGCGGAGCGGCTGGACCCGTGAGCCATGGATGCTGGGCCTGCGCGTCCGGAGCCTGTGCTCCGCAGCGGGAGAGGCCACAGCGGTAAAAAAAGATGTAGAGCAAAATTTATTTATCAATGATTTCTTGAGCTGTTTAGAGCTCTCTTATATCCATATCGCTATAGGAACGTTTTGAAGTGTATTTAGTTGATTGATTCTGAGAATTTAAAATGATTGGCAATGCTTTGTTGATTTATGTTTTATTTTTTTCTTTTTGACATAGGTATTACTTTAAACTTAATCCTGATCCGTGTAAACCTTTGGCATTTATCCTTATTCCAACTATGGCAGTTCTTGGAAATACTTACACTGCTTCAATAAAATCAAGGTATAGTATTTTAATCTTTTTTTTCTCACATCTGTTCCTGGTCTTTATCATACTTTCATGTCTGAAACATGTCTTTTGTTCCTAATTACTTGGACTATTCCTGAAGGTAAAGCTATAATAGTAATTATGGTTTATGTGCAAATACAGTTTATATGCAAATGTATTATATTTGTGTCCTTAATTATGCATTTTATTTGTTAGGATATAATCATTTTTTTTCTTTAAAAAGTTAACCCTTGAAAGATATGATATCTAAGGTTTGCTTCCAAAAAATACAGGAGGAGTGGAAGTGGACAGTAATATAGGTAAAGTAAGATTGGCCATGACCTGATAATTTTTGAAGCTGGTTGATGGGTCCATGAGGTTCATTATACTGTTAATCTACTTATGTATATGTTTAAAATTTTCCATAATAAAACTTTACTTTTCATTGACTGCTTGTTTGCTCTGGGAGCCTTTTCAGTTAATTCTGGCAGATAGTTGCAGATATTCTAAAGTCAGGCAGATCTGGGGTTTCAATCTAAGGCTCTGTGTCCTTAGGTAAGTTTCTTAACCCCTCAGTTTCTCTGTTTTCAGAGTAAAAAGGTGATAGCCTTTCCTGATAGTATTTTTCTTTTAAAAATAGTGTCTTATCCTACATGCTCCTATTAGGAATTAAAGATGTTTCCTTTTTTATTTGGGTGAAGTTTTTTGCTGATATTAAATAGGGTGAAAATAAATATTTCTGTAGCTATATCTTAGTAAACATTGATTTTTTTATTAGGATAAATCTCTAGAGGTAGCATTGCTAAATAAAAGTCCAACTAGTATTTTTCTGTGGTTAAAATTTAAAAGAATAAACCAAACTGGTTATTTACTTACTAGAATATTTTTCTCTTTTCTAGCCAAAATTGACTTGTATTGATCTTTTAAAAAATTTTGGACAGTTAAATTCATTATACGAAAAATTACTTTATCTAAAATCACTTAGAACACTTTCTCAAAACTGTATAAAAGATTGACATGTTCAGTTTTTGTTCACAATATATGTTACATTATAATGTGTATTTCTGTCTCTTTACAGTAAATTGTTGAAGACTACTTCACAGTTTCCACTTCCTCTGGCTGTTGGTGTGATTGCTTTTGGGTCAGCACACTTATACAGGGTTCCATGCTTTGTCTTCATTCCTCTTTTACTCCATGCATTATGCAACTTTATGTAAGATTGGATTTAAGGAACGATAAAGATCAGTTATGCCTTTAGGTCCAGTAATAAGAGGGAACACACAGATCCATCAGTGTGGGCAGCAAGATCCTTTGGAGAAGACAAGTCTATTTTTACAATGTTGAAAATAGGAAATTAGTTTTGTAATGCTTGAGGAAAGTAGTTGAAGCATGGTTTTGTTTTGTGGTATGACATCTGTGTACTAGTCATTATGAAAAATCAGTAAAAGGATATGGTAACCTCTGTCTTTGAGGACTCTGCATATCAGCTAGTCTGCTTGATTGGCCATACCAAGATCTTCTCCTAAACACTCAGTAAATGTAGCACTGTTTGTATCCTCACCTCACGTATTCTCATTTCATGAAACTTTCTTCTGAACAGTGGGTTACTTTGTATTTGCTACAATATACATGTTGATAAATAAGTCTTAAAAGATTAATGAAATTTAAACTGTTTGCTTTCTCAGAAATGAAATAGCCACAGTCTTTAGTCAGTTTTGGGCAGCCATAGTGAACAAAATAGATCTTTTGTTTTCTTACACCTATGAAAATACAACTTTAAATTCTAAGGAGACATGTTTTCTTGGTAACCAGCAGGATTGACGAATGGAAACGTAATTCAAATTCAAAACTCAATGAAATTTTCTTGGTTCTTTTCAAATAAGAATCTTATTTTGTATTCTTAGTGAATATCAGGAGACTACTGAAGAGATGTATTGCTAAATTTGAAGAAAATTTTCATAGTTACTTACTTATAGGCATTGGAGCAGTTCAGTCATTCAGTCTGTACCATTTTATTCAATTCACTGACCCCGTGGTTGTCAAAAGTGCCTCGGGTCATGGTGGATTGTTAAAATAACTAAATTCCAGTGGTCAGAAGAAGCTCTACATTTGCACAGTTTTTATCTACTATGGAAAGAAAATCAGCATGATGAAGTGCAGTACCACATTAATGTATAAAATTATACTATTAATGGAATAACAGTGGAAAAACTGTTACCCCATTAATAGTATAAACAATGAATACCTGAATAAGTTGTTTAGCCACTAGGTTTAATAGTGGAATCTTAATTTACTAAGGTGATTACTATTTGACAGATAGAGAGTAATATTTATATTTCATTTCAGATTTCAGCTCACTTTTTGGAAGTAGGTAATGGAGCTAGGTATCTTCGCCTTAAGATAGGATTCACTGAAGGCTGGGGTATACCTGAGTGATAGAGCCCTTCCTTTAGATGTGTATGCTGTAAATACCCAAAACCTTGCAAGTGTAGTCCTTACGTCCCAGTAGCTCCACAGTTGTATCTGTGAACTTGTGTCCTTGTTAGTGCCCAGGGATGTCCTAGAGTACCAGGTTCATTTTACGTGCCATTGCATCTGGATTCCATTACAGCCTCTCAGCTGTTACTGCCTATTAGAAGGTTACTCCCACTTTATGCCTGTAGAGGGTTACCTCACTTCTTTTCTCATTTGTTCTTCGGGTTCTTGCTGTTTTATCATCAGTTGAAGATGGTCTTGCTATCATCTATGAGAGTTTTAAGTTTGTTTGATTCCATTGTTGTCTTTCCCAGCTTCATGTTCAGTATTCATATTTTCACTTACTGAGATCATTAAAAGTAAGTGATAACCTCATAGTAGACATGGCAGGCATACCAGGCTGTTTGTTTGATTGAAGCAGCAAAAGGGATAAAATACAGAATACTTGTGTGTTCAAACCTGGAAGGAAAGAGAACTTACCAGGTTATATATGCACTTTCCCATGGCATACCACATATGTATTTAAACAAGGACACATCTGCCTAGGTTTAGCTTATACATATACTCATAACAACTTTTGTACATATGGTGTTGTATTTCAAGTTTTCAACCATATGTAGTTGTATTTCAAGTTACAGGTTAAATATGTCATTTAACGATTTCTGAATTTGAACTTAGGTCCATATACAGAACTTAAGAAAATTCATTAATTTGAATCTTCTATTGACAGCCATAATCAATGTGTTTAGATGATCTAAAGTCTCCTTGTTTAGTCATTCCTGCTCATGAATAAAACGTAACAAGCTTAAATTTCTCATTTGTGAGTAGTACATTAGCTTTTTAAAGCAGCAGACTAGGCACATTAGTTTCCATGAAAATAATTTCATGTGAGTGTCATTATCATCAAGTCCTAAAGTCTTATTTGTTCCAACAAAATATTTTATTTTAGGACTACAAAAAGGATTCTCATTAAACGTGTTATAAACAGCAGTAGTTTGGGGTTTTTTTACATATATTTAATATTATATGTATACACACACACACGTTTTGACAGAGTCTTCATCAAGTCCTAATGCACTTTAAAACCAAATAACTACCAGAGATGAGAAAGTAGGCTCTGTCTGAAGATTAACAAAACTGATGTTTCTGTCACTTGAGAAGAGAAAAGTCCTTCGTCTTTAAATTCACATTATTTTAACCATGCCTACAATCTATATTATTAGCTGGCAAAACAACACAGGTTTATCAGAACTGTTACCGAAAATGAAATTGTTCATTGGCAGTTAGGGATTATCTAATTTAGCAAACTTCTGAGCTCTATTGTTATGACATTTTTATTTAGATTTTTTTTTGAGTTTTGAATAAGTTTTGAACTTATAAAAATTACTCCTGGATCCTATTGTTGATACCTAGACCAAATATAGACTGGACAGGACAAACAGTGAGTACTTTCAGTGTCTCTAAAGAGTCCTCTGGAGTTACTACTATTATAATTTGGAACAGATAATATGATAGAAATCATCAATGCTCTCTTTTCTTTATCTTTTTCATGTTGGAAATTACACAGGTTCTGCTAGCTCTTTTCTTGGTTGTCACCAGAATGAAAGTATTTAAAACAGTAGTCCTAAAAAAACACAACATTTGTGCCTGGTTAACACTGATTTTGAGTCTCTTCAATATATATATATTGATCATGTGTTAATTAATCTTTAATTTTTTTTTCATATTTTGCTCAGATAAATTCAGATGTATATAATGGAATACGTTTTCTTGTTTGAACTACACTATAATATCTGCATGATTATACAGTAAGGAAAAGAAGTAAAGAACTATAGTAGGCCTAGTAAATGTTGTTGATTATCCTGTCACTCATGCAGATGGTACACATTTCCGCCACACACACATACTTACATGAGGCAGGTTGTCTGATTTGTTCATTATCTAGTTCCCATTCTTTTCTAAACTCTTCAGACTTTTCACTTACAGCATATTCTTTTTACCTCACTGCTTATTAGCATCTCTTACAGAAGGTGGTCAAGGGAAATAAAACTCAGTAAAAGGTAAAACTCAATTTTCAGTTTATTCTTGAGAGCTCTGGGGAAATAGGGTAAGCACAAAGATGATGAGATAAACTAGGGCTGTTGATTCCCAAATCCCCGGACAATTCAATTAGCCTGTATTTTCATCTTAAGCGTTAGGTCTAAATTAGTGTAGTATCTTGCTTTATTATGAGGTTTAGTGCAAAACCTTACAGTGCTGCATTTGCAATTTTTTAGGAACTTGTTATGAAAATCAGTTGGGAAAAATTTTTTTAATGTGTTGAGACCTTCTACGACTAAGGCATTTGTTGATTACATTTCATCATCACTTTTTTCTCTGTGTTTTATTTTTATAAATTTGTTTTATTTATTTATTTTTGGTTGCGTTGGGTCTTTGTTGCTATGTGCGGGCTTTCTGTAGTTGCAGCGAGTGGGGGCTACTCTCTGTTGCGGTGCATGGGCTTCTCATTGCAGTGACTTCTCTTGTTGCAGAGCACGGGCTCTAGGCACACAGGCTTCAGTACTTGTGGCTCATGGGCTCTAGGCACGCAGGCTTCAGTAGTTGTGGCTCACAGGCTCTAGAGCGCAGGCTCAGTAGTTGTGGCACACGGGCTTAGTTGCTGTGCGGCATGTGGGATCTTCCCGGACTAGGGATCGAACCTCTGTCCCCTGCATTGGCAGGAGGATTCTTAACCACTGCGCCACCAGGGAAGCCCTTCTCTGTGTTTTAGATTTGTGAAATTACAGGAAACAAGTTACCTTGTGTAGTTTTTTTTGGGGGGGGGGTCAATTTGGAGAGTATAGCACTCCCCAGGAAAAAGGAAGCAATAAAAGTATCTTTGTATTATGAAATTAGGCTCAGACAGAAAACTTCTTGCCACATAAGGTAAATGTAGAAAATACTATTACAAAATAGTAAGATGATTGGGAGCTGAAATTTTATTTCAGTCTTTTTGAACAAAGAACATTTCAAGTTCTATAATGAACTTTTACTTACACATTATTAATCATGCATTATTTCACAATATATTTTAACAGCCTGAGGAAATAGAAAGTTTATGAGGCTACTCACATTCTTTCCTTTTTTTTTTTTTTTTTTTTTTTGCGGTACGCGGGCCTCTCACTGTTGTGGCCTCTCCCGTTGTGGAGCACAGGCTCCGGACGCGCAGGCGCAGCGGCCATGGCTCACGGGCCCAGCCGCTCCGCGGCATGTAGGATCTTCCCGGACCGGGGCACGAACCCATGTCCCCTGCATCGGCAGGCGGACTCTCAACCACTGTGCCACCAGGGAAGCCCCATTCTTTACTTTTAATAAGGATAATAGGAAAGAAAAGTCACACCCGTAATCCAAATCCGAGTATGTATACTCTTAAATGCTCAAGAATTCACATTTTTGATAAATAAATTATATTATGAATACAGACGACTGAATTTTATAATTAATAACTTAGTCTTAAGAATGGAATAAAATTTGCAAATAGTGAGAATAAACTGTTATTTAATTTACAGTAGAAATGTAACAGTACCCCTGAATTGGTAATGTTGCTTTCAAAAGTTAGGTGATATTCTGAGCTACATCTTGATTTCATTGTCTGTAGTTGAAAAATTTTAAATCAAATACAGCACTTTCTAAAAGTGTTTGGCATATTACATTGCCAAAAATGACTATGTTTTAAAATACCAAGTAACCAGTTAATTTCTGATGACTTTGTGTAGGACTTGATATATGTGAGTCAGATTTATTCTGTACTCATTCTGTACATTGTAACTTTGAACACTTATGAAAAACTGAATCTGTTGATGTAGTTTTATTAGTTAGTGTAAATTTGTTTGCATATTGGAACATTAATCTTAGTTTAGGAAATCTAAACCTAACCATTTTTGTAAGGTTCATATGCTATTTTTTTCAGTATTATCTTGGTTTTTAGTATTTATATAGTAGAAATGTTACTAGTAAAAATTTATAGACAAAGCATAGAACTATTAACTGTTCAAAAGCCTAAGTGTTAGGCATATTTTGTATTTCATGTTGCACTTGTTTTGTTTCATATTGGACTTTTTACATCCCTTTTTTAGGAAAAAAAAGATGCGTTTGAATTTTTTTTAGCATAAAACTCTACATTGGAAAATAGAACTGTTTTCATATGGTTAGCAAAAACACACTTTGCCACCAAAGCTAAATGAAACTGTAAAATACCTCCAGATATTTGTGCCAATGAACTTTTCTTACGATATTGGGATTAAAGCAAAAATAATCTTTTCAGTATTTTTCTTCTAGGACTTATATTAAATACACATCATCAAAACTTATATTCCATATCCTAATTTTTCTTTCAAAATATGTAAAGCTTAGAGCATAGTGTATTATATTTTTTCTGATTTCTGGAATAGTGTTTTCTGGTTTTATTGAGTGAAAGTTAGTTTACCCAATAATGATCTTTCAGTAATTAGTTGAAGAAATCATTTAGGTAATCTTGCTTCAGATTCATTCTGTAAAACTTTAAATTCCGTTGCCCAGATCATTTTTCGTACAGGTGTCTCCCATTTATGTAATAGAAAGTTTATTGTGGAATTTCTATTGTTTTCTATGTGTTTCCATTCAGTCCGTCTATACAGTCACATGTTTCATAGGCGAGAATTATCCACTAGAACTAAACATAATACAATGAAATAAACATTGTAAAATGCATCTTAAAGGAAAATATAAGAACAAGATGTTAATGCTAAAATGTTAACATTGATGTGGCAGTGTACTCATGAGAGAAAGCAGAAATATGATAGATTCAGAAACTGTTGTGTTTATATGGTTGACATTCTTTAATTTCTCTCCTACAGAAATTTTCAGAGGGAATTTCAGTCCCTCATATTATGGTTTTTCTCATAATTTAATGTCACTTAACTGTTTCTCTGCCCAGTCATGTTGATGTAGTTTGCATAAGTAGCCCTGGAAGTAAAGAGACAGAAGAGAAAGCCACACATTAAAATGTTTGGCCTTGATTTAGTTACAGTTTATCCAACTATCTGGTAGGGACATGGATGCTGTTAATAAAAAGATGATATACAAGACCTTAAAATTCAGTGAACATTATTTTTGGAATGAGTTTGTCCTTTTTGTTGAATAATTTTATCCTAAGTAGGAGATGCCTGTATTTAACATAACTATGCTTTCTACATAAGCAGATAATGTATTTGTTTGAATATTGGTAGAAATAATCTTCTCTGCCTCCACTATGGAAGCGGAAAAATCCAATTTTTAGTGTATATAAATTAGGAAATTGTATTGTGTATTTACATTTTTAAAACTGTAAAAATGACTTAGATATATTATTTTGAAGTGATTGTATTACCATTTCTTAAACTTATGACTAACTATAAATGTAGCAACATACCCATGAGAAACCAGACCAAAATTGAATGCATATTTTCACTGTGACCTTGAACTTATAGTTGTTAGGGATAAAACAGACTGTGCCTTAAAATGAAGAAGGAATGCCCTGCAGTTTTATAACTATATATTTATTATATGTGGTCTTCTCAAATTGGCCCCAAATTCTTTTCTTTGAGGTTGGTGAAGTAAAAATTTTAAATAAAAGTTGATCAGTATTTCCCTTAGTATCTGCTGAACTATTGCTCTAGAGGCCTCCTTTAGTTTCCACAGTTCCCATTTCAGATTAAAATTGATTTACACTTCATAGGTGTAGAAAATCAAGTTTGGTTAAAGTTTCTGAAAATAAATTTATTTTAGGAGAAGGTGCTGGCACTTCTGAACTTATTACACATGGAAAAATTAATCTTCAAATGTAACTTCTTGTCTTTTTAGTGAATACTCTATCAAAAACATGAATTCTTCCCTAAAATCTGTACTTATTGTTCCTCAGGTTATTGAGGCTTGTATTTGTGTATCAAATAAAGTTAATTTAGTCAATAATAATTTCTCAGTAGTTAAATATAAACTCACATTCATGTATATTTTTAAACATTTTCTCTTACTTTTTCCTTCCTAATTATTTTTAAGGTATCAAGAGAGAACTGGCTTCAGATTTTTGTGGGTTTTTCTTTTAATGTAAAGACTGACATTTTTACTGTGCTTATTTAAAATAACATACAATTTCTATCAAAACAAATTATTCCATGCATAGGACATTCATGGTCTCGGCCAAAAGATGCCCACATCTCTGTGTGGCATCTCAGAAGTTTTTTGTATATTTTTCAATTTCAATTTTGAACATAAACTCCACACTTTTCTTTCTTCTCATTTCACCTCCACTGCCTCCCATCAAAGACAAAAATATAGGTTTTTCTAAAAGCATGTAAAAAGAAAACATGTCTTTCCTTAAAGCATGGTCAAATTGAGATGGAAATAGTTTGGGGAAGTGTATGTAATACAATAAAATACATGGCTGTCAACTCGCATCTGTTTCTATATTATAGTTAAAAGTTTATAGAGGACAAACTATGTGTTTTACTGAGACAGACTCAGTAATCATTTATTTGCAAATCAATAATTTTACTCTCATCCAGAAAATGCAGTGCATAGTAATTATACTTAACAGTAAAAACAATTTGTCCTATAGTATATACTGAAAAATGATTGTCACCTTGCAGATTTTTCTTTTTAAACATGCATGATCTTCTCCAGTACTTTGTACAATGTATGGTATACTAAATACATTTATGTGTAATTTTGTGTGTATTTTTTTATGGTATAATTAACTTTATTACATTTAACTGGTTGTAATGCACAAAAAAGTGCTATTTATTGTACTCTGTAGAGTGTTGTGAATGTTTTTATCTGTGTTTCAACATTATGGTGTAGGGTTTAATAGATGAATATTTGCCTTTAGTCTCCACTCAGGTATTAATGTGTAGCAATTTTTGGTGCTTTCTTTTTTATCTGTCATAATCTGGTGTTCGGAATGTTCAACAATAAATTTGGTGAACAAGAACACGTGGTGCAGAATTGCTTACCAGTTCACATACTCCACAATACCATCTCAGGAAAAACCCTTAAAATGATTTCTTTATAGCATGTCTAGCATTTCAGAAGTTTGAACGCCTGAGCATGGGACATGATAAACAAGATACATCACAGGTAAATATTGGAAGCAAGATAATTTCTAGTATTTCCCAACTTGATATCTTGTAGCTTCCCATATGCATTTGTATGGACATTTTATGGTTCACGTTCTATTTTAAAGAATTGCACAGTCATGTTTCTCCCAGAGACCATGCTTTCCACTTTTCTTATGCTAACTTAATATATATTCTTGGGTGCCCCATTTCCCAAATTACGCGAGAATAATTTAGACATTTTTTGAAAACACATTCCCTGGTCATCTCAGAAGTACTGAATTTGATCTGTGGGGAGGAGACCTGGGATTCTGTTTTAACAACTGCCTCAAACATTGCTTTAGTCAATAAAATTTAACTTGTTAGAACTCCTAGAAGCAACTAGAAAGGCTGTCTTTAGGATTACAAGATACTAAAGTGACACTACATAATTTGAGAATTTAGTATAGATCTAAACTTTATTATAGAATGGATGACAGGAGTCAAATGGGGTAAGACATCTTTTGAGGGGTTAGTGTCTTCTTACACATTGATTAGAACAGTGTTTTCTAAATTATTTTAACCAGCATCTCTAAATATATGAACATTTATAAATTATCTGCATGTGTTAACATTGTGTATATTATTAAATATACCCCAAAGGGTAAATGTTTAAAGATGAGAAATATACAACTAGAAGCTTTAATATTGATATTTTCCTTGGATACTTAGAGGATTATCTTGAAACCACCCAACGTGGAGGCCACTAGAGTGTACAGCATGAAAGCCTCATAGGCCTTTCCCACTAGTTTTTCTTTAATCAATTCCCACTTCATCTTCACTTTCTTTCTGTAAGATAGATAGATAGGTAGGTAGGTAGATAGATAGATTACAAATTTAACAGCTTTAAACAACACCTATTTATTTACTCACAGTTCTGTAGGTCAGAAGTCTGGGCACAGACCAGCTGGATTCTCTGCTCAGAATCACATTTCTGGAATCAAGGTAACAGGACTGCAGGCCCATCTGGACTCATTCAGGTTGTTACAGGTGGAGGTTCCTGTTTTCTTGCTGGCTGTCAGCTTCTTAGCTCCCTGTGTCTTTCCCTGCTGTGTAGCCCTCCACTAAAGTTTGGTTTACTCCTTCAAGACCAGCAGGAGAATTCCTCTCACATTTTGAATCTCTTCAACTTCCTTTGTCTCTGACCTTTAGACCCAGATTTAGAGGTCTCTTGTTAGCTCAGGTCCACCTTAGATAGTTTCTCTTTTGATTAACTCAAGGTCAACCTTAATTATACCTGCAAAATCCTTTTTGCCATATAAGGTAACATCATATTCCCATATACACATTGTCCGCTCACACTCAAGAGGCATGGATGATACAAGATGTATACACTAGAGAGTGAGACTCTTGGGGGCCATTTTAGAAGTATGCCTACCATGCAATATTAGGGAACTAAAGTCTTTTTCATAATTGCTGTGCTTAAATAATATTATTCCATAGTTTTAATTGAAAGAGCTGATAAATATAAAATATTTCAGGGAAAGAAAAGCCCCTCAATTCTTGGACTGAATTTTAAACAACCCTTAGAGATGAAAACAGTCTCCCATCCCTGGGTTAGTGTGTGTGTGTGTGTGTGTGTGTGTGTGTGTGTGTGTGTGTGTGAGTGAGATTATAATTAGTTTAGAGATTGTTTTCTTTCCAACAGTTAGAACTTGGATATGGCCTGAAATTAAGGAATAGTAGACTAGTTTACCTTATCAAGTGAATGGAAACATTTTACTGTACTTAATAGATATAAGTTCATACTGGGTATAGGTCAAGAGTAATGATCAACTCAAACAACATTACATAAAATATTAAAATTGAAATTTTAAAAATACTTCTGGTGATTTGCTTTTCTCTTGAATATGTTTGGAGAAAGAATTGAGTTTCATTAGACTTCCTAGACGTGCTTAAATCGTAGTATACTGTGTAAATGGAAATCTTCAGGTTTTGCAGTTGTGTGCTCATTTGAATATCCGTGTATGTAAATCAGCCTATCCTTCAGTATCAAATAGTTCTATAAGGTATGTTCACATGCTAAAAAAGATTCAATCATTATGCTTTTTACCCTTAGTATTTGTGCCATTCTGATCAAGAAAGAATTATAGAAGGTTGAGAAAAACAGCTAGAATGATCTAGGGACTGGAGTGTAAGATTTGACTGAAACAATAAAGGCCTTTTTACTCTGGAATTGCAGATATTTAGTTAGAAGGTGTTTGAAGAGGAAACTTCATGATTCACACTCTTTTTGTTCCCTGGCTTACAGGAAAGAACAGTATTTTATGTGGTTACAGAGATGGTTGGTTGCCCTTAAGAAAATGATACAAGATAGGGATGGAGGAGAGAGGAAGAAAACCTTTCTATAAAACGTTTGACCTACTGGAGAAAAAAGGAATTTAGTTAAGAAAGGAACTTGGTTTACTCTTTTTAGAAAACCAAAGTGTGCAATATAGTTGTATTTTAAACTAGGAATGTGTAACAGTCACTGCACTTAAAAAATCTTTGTTCTAGCTAATTTTTAAGTAGAATAAATAAAAGGTTTAGTTACATATATAAATTACAGATCCACACAGTGTAAAAGGAAATTTCCTGTAAAAGGAAATATGATTGTTTTGGACAGTGATCTCCAAACTTTTTTGATTGCACACCCTTATCATTAAAAACGTTTGAACTTTACCCCCATAAACATACTACTACTATAATAATATGTAAACTTTAATTATATGTAACTTTTACATATAATTTTATTGTATATAGTAATTAATATATGTAATTTTAATAGAGGAATAACTTATCAGATATGGTTAAATTATTGTTTTTAATTCTTTTTTTAAGATTTATTTATCTATTTTTGGCTGTGTTGGGTCTTAGTTGAAGCATGCGGGATCTTTCGCTGCGGCACGTGAGCTTCTCTCTAGTTGTGGCATGCGGGTTTTCTCTTCTCTAGTTGTGGTGGGCAGGCTCCAGGGCGCATGGGCTCTGTAGTTGTGGTGCACTGGTTCCAGAGTGCGTGGGCTCTAGTTGAGGCACGCAAGCTCGGTAGTCCCGTGGCACGTGGGATCTCAGTTCCCTGACCAGGGATCTAACCCACGTCCCCTGCATTGGAAGGTGGATTCTTTACCACTGGACCACCAGGGAAGTCCCTGTTGTTTTTAATGCTTAATGAGCCTGACAAAAGAGTAGAAGTGTAGACACTGGTAAATTTTCTTTTGTTGATTTGCATTAATGGTATTATTTTCAAATTTTATTGTAAGGAGTAGTGTCTTGTAAGGTATATTTTTAAGCTGCTTATTCATTTTGTGATAGTTATGTTAATTAAAACTAGATAATATGATAAATACTTAATATAATGCATGGATTTTAACTGGCTCATAGATGTTACCATGTCACAATATGCTTAAACAAGTGAATGAAAAAAACTAGTGGGGTGCCCTGTCATCCTCCAACAAACTGTAGAATTCCTACTCTTCTCTCAGAATATATCTCACGCTCTCTGTATGATCAGCTATGAAGAAGGCTGAGTAAGGGCATTGGTATCAATTCATGTATAAAATGCTGGTACACTAATTTGTTAGATTAAAAACATGAAAATGAATTGTTTTCCTCCCACATCCCAACATGTTGCCTTGCACACCACTTAGAATGTATACAACCCCCTTCTGAAGAAACTTAGTTTAGAATATATTTTTGTAAGACTTTGAGGTTGTCTTTAATAGGTTTTAATAGCTATATTTATATTGTCCTGAAAGCAAAAAAATGAGGTTTCTGGATCAGGAACCAACTATTATTAAAACAATAACCATGGCAGTTCCCCTTGCCCCATTCTTCCCCCTTGAGGGCAGTGTGAGGGGGGCCAGGTGAACCCTGAATGTTCAAATGAGGTTTTCTGTTTTGTTCTGCACCACAGGAAAGGAACTCTGAAATTATAAATCTGGGAGTTTATATAAGCTACATGCTGCCCTGTCCCCGTCCTGAGAGAGGAAGTAAAGCCTTTGTTCACAAATGTTTTACAGTCTTTTCGAATGTAAACAGACGGCTCCAGGTTTCATCTTCCCATAGAATGTAAGCGTGTGGCTCTACCAAACAGGAGGCAAGGGGAGGAAGAGCACTGGAGAGTAAATGTTTCTGGGAAAAGGAGACATGTCTTTATAGCATGTCAATTTCCTTTGCTCAGGAAGCCAAACCATGCGGAAACATGAAAATATACATGAGGCATTGTTTCCCTGATAGCCTTCTTGGGGTACAGAAATAACGCCTCGCTCCAAGCTGGCTTACTGTTAGAAACATTTAATGACCAAAGGAATTGAGTAGGGCACCTTAAACGTCATGACTTACAGTCCTTCAGCTGTGATCTATTGGGTAGGGTAGACAGGAATGAAACTGGTAGAGCCAGCATTGGGGAATTCTTTTCTGATACTGAAGTTTATAAAATCTTTGTGTGTAAAAAAATTAATGGGAATAAAATACGCAGGATAGAAGGGAAGTAGGTGAGACGAGGAGAAGGAGATCATTTATCAAACCGCTACAAAATTTGGAATACTAGTAATGATGATTTAAACTAGGTTGGGAGCCAAAAAAAGAGTGAAACAATGTAAGGGGACTCTTTAGGGGTTAGCAACTAATTGGATGTGGTAGACAAGCCTCTTTCTGTGTTAGATTTGATGTGGGACCTTGCCTGACTCCCTGTGTGTAGCATATTATGAACACAACCAAAATGTCTTAAGTTGCTGCCAGCCAATGGCCTATCTTAATTTTCATTTTTCCCAAGATCCTAGGTACCTTAACTACAGCGGACCAAGTGGAGAATGGATTTTCTGAATCTCCATTTTGTTCTTTCTTCGTCTTGTTGCAGTACCTTATAGTTTTAAATTAACTTTTTTTTATTGTTCCAGTGAGACTAAAATGCAGTAGGATCTTTAGGTGCCAAAATGCAACTAACTGGAATCCTTAATCAGAAATATACTCTGTAATTCAACTTTGAAAGAAAAGAAACAAATCATAGAAAAACTGAAAAGTATAAGCAATTTCTTTCAATAAAAACATTCTAGACCATATTGTGGGGTTTCTACAGACCACCTTGTCACCTATACTTTATTCTTTCAGCAGACATTCACTAAGTACCTATTGTACCAGAATCCATGCCAGGCACATTCACGTTCAGTTTCTCATTTCATTCTCCATAAAAACCTTTAGAGGGAGGATTATTATCCTCCATTACAAGAAAAGAAATAGTCTCAGAGAAATTGAGCAGTTTGCCCATAGTAGAATTCAAACCAGACTGTCTGAGTTCTGCTATATGTAATTATCAATACTAGTTCACTTCCTACTCTCTGAAAATCTTTTCTGACCATACTAGTTACTCCTTTTGCTTTGGAAAAAAATGTTTCCAATGATATGCCCACAGCTTTCCTTATTACTCTTTCTATATTTTCCCTTAGAGATTTCATCTGTGGCTTCAGTGTTATATTCTTGGTTGATGATTCAGCAAGTCAGACAGACTTGCTCCCTCAGTTCCATATCTAAGTATTTCTGAATCAGTGGTAAGGTATTTAGCCTCCCTGAGACTGTATCCTCATCCATAAATTGTGACCATAATATTATCTTAAATATTACCATTAAATGAGTTAATGAACCAAATGCATCTGACACCTTTGTGTACAAGAAATGATAGGTGCTTTCTTCCAGCTCTCCAATCTCTAGTTTCCTCCAAACTAAACAAATTCAGTTGCAACTCATTGTTGAAATTTAACCTTATGATTTCTCTCCCTCCCTAATTAACAACTTTCAGTTTCCAAATTTCTCTTAAATCCTCCAGCTACTAAAGTTGAACCTCCATTCATTTTGATCATGTCTCCTTTGCTTACCATCTAGTTCCTCCTTGCATACCACAGGCCCTAAAGAGTCCAGCCCTTTAGGGCCACCCTTACATTAGTTCACTCTTTGCTGACTCCCACCCTAATTCAGACCATCATTACTAGTATTCCTAATTTTGCAGCAGCTTCACAAGTGATCTTCTCATTGTCTCACCCTCTTCCTTTTTCTCCTGCATATTCCCATTAATCCTTTTTTAAACAGCAATTTAGCATTATCACTCTCTTTTTCAAAACCTTTTAATCTTCCCCCATGTTTGATAGGAAACAGTCTGAACTCCTTGACAGTTTGATCCATTTCCAGCCTTCTCTCCTACCGTTTCCTAAAGACACCCATCTCCTCCCCACACAGGCTGTTTCAGTTAGGATTAGTTTGCAAGAAACAGGAAGCCTGAGAAATAGTTGCTAAAACAATCAAATTTTCAGGTAGAAGGTCCAGGATAAGACTCCATGAAGTCATCAAGAACCAGAGTTCCTTCTATCGCATTTGTTCTCCATCCTTAATGTGTGGCTTTCGTAACAAGACCGTGGCTGCATGATATTTCCATTCCAGGAAGGAGGGGAAAGGAGCAAAAGGAATTTTGCCTTTTATTTGGAAAGGATTCTCCCTCTCCTCTCCCTTTCCCACTCTCAGGGACTTCCATTTACAGCTCACAGGCCAGAATAATATTGCATCACCACTAAAGAAATGCAAGGGAGATGGTGGAATCAAGTTTTTAAGCTGGGTTTGTGCTACCCTAAACAACATCTAAGAAGAAAGGTGTATTTCTTGGGCTGCTATAATAGGATTCCACAGACTCCGTGGCTTAAGCAACAGAAATTTATTTCTTCAAGTTCTGGAGGCTGAGAAGTCCAAGATCAATGTGCCAGCTGATAGGGGGTTAGGACTTCAACATATGGAACTTTGGGGGGAGGGGAATACAATTCCGCCCATAACAAAAGGGATAAAAGGAAACAATGAGCCAAGTCTGCCACACATGCAAACTTGGCTACTGCATCTCCTTTGTCTTCCTTTTGCTACTTCACTGCCTTTGCTCAAGAACTTCTTCCCACATCCTTGCTGTCAAAATTTTCTCCGTAAAAATCTACCAATTGCCAGTCAGGACTAATCTTATCCCTACTTCTAGCACTTGCTGTCATAGTTTCATATCCTATGGGAATCACGTTAGGTCACATTATGTGCAGTTCTTAATAATGGTGACATTTAGCATCTACATGGCAGGTGCCCTTTATACGTATCATTTCTAAATCTTAAAACAACACTGCAAAGTAGGGTTACTTCACAGATGAGGAAATTGAGGTGCAGAGAGATTAATATTTGCCCAGGAGAATGGCAGAGTCCAGTTTTGAACATGGTTAAATTTGGTTCTGAAACCACCACACCATGCTGTTTCTCCATATAGATTGTTTGCTCATAGCAGGCAGGGATCGTGTCCCTTTCCATACACCTATTTGTAGTCCCACACTTAGCAATGCATATTTTACATGGTAGAAATTTGTTAAATATTTTTTCAAATGAGTAATCATAACAGTGACCCAAGATAATTCAAAATCCTGATTTAACAACAACAAAAATTATGTCTGTAACAAAATTGCCTATGTGTTGATAATTGTTGAAGCTGAGTGATAAATACGTGGACTTGCATTATTCTTTTCTCCTTACTTTTGTATATATTGGAGTTTTATATAACAGAAATTTTAATTATGGTCCAGTTATTATATTTACTAAATTAATACATTTAGAAAAACTTTAAGAAATAATTGAAGTTTTTCTTTTTACAATTGACCCCAGCTAATTTTGAAGTATTATTACCTGTGGTTCCCTATGTGTAAGATTACGTATTATAATCCCTAAAGCAACCGTTAAAATAATAATTCAAAGAGGTATAGCTAGAATGCCAATGGAGAAATTAAAATAGAAATTTTAAAATATTTTTAAAGCCCAAATCATAAAAGACAAAAATTGATGAATTAGACTTCACCAAAAATAAAAACTTCAACACTGTTCAAAAACAGTGTTAAGAAAATGAAAACACAATTTGCACGTGAGAGAAAACCAAACATACATCTGATAAAGAACTTGTATCTAAAATATATATAAAGAATTTTCAAAATTCACCAACAAGAAAACAACTAAATTTATAATGAGCAAAATACTTAAAACACTTCACCAGAGAAGATACATGGGTGACAAACTAAGTACATGAAAAGATGCCCAACATAGTCACTAGAAAAATGCTAATTATAACCACAACGCCTAAAATAAAAATTTTCAAAAACTGGCAATAGTACTGGTAAAGATTTGAAGCAACTAGAATTCTCATACATTGCTGGTGGGAATGCAAAAGAGAATGTCACTTTAGAAAAGAGTGTGGCAATTTCTTAGAAAGTGAAACATACCTTTAGCATATGAACCAGCAATACCACTTCCATATGTTTACTCAAAAGAAGTGAAAACCTATGTCAAAACAAAGACCTGTATGTAGATATTTATAGCAGCTTTGTTAATAATTTCCCCAAACTGGAAGCAAACCAAGTGTCTGTCAACTGGTGCCTGGATAGAAAATTTGTGGCACATCCATAAAATAGAATATTACTTGGCAAGTAAAAAGAAGTGAACAGCTGATATGTGAAATAATATTGATGACTCTTAAGTTCAGTATGCTAACATGCCATATTGTGTGATTCTACTTATGTGAGAGAAAAAGGAAAAACTGTAGTGACAGAAAACATGAGAGTGGTTACAGGGGAACTGACTCCAAAGGGGCTTGAGGAGAATTTTGGGGGTGACGGAAATGTTCTAAATCTTGATTGTGATGGTGGTTACATAGCTATACAAAATTTGTGGAACTTTTTACTAAAAAGGATATATAAGTTACATGCTAATAAACCTGACTTAGAAAAAGTAAAGCTTCCCACAAAGAAAACTCCAGGCCCAGTTTATTTCAGTGGTGAATTGTATTGAAGTTTTAATTCTGTTGAACATCGGGTAACACCGATGTTGACAACTCTTTTGGAAAATAAAAGAGGAGGGATCGCTTCCCAAATCATGTTATGAGGCAAGCACAGCCTGATATCAAAGCATGACAAAGAAATTACAAAAAGTTACTGGCCAACATTCCTTGTTAACATAAATGTGAAAGGTCTTAATGAAATACCAGCAAATCAAATCCAGTACTTTATAAAAGCCCTCAGGAATATATAAATCAACTACTAGGACTGGTATGGTCACAGAATTTAAGGTCAATATACAAAAAATATTTTCCATATTCAAATATCAAACAACTGTAAAATAATTTTTATAAAATGCCATTTATAAGATACTTAGGAATAAATAAAAATATTTACAAGTTCTCTCCACCAAAAACTACAAAATATTGCTTAGAGAAAATTTTAAAGCCCTAAGATAAAGAGAGATAATATTCATTGATAGGAAGACTCGCTATTTTTAAGATGTCATTTTTCTCCAAAATGATATATATATTAAATACAATCTCAATAAAAATTCCAGCAGGCTATTTTTCTAAAACTCTACAAGCTGATTCTAAAATGTATATAGAAAAGCAAACAATTTCAAATAGTCACAACAATTTTGGAAAAGAATCACACCAATACGTGACTTCAAGACTTACTATAAAGCTATGGTAATCAAGACAGTGTGGTATTGGCAAAGGGATAGATAAGTAGTAAGTACATCAGTGGAACAGAACAAAGAGTTCAAAAATAAACCCATGTGTTTATGGTCAATTGATTATTGACAAAAGTGCCAAAACATTCCAATGGGAAAAGAAAATCTTTTCAACATACAGTTCTGGAGTGCCTGGATACTTATATGGGAAAAAAAAAATAAGCCTGGAACCTTCCTCACATCATATACAAAACTAACAAGATGAATCATAAACCTAAATGTAAAAGCTAAACTATAAAGCTTCTAGAAGAAAATATAGGAGAAAACTTTGAGATGTGATTGTAGGCAAATGTGCACAGTTAGGTTAAAGAAAGCAATGACCACTGACATTTAAACAGACTGAAGTCTTAACAATAAAATAAACACCTTCCCCCCGCCCCCACACACACAGGCAAACTTCTCAAGAGCTTGATGGATTCATTCTCTCTTTCCTGTCTATCGAGTCCCTTCTAATCTGACCTTCACCTCCATCTACCCAAATATCTCTAATGCTCTATGGATCCTTTTAAGTCCTCATTTACCCAATTTGTCCCTTCTTGAAACATTTTCTTCTCTTGCTCCCATCCTCTCCTGGTTTTCCCCCTACCTCCAGGGTCTCCTTCCTATAGATTCTGGTTTAGGGCTGGTTCATGTTAAAATTTCTCAAAGCTCAAGTCCTACGTCACCTTTTCTTCTCATTTGCTAATCTTCACTGAGGTAATCTCATCCTTTCCATGCCATATTTACAACCCCCATAGTTACATCTCCTTTCCAGACCTCTCCTCTGAGCTTCAGGCCTGTGTATCCAATTGTATACTCCCCATCCCCACTTGGAGATCTCCAAGGCTCCTCAAATTCAACGTGTCCCACCTGGAACCCATGAGCCTCATCTCCTCATGCCGGTGTTTGATATGTCAGCTAATGGCACTGTAGTCTGCTCAGCTGCATAATCCTGAGACCTAGGGATTGGCCTTGAAACTCTCTTCCCCTTAGCTCTGCCTCCCATAGTATCCAGTACATTATCAGTACCTTCTAAATATCTCTCAGATCCATCCACAACTCTGCATCTGTGCTACCACCCTAATCCAAGTTAACATCTTGTCCTGCCTGACTATTGCAGTAGCCACCTAACTGGTCTCCCTCTTTTCTAGCTCAGTCTGTCCTCCAACAGTGCAACCAGAATAGCTTTTTAAAATTGCAAGTCTGTTATCAAGTCGCTTGGATGCTTAAAACTTTCCAATCAGTTAGCATTGTTTGCAGCAGAAAGATCATAATCTGACTACCTCTAAAGGCCCAAATTGCATCAGCCCCCCACCTTGCTCCTTATACTCCTCAGATACTGACTTAATTTCAGTTGCATTAATTTGCCATGTTCCTTCCAGCCACAAGGTCTAGTACAGTTGTTCACCTTGTCTGAACCTCTTCTCCCTCTGTCCTCCCTAGGTTGCCTAGGTAACTCTACTCATCTACCAGATATAAGGTCACTTCTTCACAGAAGCCTTACCTGATCCCTGAGACTGCATCGAATCCACCTCTTCTACCCTGTCATAGTGCCATAATCTCAATAGAAATTATCATCATTGATATTTATACACTTTGTTATATAATGGTTTGATTAACGTCTGTCTTGCCCACTCATCTGTTAATTCCATGAGGGCAGGGAATCTATTATTCTTACTATTTTATCCCCAACGCCTCGTGCTGTGCCTGGCACATAGTAGGCACTCAGTAAAAGTTTGTTGAATAAACAAAGGCGTGAATAAATGAAGGTCACGATGACCCTCCGAAGGTCAAAATGGCAAGACTGAGATTGTAGCCAGGTATTCTAATTTCCGGTCCAGATTACTAGCCTTCTCAACAAAGAGCTTGTTCTGGATTGTTCTGAACTATTGGAACCAAAGCAACTTCAGTTCGTCAAGTCCAATTTCTCAACCCTTCCATTTTCTGCGGATGGCATTTATTTAGCAAGGGGATGCTATAGGTGAGGTAAGTTTTCTTTCTTCCACAAAACATGTGCTATCTTTTTGCTCTATTTTGAAAGGGTATTATGATTAACCATACCACTATTTAAAACTTGTAAAGCTTCTTGAGATTCTAAGAAGAAATATAAGGTATGGGTCACGAAGAGCAATTTTGTCTCTTGCAATAGAATTTTCTGTTTAAAAAAATGTGATTAATTTGAAAGGCTGATAGCTCCAAAAGAGCATTCTATTAGGTGGGATAATCATTATCATATTCCCAGCCACTGTGTATATACCTTCTCTTAAAAGTGAAAAGGGAGAAAGCCATTTTGCCGTGTGGAAGTGCCTTGTGTGTTCTATAACATCCAAATGAAATGTTCAGTGGTTGGAGGAGAGTCGCTGTATTTAGGACAAATAGCTTCACTGTTTACCCTGAAGAAGCCTGAAGATGTGATTCTCAACGGTCTTTGTGCTGTGGATGAAAATGGAATCATTATTTTTGAGCCCTCCACCCCCGCTCACATCAATGACTCCCACCTGCAGCTGATCCACTGGTTATAAGTAGCCATGAATCGCCTTGCAGATTGTAGGCAGGGTAAACAACCAGGGCCAGGCAAAACCAAACTCCTGGTAAGCTCTGTTAGCTCTTTCTGTGTGTTTCATTTCCATTTCACACCTTGGGGTGGGATACAATCTCTACTTACACTGGTGTGGTGTGTGTCTGTCTCAAACCTGTGTGTAAGGTGCATCTTTCAGTTCGGGCTGTATATTTTTTTCTTTTCTCTCTCTCTTTTTTTTAAGACTGCTGTCTTAACACTTAAAGTAATTTAAGATTGGTTGTTTTTTCTTTTTTTGTTGTTATTGTTAAGAATTGCAGTTTCTTTGGAGACAACAAAGTGCAATTTTTTTCAGATGAAAAGGCATACTCACTTTCTAGGTTGTATTCATAATTGCTTTGTTTATCACTGTATAACATTCTCCTTATCATGGACTCCTTTAAGCTAATAATTGGTTTTAGGGGGGTTCAGTAAGAAATGAATGTGGAAAAAAAGAGGGCTGCAAAATTCAGGTGAACCAATATACTATTTCTTCTTCCTTGTCTCCCTTTAAAAATGTTTCCTCTTTCTCTTTTCTACTTTTGCCCTCCCTTCTCCTCTCTCTCCCTCCTCTGTCTCTCTCTCTCTGGCCATTGACATTTCCCTGGTCCTTCCTTTCACTCAGCTTCCTTCCACAATGCCCAAAGCACTCCTGCTGCTGGCTGTTGCCCTGGTGCAACTTGGGCTTGTGCATGGAGCCGTGTTGAGAAACGAAGAAAAATAGAAGCCCCTCAACAATCTTAGAAACCGAGATCTGGTAAGAACAGCCACTGGGACATGCCAAGCTGCAGGGTGAAATTGGCACCTCCTTGGAGTTATGCACACTGCAGTCTGCTAGAGCACGGTGGAGAGGAGGCTGCCAAGGGCTGAGAAGATTCCCCAGCAGGACCAGAGAAGAATTTTGCTAGCCTAGTGGCCGGTGTTCTAGCCAATTTACACTTGTTTCTGTACGGAGAAACAAATTTATATTTAGAAATGACCTTATACACACATAGCACATTACATTTGTAAATATTATATACACATTGACTTCATAGCCTTAATTTCTAATATATTGATATATACAGAATCAAGAGCGTACCAGGGAATTACATTTTGCACAGCTTAGGTTGAACTGATAACAAAACAGATTCTCACATAACCAATACTTGCAAAGCTCCATTGCAAAAACTGAAAGTCGACCTGCATTCTTTTCAATTTGCTAGGCATTCTTTTCAACATAACGTTATCTAGGAAATAGAATTCAAAATACCAGTAAAACTTCTCTTTTAAAAATATGCCAAATACAGTAAACATGATGACATTACGATTTCAAAATATAGTTTTTCTAAAGAAAATGATGTGAAATATACCAATATAGGATTAAAACAATCAAAGAGCACTTTGCACAGCTTCTGTGTATTCACAGAATACACAGCTGAAAACCCCACGTCTGAGGTGAGTGGGATCTATCTCACCATCAATCAGAGAGGAGACACCTGAGCTCTGATCACCGTGGAGTTCAGTTTCATCTCTGACTTCAGTACTCAGAGATGGCCAATGAATCTTCTCACTGTGGGCTGTTAAATAATTGATATTCAAGAATGGTGAATTATCTTTGTTTAGAGTTGAAATGTCAGGTAGAAAGGAGGGGGAAGGGGAGAAGGAGCCACAGCTTGTGTTTCGGAGTTTTCCACCTCCTGCCTCCTGGGTTAGCTCTAAAGTCAATTTGGGGGGAAATGAGAGGGGAAAAATACTCATCTTTGAGTATTTGGAGTGTTTAAATGATAAATGACACTGAACATTTTCTTTCTCTCTTCAGTTTTTCAGAACCCTTCAGGCATATTTTAAAGGAAGAGGTCTTGATCTTGGAATGTTTTCAAATATTTCCTCCATGAATGAGAATCCCGGACCTCTCTCTTTCCAATCAGAACTTATTGCTTCTGCATTTGCAGATTATGAAGAACAGAAAAACTCCTTCCCCAATTACCTCAAAGTCTGAATGTTTCTTCTGAGTGCAGGTAAAACTCATCCCTTTATTCCCAGCATCTATCTAAACATACAACTCAGTCATAAAGTCATAAAGAGGTTTAGAAAATATTTATTTGAAAAATGATTTTATTTCCTCATGTAAGTAACTGCTCAGTTCTGATGATACTCATCACTGTTAATACTCTGATTTGGTTCATATATTTTACAGTCTGGTTTTAAAAAGAAATGACAGTTATGATTTTTAAAGCATAGTTTTCTGGGGAGAGATATATTAAAATAGTAGAACTATCACTCAATAGAATTATGAAATATAATTAAAAACCACATACTTATACCTATATCTTTTTTCAGACCAGGTCATAGAGCTAAATTATGTGGAAAATTATCTGTAAAGAAATATATTGAGCTGTACAGTTGGATTAAATGGATAGTAAAAATTTAAAAGAATGGTTTCTTTTGGGAGAAAGTATTAAGCATATATTTGAGCTTGAATTCCTCACCTAGAGGGGGAAAAAGAGTAGAATATTAGTAAAGATGGCCCTTCTTGGGAAAAAAATTAGAAATTTATGTCTAAGATTTGAATTTTACTATTCTTATTACTTTAGCATTCCTGTCAAATAAATACCTACCATTTAAAAAGGAACAGGTATGGTGCAGTCGAAGAAAATATACTATGATTCTAGTCTGTTAGCTTTTCATTTGGCTGAATAATAAAGGGAACCGGGGCTTCCCTGGTGGTGCAGTGGTTGAGAGTCCACCTCCCGATGCAGCGGACACGGGTTCGTGCCCCGGTCCGGGAAGATCCCACATGCCGCGGAGCGGCTGGGCCCGTGAGCCATGGCCGCTAAGCCTGCGCGTCCGGAGCCTGCGTGTCCGGAGCCTGTGCTCCGCAACGGGAGAGGCCACAAGAGTGAGAGGCCCGCATACCGCAAAAAAAAATAATAAAATAAAATAAATTAATAAATAAAGGGAACCGAATGATAATTAAAATCTACTCCCATTCTTTCATGGGCATAGGATGAAATTGTGAGGAAGCAAACCATTGTTGCACTTCACTATGATTGTGAAAGGATTTTGATGATTAGCTCTTTTAAATGGGATGAATTTTTAAAAATAATGATTGTTATTCTAAGAGGATGCAATTTACCATGTGGTATATGCACTTGAGAACTGTCCTACAATGAGAAAATAAAATAGAATAAACACAAGTATATTAATGAAGGATCCCTTGACTATTTTTCACACTCAGGCCCTAGGGTAACAGACACTAAAACAGAATAATTGTTAATACCAAGTACCTATTTCAGTATGAGACAGTATTGCATACAAGTTGTTTGTAAGCCTTAGTTTATTCATCTATAAATTGCATAT
This sequence comes from Tursiops truncatus, assembly GCF_011762595.2. Taxonomy (NCBI): domain Eukaryota; kingdom Metazoa; phylum Chordata; class Mammalia; order Artiodactyla; family Delphinidae; genus Tursiops; species Tursiops truncatus. The sequence goes on from NC_047040.1 coordinate 38,195,370, forward strand.
ATGGATTTCTAATAAAAAGTATCAGAGAAAACACCAAATACATACTTTTGTGTGAGCATGAAACAAGGAAATATTTAAGAGCAGGAAAAAAGAGAAAGCACCCAGTTAGTGATATTGTAATATAATAATTATTCAACTTTGCAAAAGAAGCAAAGTTTCTGATTTGGAGAATATTTCATAAATACAAGCTCTCCTTTCCTAACAACTCTCATTAGGAAATGAAGACAAAAAGAGTTTTCACCGAACTATGTTGATCTTTGGGTCTTTGTGTTAATCTTCATTTTCCATTCGTTATAATGTTTTCTTTCAGATGTCTGGTGGTTTTAAAACTACAGACGAAGCTTCTCATTAGAAAAATTGATTCATGGTCATGGCTAAACTTTTATGTGTTTTTTCCCTCCATTTTTGTTAATTTGTAATGATTTTGTTCTACATTTTAGTCTACATAGCTCATGCTATGTAAACAGTTTGAGCTTTGGGCCATATGTGACTTACGTGCATGGGTTTTTTTCTCAGTCAATAACCATAGATACCAGTGTAGAGCACGGCATATATTGCAAGGATTACAGAAACACCATAAAGTCAAAAGAAATGATCTTCTAAATTATGTTTCCTTTAAGCTTGTCTTCTATGTTTCTTACCTTTTATCAATCTGTTTTTATTTGAAAGGGACATTGCTCATTTTTACTTTAGTTTATTATATGTAACAGGAATTTGGGTTTTAAATTTACCTTTTTCCTAAAAGGAAGATGCATTCCCATGGTCAGCATATGCTATTGAAAGATCTCACGGTCTTAGTTACATATCAAGGGAGAGTAAGTGATGAATATCCACAATTAAGTTGAAATGGAAGGCAAAGAAACGTGGGATTTTAGGAGTCTCTTGGGCCTCTGGGAGATGTTCTCTGCCACGATGTTCAGTGGTGGACATTGTGCTACACCAGATATCCTAGCCATGCCTCACCTCTGGCTTTTCCACGTACAACCTCAGGAAGGGAGAGGAGAAACAGGTGGATTTCCCTTCTTTCATAACCAACCCTCTTCCTCCACCCACCCCTCCCCAACTGAGGCTGTATCATTCTGATTCTCATATTCTCATCTGAAATAGCTACTTTTCTTTATGAAGAGCTGCATCATTTTCTCTGATTTCTGCAAAAGGAACACTGTACTAGAAGGAAACAGTGTAATCCTAAAAACACTAGTCTGTACATTCCAAAATAGTTTTCTGTGGCTTTTTTGTGGATGATTGATATTCAATATCAAGAATAAAATATTTATGCAAGAACAGATTCTATATCTGGTTCAATATGTTCTATTGTAATTAGTTGTATAAGTGTTTTCCCTGGAGGGTTGTGAGATATTTGTGAGCCAAGATCATATATAAGCCATTTTTATTTCTCCAGCACCTAGTACAATGCCTTGCATGTAGCAAGCACTCAATAAATACTTAATGAATTGAAATAAATGTGTGTTATTTTGCTATTAGTCAGACAGTAATGGAAGCTGCTTCTAGTTAATGCCAGACTTTTTTGTTTTACCATTTAAAAGATATGTTATTATTATTTATAATTATATTTTATGTTTGGCTGCGTTGGGTCTTCGTTGCTGCACGTGGGCTTTCTCTAGTTGCGGTGTGTGGGCTTCTCATTGCGGTGGCTTCTCTTGTTGCAGAGCACGGGCTCTAGGTGTGCGGGATTCAGGAGTTGTGGCATGCAGGCTCAGTAGTTGTGGCTTGCAGGCTCTAGAGCTCAGGCTCAGTAGTTGTGGCGCACGGGCTTAGTCGTTCTGTGGCACGTGGGATCTTCCCGGACCAGGGCTCGAACTCATGTCCCCTGCATTGGCAGGCAGATTCTTAACCACTGCGCCACCAGGGAAGTCCTATAAGTAATTATTGATGAGCTATTCCTCATAAAAATAAGCCTGTTCAGATAAATGGTAGAGTGGTAGGGAGTGCTTCACCTCTGTCCAGTTCCACTCAAGTACCAGTGACTGGCTTTCCCTTTCCCTTTCACCACTCCTGCTCTGGTTGTCAAGAGCTCCACAAAGGGAATGTTTATTAGTTTTAAGGCCTCTGAAAAGGAAGAGCATCCACAGGGGACTTTTGGCTATGAGCTTGCAAAGTCTCAGCGCAGGACATGCATCCTTCTGCTGGAAAATTCCTCACAACTGGCAGGTAGCTGTTGATGGGAGGCCTACACTCCACTAGACTAGAGTTTCTTATCAGTGATGGTATTGTCAGTTGGGGGAGGACAAGTCTTCGTGGTGACCATTTAGCACACCTGGTCCCCAGACAATGTATAGTGGTATATTAGTGATTTCCCCACTCCTGCGCTATTATTTTGGCTACCAAAACCTCCCTATTCACATTTCTAAAAGGCCACTGGGGAAGTGATTTTGTCCTTGGCTGAGAACTGTCGTTAGGAAAACAGCAGAAGTGTAGTGTTTCCTGCAATGAAAATAAGTGTTCTGCAGGTGATCTAGGCTCCCAAGGGGTCTGTGGTCCTCTGCATAGGTCCTTGACAGCCTCTCAACACTGACTCTGCTCCTCTTTGATGAGCATTCCATTCCCCATCCCTAGGACATGGCCTATTGTCCCCTATCCTGCGTCTAGTGTGGTCAAGAACTATTAAGGGTGTGAGATTTTACCCGATTTGCAAGCTACACACTGGCTGCTGCAATTTCACAGATCCTGGTGGGCCCTGAGACCAGTGGGTCTAAGGCAATAGACTTTATTATTCATGGCTCAGCAGGCAGCATGTGTTTTACATTCCTATTGGTTCTCCTTGTCCCCCAAGTATCATGGGGGCCATGTGGAGGTGAGTCCAGGTGTTTACTGGGCACTAGTTGGTTTGTGCCACAGTTGAGGTACCCCAAACTTAGGAAATCCCCACTCTTACAAGGGGGCTACATGCCCAAACATGCCCAGCCTTTGCCCCAGAGGGAAATATTATCATACTGGTCAGAAAACAAATCTGCCCTCTGTCCCAGAGGGAGACAATATCTCTATCTTTCAAGGCTGTTTGTTCTCCAGACATCCTTGAAAAGATAGTCCAGAGTGAAAGCAGTCACAAGTTTTTGCAAAAAAGTGAGAGAACCATGGGAAAATTGTCTCCCCAAAAGTGTCACACCCCATCCTGGCTCTTCCCCTTGAGAAAGGAAGGAGTCATTCCCTCCCTGTGTACTCTTCATGCTCTCGTCATGGTATAAATTCAATGTTCTGCTTTCTTCAGACATTCCATTTTGATTCTCAGAAATCAGTCTGAAAGTCTGAAAAGTTTCTTCTTGCTATTTTCATTACTGCTATAACAATTCCACTTCATCTCAAGGTAATGTGGATGCCTCTGACTCACCAGGGGACACATCACTTACAACAAAGTGGAGAAAAGAAAAGCAGAAAGATTCCAATTTCAAGACCTGTTGCTACATTCTGACCTGTAAAAAAAAACCCCAAAAAACAAAAAAACAAAACTGTCACATCATCAAGGTGTTCCACAGCAGAAAAAATGTTCTCCCACCCCTTGCTTCCTGCTGCAAATCTCTGCAATGTGAATCTATATCATCACAATTGTTATTCCCATATTCCAGGCAGCCAATAACAAACAAGCTAGTCTAAGCCATCTGGGTCTTAGGAGAACATTCTCCTTACCAGGTGACCAGATTTGCTCCTTTTGATTTCCTTCTTTTCCCCTAGGAGAGTTAGGACTAGAGACTCGACTTCCTCTCAAATGCAATTCCCTGACAGCCTGGAGAAATTCAGGGGGGAATTTACCTATTAGGGATTTCTGTGGATTACCTTATTCCAACCCACTCACCTAGCCTCCCATATTTTATACCCAGATAGGGCCCTGAGGATCCTTTATCATGAGAAAGGAATGACTTCCAGCTGGAGATTTTTTCTCTCACCTGGAAGTTCCCCTCTTACAGGTCCTGGCCCCTCATTCTCCCATCCAACTGTTGCTTTTCCTCATTTGGATTGTCATAAAGAGGCACCAATGGCCAAGCCAGGTGATAGGCTCCCTGTAACTTGTCCCTAACCTCAGCTGCATTGAGCTGCATTCCATACCTCTTATCCCTTGCCCATTCCCAAGGCACTTTCAGTTCCATCCAGTTGAATTCATAAATGTGTTTTGAGCATAGATTACTAGCCTACAGAGGAAAGTTCACAAAGATGTATCAGGTAGTGCTGTTCTCAAGATGTTGACAGCTAGCTAGTGTCTTTAGAAGAGGACAGCAGAGAAATAGTTATAAGACAAGGCAAAATATAGACCACAGGAGTGTGTAGGAGCTGAAGAAGTGTTCCACTGAGGAGAGGCAGTATATCATATTAATTCCAAGTATGGGATTTGGAGTCAGATAGACCAGGGTTTGAATCTTGGCTCTACTATGTATTAGATTCAGAACGTTGGCATTAGGAATAACATAAAATAATAAAATATAATCCAAAAGGATTATTTTGAGATATGAATGTAATATGCATAAGACAGTACACAGCCTGTATAGTAAATGGGCAATAGTGTATGCTAATCATAGCAAATATTTGATTCTCTCTAAAAGTTTAACTGTTAAGAAAAGAAGAAAATTTGGGTGAGAATTAGAGGTGGGACGTGAAGTCTAGATGACCTAGTTACAGACTGAGAAGGAGTCTGAGGAAAGGGACAGCTTGAGGATTTGTGGAAGAGGGGAAAACTGATGGTGCCATTGATTGGAGGAGATGAGAGTTAAACCATAAATTGTGGGAGGACTTTAGCTTTCTGTGGCAGGACAGAACTGGAAAGTGGAACGTGCACGTGGCAGAGGAAATGGTTAAATTAAGGAAAAAAATCACTACACCAATGATTAAATTAATTTTAAAAACAAACGTTCAAAAAAGAAATGCATTGAGAGTCAGAATTTTAATGGAGAATTGCGGGAAATGATGTAGATAAAGGAACATTTTCTTAAAGCACATTTTTTTTTCCAACTCCTTAATAAGCTTAAACCGGAGGCCTGAGCCCAGCGGCAAGCGCGGCGACCCGGAGGGTCCAGCCGCTGTCCAGTCCGGGTCCTGCCCACGCCCACGTCGCCAGGAAGAGGCGGGGCCAGAAGCTCCTGCGGAACCCGAGCGCCGCGGTTGCGGCGCAGGCCGGGCAGGTTTCCCGGAAGGACTACGGGTCCTTGTTTTTAGCGCCTCGGCGTGGGGGTAGCGTCTGGGAGCTTCTGCTCTTCCGTTTTTCTGTTTCGGCTTCTGGAACTGCACATCAGATCCCCGCAGACATGTCGGGGTTCAGCCCGGAGCTCATCGACTATCTGGAAGGGAAGATCTCCTTTGAGGAGTTCGAAAGGCGGAGAGAAGAGAGAAAAACCCGTGAGAAGAAAGTGAGGAGATAATGGGCCAGGATGCTCCCTACTATTTCGTCTCCCTAAGACACTTAAGAGAGATGTGGGGGACCCAGTAACCCCGTTCGCTGTGATGGGGCGGGCCGGGTACTTGCAGCAGTTTCTTCCCCTTATTACCGAAACTCGGGTTCTCACCTCGTCCCTGTTCTAAGCTCCTCTTCAAAACATTTCACCCACCAAAAAGCTTTTGTCTCGGTGGTAACCACTTACCTTTTTTTCTGTTGCCAAATAGTGCATTTTTTATTTGAGGGTAGCATAACGCTGGTAGATTAAATGGGGGGCGTGGGGAGTAGAGTTTGGAGGCAGTATCTGGTTCTAGTCCTAGCTTTGCCACTGTCTTCTTGCGCAACTCACCTCTCTTCTTTAGGCCTCAGTGTCTGTTTCTAGACGGAGTGATTTGAGCTTCCATTTTTGAAGAGTCTCCCAATGGTGTGGTGTAATCTTCCACAGAAAAGAGTGAATTTTCTTGTCTGATAAAATCTCTGGGACATATTTTTTTATACTTATGAGGAAATACGTGAACTTTCCATGTCTTCTCACTTGAAGTCCGAGGGAAAATAACAGTAATTACACCTTTTGAGATTAGCTGTTGGATTCCTTCCTAAATCATGCAACTAATAGGGCCCCATCTCTTCTCATTTAAAAAGCAAGGATACAACGTGTAGATTAATGAAATCATCAAGGTTTTAAAAATTATTTTTTACAAACGACTGATTCAGCCTGAAGGATGAGACCTAAGTACTATGAAATGCTTTGGCAGTATTCAAATTTAGATTCCACATAGTATGTATGTGTTCAGAGCTCAAGTCACAGAAATAGAGAATGAGGCAGATGCTTGTATTCTCAACTGGGGAGCGCTAAATGTGCACTTGTTTTTGGAATCATTAATTAATTTTCAATCTCAGAGTCTTCAGGAAAAAGGCAAGTCATCAGCTGAAGAAAATCCAAATGACTCTGCAGTTCCATCATCATCAGGAGTTGACTGTACCAAATCTCAGGACGAAGATGTCAATGAAGGTATGTTAAGATCCCTACCTTAAATGCATTAAATGTTAAGGGTACCTAATAGTTTAGTGAAAGCATTATTTTTTTTTTTCCTGCAGTGGTATTCTGTCATTGATACCTGGCTTATTAGGAACATAGTACTTGGTGTGTAAGAGGTGCTCAATAAATATTTGTTGAATTATTGATTATGATGATGGTTAGTTTAGTGGGTTATGTTTGTGGAGAAGTGTTTCAGATCGACATCAGCGTTTGTTTGGGAGCCATTTAGAGTCATTATTCTTTAAATTGACCCTCTCACTTGATTACTAATTCTTCTAGACTATACTCCCCCAAATTGTAATGAATTATACTCCTATACAAAGTGGCTTCCAAACCACTTTTTTAATTATGGAAGATAAGATAGAAATGTCAGAGTGGAAGGCCAGTTGGCTCCATATGGGACCTCACACACACAAGAGGTATCTTGGTATGTTACCTCATGCCAGGACCCAGTCCTCAGCTCTGCATGACCGGGTATTATATTTGGTTGCTGCACCCAGACTAATTAAACTCATGAGAGCCTAAGTGATGAATTATTATGCAAATCTATTAATTTCTGGTGATTGATACACCTTTTTAGTGATCAGAATACTGATGATAGTTCATGGTATCCATTTACCCATGTCAAGTAACCTGGGATACTGAACTATCAGTTAGAATTTAGCTTTGGGTGTAAGGTCTGATTGAGAACTTAATTAAACTTTCTAGTCCTAGTGGGTAGAAATAGAGGCTGGTTCTTTTCCCTCCAAACAAATAAGACTTGACACAGAGAAAACACTAGTAGGGTGGACAGAAAACGAACAGGCTTTGTTACTGCTTCCTTGGACCAAGTGGGGAAGAAAGGGTAAAGAGGAGAGAAAATTGGGGTTATAGTTTCTTACCTTGCCAGGCAAGTATGGTGAAAAATGGGGCTGAAATTGTTCTAAAACCTGTGAGTCCTTCCTTATCTGCTCAGAGTAGGAGCTGCTCTTCCATCATCACATCTTTGAGGTGCAACTGTAGTGCCAGACACCATGGGGTGCCTGCCAGTTTTCTTACCTAAAGCTGCCCCTGAGAGGTGCCCATTAGGCCCTCCCTAAAAAAAGGTGGTTAGTTGAATCCCATTCTAGCTTCCCATGAACAGTCAGGCATACTAGCCTCAGCTCAAGTAATCCCATCAGTCCTTTTAAGATATTAAACTCCCAATTTCCCAGGAAGGTATTGTCCCAGAACTTTACCAAGACCTTTGGTAACTGTGAACATGTATTCAGAGCAGAGGAAGGGGTCAGTTTTGAACAGGTAAAGTCTGCTAATTGGAATATATGGCCACTAGAGTCATTGTCTTTTTCCTCCTATACATTGGTGAATTCCACTGCAAAATTCTTATTCTTGAGCACCAGGCAAATAGGGACTTCTTTTAATTTCATTTTCAGTTAATTGTTGCTGATATAAAAACTGCAGTTAATTTTTGTATATAGACTTTGTATCCAGGAACCTTGCTAATTCATGAATTCTGACAGTTTTTATGCAAAGATTGTTTTGGATATTCTATGTATATAATCATGTCATCTGTGAATGACAGTTTTATTTCTTCCTTAATCTTTATGTCTTTTATTTCTCTTCCCTTATTACATTAGCTAGGACCTCCAGGACATCCAGTAAAATATTGAAAGGAGCGGTGATAGTAGGCATACTTGTCTCATTCCTGATGACTTTGAATAATTAACCGTTAACTGTGTTTGTGGAAAATTTTCTGTAGGTACTGTTTATTAAACTGAAGGTATTCCCTTCCTTTTCTAGTTGACTTAAAATTTTTATTAGGAATAGGTGTTGGATTTTATCAAATGCTTCTCTGGGGGAATTCCCTGGCGGTCCAGTGGTTAGGACTAGGCGCTTTCACTGCCAGGGCCCAGGTATGATCCCTGGCTGGGGAACTAAGATCCCACAAGCCATGCAGCATGACCAAAAAAGAAAAAAAAAATGCTTCTCTGTATCAAGATGATCATATGACTTTTCTTTTTTTTTTTTCTGTACTGTAATAAATTTTACTGATTTATTTTACACCGTTTTTTCATATTTATTTTGGGTGTTTAGAATTCTTGAAGATGATCATTATGACTTCATAATAATAATTACTATTTGTTGCTCAAAACATGTGGGTTTTTTTCATTCTCTTCTTCCTTAAGTATATTGACTATCTCATTTATCCAGCATCTTTGGGATTTGAGGTATTTCACATAAGTGAATAAGCTTAAGGATTTTTGAATATATATATATTTAAAATTTTAACTGTTGTAGCTTTTCTAAAATATGCTACTTGTCTCTGCTTTAACAGAAAATTGGCTTCTCAGCTTAACTTTTCTCTTTTTTTTGTTTTTTTGTTTTTGCGGTACGCGGGCCTCTCACTGTTGTGGCCTCTCCCGTTGCGGAGCACAGGCTCCGGACGCGGAGGCTCGGCGGCCTTGGCTCACGGGCCCAGCCGCTCGCGGCATGTGGGATCTTCCCGGACCGGGACACGAACCCGCATCCCCTGCATTGGCAGGCGGACTCTCAACCACTGCGCCACCAGGGAAGCACCATCAGCTTAACTTTTCTTGATCATTCAAGATAATCATTATGAGGGCTTCCCTGGTGGCACAGTGGTTGGGAATCTGCCTGCCAATGCAGGGGACATGGGTTTGAGCCCTGGTCCGGGAAGATCCCACATGCTGTGGAGCAGTTAGGCCCATGCACCACAACTACTGAGCCTGTGCTCTAGAGCCTGTGTGCCACAACTACTGAGCCTGCGTGCCACAACTACTGAAGCCCGTGCACCTAGAGCCCGTGCTCCACAACAAGAGAAGCCACCACAATGAGAAGACCTCGCACCACAGCGAAGAGTAGCCCCTATTCGATGCAACTAAAGAAAGCCTGCATGCAGCAATGAAGACCCAATGCAGCCAAAAATAAATAAATAAATACATACATACATTTATTTTAAAAAAAAAAAGATAATCATTATGAACTTATGAAAATCATTTTACTGTAGTGATATCCTCAGATACAGATGAAATATGTCATGTTATTTTGTTCCTGAAATAATAATAGTATTTTAATTTTAATAATAGCATTTATTAAGCTCTTACTATATGCTGGGCATTTTTCTAAGTACATATATATAAAGACTCATCTCATCCTCAGAGTTACCCTATAAGGCAGACATTATTGATCCCTTTTACAAATGAGCAAACTGAGGTACAGAGAGCTTCAGTAATTTGCCCAAGGTAACACAGCTGGTGATAGATGGAGATGAAGTTTGAAACCAGACAGCTTGGCTTTAGAGACCTCACCTTAAACCACTGTGCTATACCCACTGGTTATGTATCACCTTAAACTACTGTGCTCCACCCCCTGGTTATGTACCACCTTAAACCACTGTTCTATACCTCCTAGTTATGTACCACCAGACTTTTTTAGTTCTTAGGTCTATGTCCTACAATTCTTTTATTTTTTTTTTTTCCTCTCTGCTTTTAACAGTTACCGTGTGTACTTCTGATTTCCCACTAATTTTGCCTGTATGTCTGGGTAAGGCCTAAAGGATGAGTCAGCACTTCCTGCAGAGTAAAATACATGGCTTTGTGACAGCTTTCCTCTTTGGATTGTTTTTTTTGGGAGTGTTCATTTGTCTGTGTTTTTCTTTCAAGTTTGATATTGCTGGGGTAGAAATTTGTATTCCAGAAAATACTGTTTGTTTTTTCTTGCAACTAGTAAGTATGCTGAAGCTTTCTTTTTTTTTCTTTTTCAACCTCAATGTCTTTGTCTTTAGGAGAAACATCAGATGGAGTCAGTAAGTCAGTTCACAAGGTCTTTGCTTCCATGCTTGGAGAGAATGAAGATGAGGAGGAGGAGGAGGACGAGGAGGAGGACGAGGAGGAGGAGACACCTGAGCAACCCACTGCAGGCGACGTGTTTGTATTAGAGATGGTTCTCAATCGTGAAACCAAGAAAATGATGAAAGTAAAGTGTTTCTTATTTTCGTATTTATAAATGGAATGTAAACATGTGATATAGAAATTGAAAAAGAATCTTTAAATTATACATATATTCTGAAAGAATTCAAACTGTAAGAAAGGAAACACTATGAGACAACTACTGTTACTGGTTTTTTATGTTTCATTTTAGAGATTTTTAAATGTAAAACTTTAATTATTGCATGTCTCAAAATGTACTGTCCTTTTGCTATTAAAAGGTCCATATTGTAACTTGATATTCTTTTAACCAAGTTCATTCTGAGTAGATAAGTTTGAAAGGAGAATCTTCAGTAGATTGAGTCATAAATCTCCTGACATATAAATCCATTTTATAGCATCCAGTTCCACATTTGTTCTAATTAGTAATTTAGTAATGCCTGACCAGTTTGATTTTTGCTTTCTTTAAATATTTTACTGTGATTTGAACTTGCTACTGTAGGAAAGTTTTGTTGGATTTGTTTTTTGTTTGAATCTAAATGTCATTTTTGTTCTGTACAGGAGAAAAGGCCTCGGAGTAAACTTCCCAGAGCTCTGAGAGGTCTCATGGGTGAAGCCAACATTCGCTTTGCTCGAGGAGAACGTGAAGAGGCGATATTGATGTGCATGGAAATCATAAGACAAGGTGTTTAATGTGGGGATTATTGACAATAGCAGTTTAATAGTCTGACTTGTTTTTTTTAATAAATGTATCTATTTTTGGCTTCATTGGGCCTTCGTTGCTGTGCGTGAGCTTTCTCTAGTTGCAGCGAGCAGGGGCTACTCTTCGTAGCGGTGTGCAGGCTTCTCATTGCGGTGGCTTCTCTTGTTGCAGAGCATGGGCTCTAGGGCCCATGTGGACTTTCGTTGTGGCATGTGGGCTTCAGTAGTTGTGGCGTGCGGGCTTAGTTGCCTCATTTGAACCCGTGTCCCCTGAATTAGCAGGTGTATTCTTTTTTTTTAGCAGGTGGTTTCTTAACCACTGCACCAACAGGGAAGCCCTAATAGTCTGACTTTTAAAACAAACGGAGGAGCACCTCACTGTGCTATTTGGAAAATATATTCAGAAGCTTGGAGGTGATTGTGATAACAGTGATTTACCACTTTTCACATTGAATAGGTATCATTGCCAAGAAAATGAAAATCGCAGAGTATGATTCAATGAAATATCATTAATATTTATTGAACTCTTACAGGCTTTTTAAAATTTGTGTGTTTTTGAATGTTTCATTTTAGGAGCTTTAGGCTTTTATAGTATTAGTCTTTTTAAAATATGGCAAACAAATTATTTTAAAAGCACTTTTGAAGAGTATTCTTTTTTCTTCTATTTTCCAAATCAGACAGTGTTAGATTATTTTAATCTACTTTTTGATAAAAGACACAGTATATACTTGTCATCTTTCTGTTAAACTGCAAACCTCAGGCATACTGAAGGATATCTTCAGAAGTCACTTTTTGACTGATCACTTATATTTATTATTTTGCTCTCCTGATGTGTTGCCAAATGATGCCCTGCATAGTGGCAGGGATAGTTGTACTAGAGTGAACTTTCAATTTATCTTTTCAATATTTTGGCATTTCCTTTCATTTAGTCTAGGGTTCTTTTAGAAATCTTGTAAGATTCCTGGATTATTCATTAGAGTAATTTGAGGGCGCTGCTTTTCCTCTTTTACCCCATCAGAAATAAGATTAATCGAATTTTTTCCTTTAGGATATTTTGTTTGGTTCCTACTTTCAGTATTATCTGTTCCTTTATTTGTTTATAATTGTTTATTTTGACAATTACCTTTGATTTTAATCACTTGTGATCTTAGAACCTCAATTCAAAAACATTATTTCAGAAATGTGGATTAACCTTTCACTTTGATAATCTGGATTTAGGTGCTACTTATGTATCTTCTGTCCATTAATCCCATACTCCTTCCGTGTGGAAGCGGATTGTGAAGATTTAACCCCACTGATATGGCTGATGCTCATTAGGATGAACTTGCTGAGTTAGTGAGCCTTGTTTAGCCTTAGCAAAGGGGGATTTTCTTGAAGGGGGCATGGTAGAGAGTAGGGTTTTTCATGAAATTACACCTGCTTACAGAAAAGAGTATCTTAAAAATGTGAAAATATACTAAAGCAAATATAATCTGTTTATTCTTTTTTTATAAATAAATTTATTTTATTTATTTATTTTGGCTGCATTCGGTCTTCGTTGCTGTGTGCAGGCTTTCTCTAGTTGCGGCAAACGTTGCGGTGTGCAGGCCTCTCATCGCAGTGGCTTCTCTTGTTGCGGAGCACGGGCTCTAGGCGCGCAGGCTTCCGTAGTTGTGGCTCGCGGGCTCTAGAGCACAGGCTCAGTAGTTTGTGGCGCATGGGCTTAGTTGCTCTGCAGCATGTAGGATCTTCCCAGACCAGGGCTCGAACCCATGTCCCCTGCATTGGCATGTGGATTCTTAACCACTGCGCCACCAGGGAATCCCCTCTACTGTTTATTCTAAATTCCATTAAGTGGTTTGTATAATTCTGCTCAAGTTATTTAAAAAGTTTAAATATTAGAGAAAGGATCCACAATGTGAAACATGGAATTGACATCAGCTCAAGCCTCTTCCCTCAACCAATGGAATTTTTTTTTTTCATATTCATTATAGCTCCTTTGGCTTATGAGCCATTTTCTACTCTTGCTATGATATATGAGGACCAAGGTGACATGGAGAAATCACTGCAGTTTGAGTTGATTGCTGCACATTTAAATCCCAGTGACACTGAAGAATGGGTTAGATTGGCAGAAATGTCCCTGGAACAAGACAATATTAAGCAGGCTATTTTTTGCTACACAAAAGGTAATAAAAGTGTTTTTCTCGTTTCCTTTGATAAAATGATATATAATAGGTTTTTTGATCACTGTACTTGCTCTTCTGGGGTGATGTTAGCTGAAATATATTTATTCCTTATATTCTGTTATACCAGAGGTAAGTATTTGGGCTCCCTGTATTTTCATGTTTATCAGCAACTTTCTTTATATTGTGAGCTAATATTTGCACAAAAGTTGGTTGAAGAACAGGACCTTCAGTTTCCCACCAAGATCAGTGTTGGTTCTAAGCTGTTCCTTGAGGGTTAATATTAGACTTCAGTGACCAAATGGAGATTAATATGGAGATTTCAGGTTCTATTTGGTCTTAGATCAAGCCTAGTCTAGAGTTCCTGTGAAGGTAGATTTATTCCAGAATAACCCACTTGGTTGTATTGGAGAATTAGTTTAGAGTGTTTAATAGATTTTCTGAAAAGAAGGTGGGTCACACCCAGGTACCATGAACCCCTTTTTATGATATTATTTATATTCCTTTTTTTCTTTTTAGCACTTAAATATGAACCTACTAATGTCCGTTATCTGTGGGAGCGATCAAGCCTTTATGAACAGATGGGAGATCACAAAATGGCAATGGATGGTTATAGGCGTATTTTAAACCTTTTGTCTCCGTCTGATGGAGAACGATTTATGCAGTTGTCCAGAGATATGGCAAAGTAAGTTCAAAGTGAAATATATATAAGTGCCCTCATTAATCATCTTATTTTAGAAATCAAAGCATATATTTGATGTGAATATACTTTTTATTGAGGTTCAGTGAAGTGTTTTGCTTCTTGTATTTCATATTGTGCTTAAATATAGAGGTTTTCCCCCCCAGTACTTTTCTGTTTCCAAGTCAACTGTGTGATTGTTTAGAAAAATTTGGATATATGATTATCTTTCACATGCTCAGAAGTTTAAAAATGGAGCATGTTCTGAAACGATGACGAGGTTCCCAGGTTTTCATAATTTAGTTGAAGTTAGGTACATTTGCAGTAATATTAAATTATTGCAAATGTGCTATTGAAATGTTTGTGCTCTGAGATCTTCTTTAATCGTTTTGTCTTGAGCCTGTACTAGAATAACATTTTTTTTTTTTTTGCGGTATGTGGGTCTCTCACTGTTGTGGCCTCTCCCATTGCGGAGCACAGGCTCCGGACACGCAGGCTCAATGGCCATGGCTCACAGGCCCAGCCGCTCCACGGCATGTGGGATCCTCCCGCACCGGGGCACGAACCCATGTCCCCTGCATCGGCAGGCGGACCCTCAGCCACTGCGCCACCAGGGAAGCCCTAGAATAACATTTTAAGATGAAAATTTTTCTTTAGATTTGGCACATGCTACTGACTCTGGTATATATTTTATTCTAAAATATGCCCAACTACATTCTCTTCTCTGATATGCTGTGCAGCAAAACAAAGCAGGGAACATTCTGGCTACATAATGCCTTGTATGCTTTCTCTTCTAGGATGTCTACTATTTCAGCCTAGGATTAACCATGTTAATCTATGATCTGGGTATTTTAGGTTAACCCTGTTAATTCCATGGCCATTGTCATGAAGATGCTTAGTCGTGAGATCACTCACTGTGCTTCAGAGATGGGCTATGTAGGAATACTGGAAGTGTTTTTAGGAAATTTGTTGAGGGGAGGCAACCCTTAATCGATCCCTGATGTATATGATGAACTTTGAGGATCTTCCCAGGTTACTTTCTTTTAGTCAGATCTTTGGCTGTCATACTGGTTAGCCCAGTAGGCTTCTACTTTATGAATTGTTAGATGGCCTGTGAGAGTAAATTTGTTTTCCACTTGTATTTATAATCGTGTCAGGAAAGGGTGGTAATGAACAGTTCTGCCACTGCCATAGAAGTCTTTCCTACATGGAATTCTGTTACTATAACTTCTGATTGATTAGACTTTCTCTCAGTCCCTACTTTCCCTCCGGAAATAATTATTGAATATAAATTAGGTATTAGGTAGGCACTGTACAGGGCACCAGGAGATTCAGTATTGAATGAGTTTTACAATTTCCTGCTGTTTTGGAGCTTACATTCTAGTTGGGGGAGACAGGCAGTAAGCAAATAACAACTAAATATGTCGTATGTCAGATGTTGGTTAAGTGATACTAAGAAAGATGAAGCAGGGAAGAGAGATAAATTGAGGAATAGGAGTGAGTTATTTTAAATAGGGGGATTAGAGAAGGACTTAATTCTTTATGTTATGGTCATACTGACCTGAAAGTGAACTGAAGGAGATACGGGAATAGATATTAGGGAAGAGTATTATAGGCAAAGGAAATGGCAAGCACAAAGGTATGCTCAGGGAACAACATGGAAGCTGAGGGTTTAGGGGGAGCGCCGGAAGGGGTAATGTTAGAGAGGTATCAGGAAAAGATCCCTCGGCCCTTGTGGGTCATTATAAGGTCTCTGACTTTTAATCTGAATGAGTTTGGAAACCATTGGAAGTTTTTGAGTAGAAGAGTGACTTGATCTGACTTAAATTTTAAATGCATCAATTTTGGCTGCTCTTTTGAGAATAGATTGAGTAATGGTAAGGATAGAGCAGGGGGAACAGTTAGGAAATTATTGTAGTAATTCATGGAAGGGATAATGTAGCTTGGACCAGGGTAAAAGCCGTAGGAGGTGGTAAGAAATAACCAGATTCTGGCTGTATTTTGGAGGCTGAGCTCTAAGGATTTTCTGATGTATTGGGTATGAGGGAAGGGGTGTGTGTGTGTGTGTGTGTGTGTGTGTTTGTGTGTGTGTGTGTGTGTGTGAGTGTGTGTGTGTGAGAGAGAGAGAGACGGGGGAGGGGCAGGAGGAGGGGAAACAGAAGGAAAGAGTTCTGAGAACTAAACCCTGAGGCACTACAGTGTTTAGAAGTCAGGAAGATGAGGAAGAAACAGCAGGGAGGCTGTAAGGAAATGGACAGTGAACTTGGAGGAAACTAGGAGAACATGATATTCTAGAATTTTTTACTGGAGGGATGACCATCTGTGTGAAATACTGCAAGTAGATCACATAAAATGAGGACTAAGTATGAACATTGGAGATGGGTTGGGGGAGTCTGGGGGATAGGCAGCTCTTTGGAGAAATTTTACTAGGGGAGCAGAAGAATGGGGAGGTAATTGGAATGGGTTGTAGGGACAAGAGACAATTTTTAAGTTGGGAAAAATTACAGTATATTTGTATTCAGGTGGGAATGATCTACAACCAAGGGACATATTGAAGATTCATGAGAGAAGGGACAATTGCTTGATTGATATCCTTGAATAGATTGGAGGGAATGGGATCTAGTTGAGGGTTGGCCTTATGATAAAAGGAGAAGGCAGAAGATATGGCCATGGGTATGGGTAGGTAGTAGTAGGTAGATGTGTTGGGAGTATGTGGGATGTCTGATTTGATTCTCTTTGTAAAATAAGAAGTGAGGTCATCAGCTGAGAGTGAGGATGGGAGACTTGTGGGTTTGGAGAGGAGAAGATGTGAAATAGCTGTCTGGGTCCTTGAGGTCTTGCTACCCCACAGACCGGAAGCATTTGTATTACCTGAGAGCCTGTCACAAATGTAGAATCTCAACCCTGCCCCAGCACTACTGGATCAGAGTATGCCTTTTTATAAGATTCCCAGTTGACTTGTGTGCACATTCAAGTTTGAGAAGTACTGGACTGGTAACTGTAGTAAGATTGCTGAGCAGCACCATGGGCCCACTTGAGGCTAGTGGTCATTAATTTAGAGTTTAGTGAGCGTGGGCAGCTGGGCAGCTGGTGGTGAAGGCATATTTGGATTAACTAGGGTTGGAGTTTTATCAGATGATTTTGTTAAAGGGAGAGAGGAGCAGGAGAAATGAGATGTGCAATGGAGTAATTATAATGTTGGATCACAGAGAAGGAGGAAACTGAGGACAGGAAGGGTGCAGAGACAGTGAAAAAAATGGTAGGATCAATGCTTTGTAGATCCCATTGAGGTAGGAAAGTTGTTGGTATTGCATTACAGAGGAAGTGAGCTAGAATGATATGAAGTAGCTTTGGGAGACTGAGATGCTTAATGATATGAAATTACACATTTTTCTCTGGATCAGCTCTGATTATGATTTTAAAGAAGAGTTTTTTTCCTCCTCCCAAACTTTAAGAAGATGAAAATCATAGTTAATAGTTAGAGGGTCTGTGTAAGAAAATGAATTTTATAATCTGAATTAAATAAGCTCTCATCCATTATGCCATTATTTTTTTAGGAGTTACTATGAAGCCAATGATGTTATTTCAGCTATTAACATAATTGAAGAAGCTTTCTCAAAGCACCAGGGCCTAGTCTCCATGGAAGATGTTAACATTGCAGCTGAACTATACATTTCTAATAAACAATATGACAAAGCTTTGGAGGTAGGAACACTTATGTGTTTCTCTGTTAGGTTTTGAACATGTTTCTGTGTTCTAGAAATTCTTACAAATTGATAATTCCCCATTTTAGTTATATATATTAAATTACTTATATTTTAAATTATATATTTAAAGTCTGTATGGGCACATTTAGATTTTATAATAGTCCTGTATGAAATATAAAATGTAGTTGCCATATAATAAAAGCTATTGCCGTTATCATAGGTACTAGATATGTCTGTCTTTCAGGGTAGCAGGACTCAGCAGCCAGACTGATTGCTATGATTCATTTCTTAATCTGTTGGGAAAATTAGATTGGTTTGATATAGAGAAATTATGTATTTTCAGTTAAGCATTAGTTAATATGATATAAAAATGTTAATATTTCACAGTGGTTCCCTATTTTAAAGAGACATACTGTTGCTTTTTATAGCCTATTTATGTTTTGTAAGGATTATTTGAATTAACTACAAATCTTTGCATTGTGAAAAGGTTTTTCATACATACCTATCGTATTATTTCCTTTTCTTCCCCCATTCTTTTAGGTAATTACAGATTTTTCTGGAATTGTGCTAGAAAAAAAAACTACAGAAGAAGGCACTTCAGAAGAGAATAAAAGTTGTAGTTTCCTCTGCATAGGAGAGTGTGCGTAATCCTCTCTTGTTCATAATGTGGCATTTTGAAATTGATAGTTAGTGTCCTCATAACAAGTTTTCCCAAGGAGCAGTTTTCGTAACAGAGATTCCATATCTTTTTCTTGTGAGTATTCACTCACAGGTAATCTTTTTTTTAAAAAAAAAAAAGTGTTTTCAGTCCCTTTTATTTCTCAATACATCCATTTGAACTTGGCATTTGTCATTGACCCAGGGTCCTGATAGTGCTATGTGAAAAAACGAATGAATTACCGAGCAACTTATCAAAAACCTTTAGAACTGAAACAGTTTACTTTTCAAAAAGGGCTTAAAATGCTCTCTACTAATTTATTTCAAACTTAAGCATTGAAAAAATTCTACTTGAAACATAAGCATGGGCATAAAATGCTACTTCAGACTTAAGCACACTATTTTACTTTATCCCTTTCTCAGCCTCTTTGTAGTGAAGACTAAAAAGAGGCTTTTGGATTCAAGAAGAAAAAGAGAAAGTTCATGTATCCGTATTTGTCACTTTTGTTTTTTAGTTCTTTGTAGTTTTGATAGAAGGTGTGGGAGTTTATGTAGCTTTTCAGTAAGCGGTTAAGGTATTAGGAAAAGAATAGGAAGGATAATTGCTACTAAAGGACAGACCGAAAGAGGTGTAAGAACCTAGAACTAGAGTTGGCCAAACTTAGAATTGACTGTAGAATCATTTGCTTTGAGTGAAGTAAATGAGATCTTGCATAGAAGGTACAGTTTGCTTCATTTGCCCCACTTTCTAAGATTACATATAGGAACTTTTTATCTGTCTGTCTAATCCACAGCTGGTGAGAATGTTTCCTGCACTATACCGGATGGTGTGCCAATAGATATCACAGTGAAGTTGATGGTCTGCCTTGTACATCTCAACATCCTTGAACCACTTAATGTAAGTAACATTAAGATTTGTACTTAAGATACTTTAGATCAAATCTACAATGTTTAGATAACAAGAAATTTTAAGTTGACCCTAGATTTCATATTAATAACCAGGAAGTCACAGTAAACAGCAGATTATTTTGTGTGAATGTCTTTTAAAAGCTAAGTGTTTGGAAATGGGCTTATGATAATTTGTTGTTCTTTTAAAATGAGAATAATCCAGAGATCAGAGTGTGGGATTGGGCCTTTTAGACAATTGGCAGTTTCTGACAGCTGTTCTCTTTTGCCGACTTTGGACTAAGTATATTATTGAATAAAAAAATGTATTGGGCATCTACTTTGCAGACCTTAGGATAAAGTGTTGAATATAATATACAAATCCCTGTCCTCATGGATCTTTTGTTTTAATGGGATTAGATAATAAAATAAATACATAAAATATAGGATGTTAGTTGGTGATCAGTGCTCTGGAGAAAAATCAGAGAAGAATAGGGAATACTGGGGTGGGAGGAGTTACAATTTTATTAAATTGGTCAAGAAGAGCCTCCCCTGAAAAGTGACATTTGAATAATGACGTGAAGGAAGTGACGAAGTAAGCCAGGCAGGAACCGGAGGGAACAGCTTTCCAGAAAATCAGCAAACACAGAGGCCCTGAGGCCTGGGCGTTACTGACTTGCCAGAGGAAGAGCACAGCAGGTCAGTGTTGCCCTAGCTCCTGCAATGCCTGTCTTGTAACAGGCCTTCGGAAGCAGTGTGCTGAATGAGTGAATGACGGCAGTATGAATTCTTTTTAATAGAGACTCAGAAATGAATTTAAAAAGTGATTATTTAAACCTGTTTTTATTAAGGCTTTCTCCTCTTAGATTTGCCTCAGATAACTTGTATATATGTTAAAAAGAGAGATATAAGTAGATGAGCGTATTTGTAATGACTGTTTGACTTCCGGCTGTTAATTGTTGGGGTCTAGCCTCTCTTGACAACACTCGTGGAACAGAATCCCGAAGACATGGGAGACCTCTATCTCGATGTTGCTGAAGCTTTTCTGGATGTTGGTGAATATAATTCTGCACTTCCCCTCCTTAGTGCGCTAGTCTGCTCTGAAAGATATAACCTCGCAGTGGTTTGGCTTCGGCATGCAGGTAATACTTTTTTGTAGGAAGGAGAAGTTTTAATCACATAAGCAGGCAAGAACTTATTTCCCCAAGATGGTAATAATTATTATAAAACGTTAATGTCTTAGTGAAAGTATTTCTGGTTTCAGGGCAGTTTTTTGAAAGTCAGTATTTTAAGTTGTCTTGGTTTACTGCTAAGTGATTTTCCCTCACTAATATATTGGAGGAATGATTCACTTAATGGTACCAGAGTGAAGTAGAAAGACTAACATATCCCTGTTAAAAATACCTTAAATACCTGTCTTTTACCTGTCTTAACCACAGGCTCTGGTTTCTAGTAATAGATTGTCAGACTTGGGCTGCAATCTAATTTTTGAAGAGCTTTTAAGGATTTATATTTAATGTTATTTTGAGGAAAAAAAAAAGTTAATATATTTTCAATGTTCTTTGAGCTGAAAATATGCTCAAGATTGGATTTTATATGTCATTTTATTTCATTGCATCTAAATCCACAGTAATCTGAAATAAATCATTCAGAGTAGGAAAAGCAGCTTGGGAAAAACAACTAAATCTCTTACAGAAATGTATGAAAGCCAAAAATATTCTCACAGGATTTCCTATTGAATCAACATAAGAGATGCATTAAAGTTTGAATAGTCTTTGTTTCCAATATTGCATGATGGCAGAAAGTTTTAATATTTTCTTAAAATATTACATAATGGCAGAAAATCCTCTATAACTACAGTAGCATTGATTGATATTCTGGGATATTTTGACACATATCACAGATATGAAATGGCAAAGAGAGCACTTAATGATTAAGATAGCACGTTACTATTTGGATGAGTGAACATGAATACAAATGTAATACCATCATAAAAAGTTACATTATTTGTAGGTTTTGAATTTTAAAGACATGAGCCGGGAATTGAAGTTTTTATTGCCTTCCATAAGGCTGTGGTATTTATACTGCTCCTGTTACTAACAGTAGACATTTTTAAATCCTCTTTAATTATGATCGTGATACTGATACATGCTTTTTCCATGTTGAGCCTGTGTAGCTTGAGATAAGTGGAAGGTAAAACCTCAGAATCATCTAAAAATCATAAAGAAATTTGGAACAGTAGGTAAGAAAGATCATTAGAGGAATTTAATGCTTGTAACATAATAACAAAATATCTTTTAAAGTGAGAAGTGAAAAATAATGAGAAATTCCATCACGATGATCCATCCACATTTAGTAGTCTTCCTTTATTACCAAAGTTTAACCTAAAGATAGTGATCAGGAGATATTTGAGAAATCTGAGATTTGAGAAAACAATTGGAGGCAAAATACCATCTTATAGGAGATCATTGCAGTGAAAAGGAAAGCGGTGAAAGGGCTTAGATTAGTGAGTGCTGTGGCTATTAGGGTGGAAAGAAGAAATGCTTACCAGGAATTCATCTTCAAGTTCAAATGATAGGACTTAATGATTGATTGGCATAAAGTGTGAGGAATAAGGCCCAGTAGCCTCACTTCTGAGAACTTATCCTGAGGAAATAATTGAGTGAGGTGAGGGGAGGTGGTTTATATTGGAGATCACAAAACTCAGGAGCCTGGCACGTAACAAAAGTGAATAAAGTAGGTAAGTGAGAGGCCCAGGGCAGGGTGAGACGCCCGTCTGAAGGGTGCTGCTGTTTCTCAGCTGGCTGATGCACCAAGTGGGAATGAAGGGACTCGCTGTTGCCAAATCCAGATTTTTCAAAAGAATCCAGTAACTTGGATTTCATAAAAAATCCTAGCTTTTAAGAATGTAGACAATTCACTGCTTTTAACAGCACTGCGGCCTAACAAAGCATATCTGTAGGTTACACTGGTCTGCCCGTTTGTGAACTCTGGCTTATATACATGAAGATATTTACTGTGGTGTTATTTATTAGAGTAAAAATTTGGGATAACCTAAATGTCAAATAGTATGGTTAAGTAAATAAACAATTTAATTGAATATTATAATCAGTCAGAATGCCAGTGAAGGCATGGGAAAATGTTGAAAGCATAATAGTAAGTGAATAAATCAGAATACCAAATTGTGTGTGTGTGTGTGTGTGTGTGTGTGTGTGTGTATGTGTATATATATATATATATATATATATATATAAAATATATACTGATTACATCCTTGTAGCATAGATAGAGATTAAAAGGGATAATTGTTTTAAAGTACTGGAAGTATGCATATATTTCTTTCTTGTTATAATTTGTTTGTATTGCTATAATTTCTTTTAAAATGGAGAAATAATTTTGGCCCGCTTACAAATCTGTAGTTCATATTAATGCTTTATTTTAACATCATTTTAGAATGCTTAAAGGCCTTAGGCTATATGGAGCGTGCTGCCGAAAGCTATGGCAAAGTGGTTGATCTGGCCCCCCTCCATTTGGATGCAAGAATTTCACTTTCCACCCTTCAGCAGCAGCTGGGCCGTCCTGAGAAAGCTCTGGAAGCTCTGGAGCCAATGTATGATCCAGATACTTTAGCACAAGATGCAAATGCAGCACAGCAGGTAGGCCATGTAACATAGAGAGAAGTTTTTCTCGGTGGATTATGTTTTAGAACTTTTTCCTCTGTTAAGGATGTCCCTACAGCTTATATCCAAGTTTTATTTTAGTGTATTAAATTCAGTGTTCTTGAAAAAGTGATTTTGAGTCTTAAGTTACAGCAACTTAACATTATGATTGTTAATGTTATAATTTATAGTTTCTAAAACATTGGATTTTAATTATTGTGAGAGATCATAAAGCAAATGTTCTTAAGGTTTGGTTTCTAAGACAGAACTTTTCTATGCAAACAAAACAATTTACAACAAAGGAATCTTGTCACACTTATTATCATGTGCTTATTTACTTAGGAACTGAAGTTGCTGCTTCAACGTTCTACCCTGTTGTTTTCACAAGGCAAAATGTATGGTTATGTGGATACCTTGCTTACCATGTTAGCCATGCTTTTAAGGGTAGGTAATGATCTTTCTTTATATTAGCCTTGTTGACTTTTTAAATGTTTAGAATTTGGTTTAAACATAGATTATAGCCATTTCGTAACTCTCTTTTACTCTGTTAAACTCAAACTTTTTAAAGTGAAAGTCAGATAAAAGAAGACTTAGAGATTAATGGTATATAATTGAAAGTTCTACATGAAAGTGTAAACTTTACTATAGATTGTACAATAAAATCTTTGCTAGTACATATTTAGAAAAATGAGAACCATCATGGTATCAGTTATTGGCTCTGTAGACACTGCCACGTGCCAAAATTGTTCACTTTGCAAAAATGTTTTCCGGATATGACATCCTTTCTGAGTCTGGCTTTTTTGCAGGGAGGTGGCTGTGTGTGTGTGTGTGTGTGTGTGTGTGTGTGTGTGTGTGTGTGTTATAAACTTAATATGAATTGCTTTCTTTTTCCTTACTAAGGTGAGTAGTGTGACCCAGATTGCTTTGTTAAGGAAAAAATAAGTCTATTCATTCTCTTCTAGGCGTTTATATACACAATGACTGGTCTTTTTTTTGCCTTACTAAAGAAGCTTTCAGGCACACCTGTGACACTTGTTTCCCATAGATTTTCTCTAAAAAATTATGTGACTAAAAAATCTCATTTATCATCTTTAATTCAGGTAGCAATGAATAGAGCCCAAGTCTGTTTGATATCTAGTTCCAAATCTGGAGAGAGGCATCTCTACCTTATTAAAGTGTCAAGAGACAAAATATCAGACAACAATGACCAAGAGTCAGCAAATTGTGATGCAAAAGGTAATTACCTTCATTTGCTTTGTTGCACAAAACTTGGCTGAGTTGGAAAAAAAAACTCATGAAGTAATACTTGACAATAATCTAATTGAAAATATACCCTTTTTGAATAAAATGATATTTTCTAATCTAGATCCCTCAGGTAAAATAAACTCTTTTGGTGTTTTTAAAAAAGAAAGAAAGGCTATACATAAATACTTCAGTTTAAAAAAATTAAAAGGCAGGCATCTGCTTAGATCCTTCTGTGAAAAAACTAAAACAATCTTTTAATTTTGACTTTTTAAGAGGAAAATATACCCTATTTTAAGAAATTTGTGATGATTAGATGATAATACAGATTGCTTTGTCTAGTCACTTCAATTACATATATTCCATTCTCTGTTAAACTTATTTTTGACAAATGTAGCAATAGTCATAAAAAGTCTGAAAATAAGTTGCTTTGACCCAATCTCAAGTCATGTGACTTTGCAAGCCATCTATTTTTAGCTGAAAAAGGATCAAGTATGTTGGGTGAGGTTATTAGTCAGAGAACTTTGGAAGAGACCTAGGCTATAAACTAGAGATATCAATCTAGCAGAAAATTTTTTCATTGTTAATCAGGTCCACAGATACTAATTAAATCATTGTTTACTGACATGGCAGTATGGACAGGGTTTTAGACAGGGTATGGACAGGGTTTTGGAATCCAGAAGAGCTGAATCTCTGTTAAGCACAATATAAGGACATAAGCAAGATGTCGCGGGGGAAGAGAGTCAGAGGATAGGAGGGTGGGCTCAACTGCTCACAATCTAGCCTCAGAGCCCTGCCATCTCTCCAGTTTATTGATTCTGGGCTTATCCCAGTGGCTTCTGCCTCTGCACACATTATTTTGGACTGTTTCCTTAACATATTTTTCTCTGTATCTGACCCAGGCTGTTTTCTCTTTCAGTATTTCCTCATTTCAGGTCCATTGTTGGTTTTTCTTAAGCTCATAAGGTTTTTGTTTTGTCAGTTAGTTTCATCATGGTGGGGATCACATTACACCAGTGCATCATGGTAGGATTATCTACTGCTCTTTATGTTACATGCATCTTTGTACTGATTTTTTTCACTCAACATTTTCTCGTGTTCTGTTCTCTTTGTAGCTGTTATATTTAAGGAGTGTGTAATATTCCATTGGATAGCAGTTCCATAATTTAATCATTTCCATATTATTTTTTGATTATATGGTTGCTTTTGACAATTTTCTTTTCTAAATAATACCATAGTGAGCATCCTCATGCCTATAGATTTATCCATATTTCTGACTAGTTGTTTAGGATAGATTCCCAGGAAGAGAATTACTGGATCAAAGACAGTAAAAAAAATTTTATGGCTTTTGGTATTTTTCAAGGGCTATAAAGGGAGGTTTCTTACAGACAAATAAGAGAAGATTTGTTAAGTATGAATTTGAAGTCCTTTGCTTAGCAAATATTTGAATGCCTTGTAGGTGTAGAATCCCATATCTGACCTCAATCATGGAAAGCACACTCGCTCTGGAGGAGCATATATTCTAGCTAGCACTGAGAAACACAAATGAAATAGCTGGACTTTACAATCAGAAATGAGAATTACCTAGGACTGCAGGTTGTTAGGCAGGCAGAGCAGAGGGGGGGTCATGTTGAGGGAGTGGAAACAAGCAGCTCCCTCCTTCTCATCATTGTCAGAAGAATGTTGGCAAGAATTGAGTCCCATAGGGCCATGGTTATTAAATTTAACCATAAAATTGGTCATGTGAATTTTCTTTCTAATACTCCTATTTCTGGAAGTGCAGTGTCCTAACTGATTTTCATTGGTCTCATTTTAGCAATATTTGCTGTACTCACGAGTGTTTTGACAAAAGATGACTGGTGGAACCTTCTTTTGAAGGCCATATACTCCTTATGTGACCTATCCCGATTTCAGGAGGCTGAGTTACTTGTGGATTCTTCATTGGAATATTACTCATTTTATGAGGACAGGCCAAAACGCAAAGAGCTAGAATACTTTGGTCTCTCTGCTGCAATTCTGGACAAAAATTTCAGAAAGGCATATAACTATATCAGGTGATTTTCCAATAACTTATTTTAATTAGATTCTTTGATGGAGCATGTATATTTACTTTGACGTAGTTTCTCATGTCCAGGATTTAATAAGCTGTTTTATTTCAACTCTTGTCACTTACAGATTAATTTGTTCATTGATGATTCTCAGAAGCAGTATATGAGAGCATGCATTCTCATTTACTTAACCTCTTGTGCCTCAGTCTCCCCATTTATTGTGATAAAACAGGCATCATAATATTACCACCTTATAGGATTACTGTGAGAGTTAAGTGAGTTGTCATATGTAACACCTTTTAACAATGTCTGATATACATTATTATTATGCAGTGTTCATTGTTCTGCAGCTATGAGAGTGGGCTGGGAGAGAGAAGGTGAAACTTAAACCTCTTGATTCTGTTTTGTGGTTTAAAAGTTTTGTTGAAAAGCAGAAACAAGATGTAGAAGCACTACATCCCCCTTGTTGGGGGCGGTGCATTTCAGTGTTGGTGGGACACCACTGAAAGGTTTCAATCTTAAAAATCAGGAAGATTTTTCTTTTTACATTATTTTTTACCCTCACCCTCTTTCTGCAATTTTAGGATAATGGTAATGGAAAATGTCAATAAACCCCAGCTCTGGAACATTTTCAATCAAGTTACCATGCATTCCCAAGATGTACGACATCACCGCTTTTGTCTCCGTTTAATGCTGAAAAACCCAGATAATCATGCCCTGTGTGTCTTGAATGGACACAATGCATTCGTATCTGGTAGTTTTAAGCATGCACTTGGTGAGTGTCCTGGCATATGACTTTGTCTCTTTCCCTCTGCCTTGGTTTCTTTATCTCTGAAATGGAGATAATAATTTTACCTACCCTGTAGATTATTGTGGAAATTAAATGAGTTAATATAAAGTACTTAAAATAATGCCTGGCACATATAGTAAGTGGCTATAAGTGTTCTCAGTAACTATAATAATTAATATTTATTTTTCTTATGATGCTTTGGTTTCAAAAGATTAAAGTAGGTTTTTAAAGTAGGACTTTGTTTTTTTGAATGGTTTTTTTAATTAATTAATTTTGGCTGTGTTGGGTCTTCGTTGCTGCATGTGGGCTTTCTCTAGTTGCAGCAAACGGGGACTGCTCTTCGTTGCGGTGCATGGGTTTCTCATTGCAGTGGCTTTTCTTTGTTGTGGAGCACAGGCTTCAGTAGTTGTGGCATGCGGGCTCAGTAGCTGTGGCTCACAGGCTCTAGAGTACAGGCTCGGTAGTTGTGGCACACGGGCTTAGTTGCTCTGCGGCACGTGGGATCTTCCCGGACCAGGACTCAAACCTGTGTCGCCTGCATTGGCAGGTGGATTCTGAACCACTGCGCCACCAGGGAAGTCCGAAAATAGGTCTTTAAAGCTCAACAACTCTCCCTGCTGAGGCTTGTTCGTTCTCAAAATAATTTTCATTAATTATGGGTGCTTTGCTACCTGATTTTAATTTGCTATAGTAACAAAGAGGAACTTAAGATTTGCTGATAGTTCACTCCTTTAGGACTGTGGTCCCGAACCTTTTTGGCACCAGGGACCAGTTTCATAGAAGACAGTTTTCCCACAGACCAGGGGTGGGGTTGGGTGGAGGGGGGTGGGGGTGGGGATGATTTGGGATGATTCCAGTACATTACATTTATTGTGCACTTTATTTCTATCATTATTACATTGTGATGTATAATGAAGTAATTATACAAATCACCATAATGCAGAATCAGTGGGAACCCTGAGCTTGTTTTTGCTCGCCACTCACTGATAGGGTTTTGATATGAGTCTGCATCAGTTGATTTATTATGGTCTCTGTGTAGTCAAACCTCTCTGCTAATGATAATCAGTATTTGCAGCCGCTCCCCAGCGCTAGCATCACTACCTCAGCTCCACCTCAGATCATCAGCGATTATATTCTCATAAGGAGCATGCAACCTAGACCCCTCGCATGCACAGTTCACAGTAGGGTTCGCGCTCCTATGAGAATCTAATGCTGCCACTGATTTGACAGGAGATGGAGCTCAGGCAGCAATGGGAGCGATGGGGAGTGGCTGTAAATACAGATGAAGCTTCACTTGCTCGCCTGCCGCTCACCTCCTGCTGTGTGGCCCGGGTCCTAACAGGCCATGGACGGGTTGGGGATGCCTGCTTTAGGAGACAAGTCTTTTTTTTTTTTCCTTTTATTTATTTATTTACTTACTTATTTACATATACATATATCTCTTCTTTTTCAAATTTTTTTCCCATTTAGGTTATTACAGAATTTTTTAAAAAAATATTTCTTTGTTTTATTTATTTATTTTTCTTTTTTCTTTTTTTGGCTGCATTCAGTCTTAGCTGCGGCACATGGGCTCTGCGTTGTGGTGTGCGGGCTTCTCTCTAGTTGTGGTGCATAGGCTCCAGGGCATGTGGGCTCTGTAGTTTGTGGCACACAGGCTCTCTCGTTGAGGTGTGCGAGCCCAGTGGTTGTGGCGCATGGGCTTATTTGCCGCACAGCATGTGTGGGATCTTAGTACCCTGACCAGGGATCGAACCCACGTTCCCTGCATTGGAAGGCGGATTCTTTACCACTGGACCACCAGGGAAGTCCCCTATTACAGAATATTGAGTAGAGTTCCCTGTGCTATACAGTAGGTCCATGTTGGGTATCTGTTTCAAATATAGTAGTGTGTATATGTCAATCCCAAAGTCTCAATTTCTGCTTTGGTACCCTAAGTTTGTTTTCAAAGTCTGTGAGTCTGTTTCTGTTTTGTAAATACGTTCATTTGTATTTTTTTTTTTTTAGATTCCACATATAAGCAATATCATATGATATTTGTCTTTCTGTGTCTGACTTACTTAGTATGATAATCTCTAGGTCCATCCATGTTGCTGCAAATGGCATTATTTCATTCTTTTTAAAGGCTGAGTAATATTCCATTGATATGTACCACATCTTTATCCATTCATCTGTCAGTGGACATTCAGGTTGCTTCCGTGTCTTGGCTATTGTAAACAGCGCTGCAATGAACGTTAGGGTGCATGTATCTTTCCAAACATGGTTTTCTCCAGATACGTGCCCGGGAGCGGGATTGCTGGATCATATGGTAGTTCTATTTTTAGTTTTTTAAGGAATCTCCTTATTGTTCTACATAGTGGCTGCACCAATTTACATTCCCACCAAGAGTGTAGGAGGGTTCCCTTTTCTCCACACCCTCTTCAGCATTTATTGTTTGTAGACTTTTTTGATGATGGTCATTCTGACTGGTGGGAGACAAGTCTTTATATTAAGATTTATTTACGTAGCTCTTACTAATTCTAATTAAACTCAGGGAAAATTTAATCATTTATAGGAAATTTCTGTAATAAGGAATCAGGAGCACACAAGTAGAAAAATACCTAACCAAAAGTTTAGGTGAGACATGTATCTCCTGCTGCCTGAAAGCTAGTGTTGCCAAGTTCACTTCTGAATATACTGTGATTTTGGCTGTTTAATACTTTCATGTTTCTTTGTGTATGGCTGCTGTTTTTATAGTTGTTCAGCCAGTAATCTTGAACATCAGACACTGAAACTTTCCTTCATTGTGTATGTTTTTTTGGAATTGTTAGTTTAATATTAAGAAAATATAAAATAGAGATTTTATTTTATTTTCCTATATTTAGAAACTTTTACACTACACAAAAATAGGAAGTCCAAACGGCAGGCTACCATCTGTGCTGCTAAAGAGATTTTACAGTGCTGTGCCTTCTGGAATAGAAGTTTTCTTATCTATATGATAAACTAGAGATCATACATTTATAAGAAAAATTTGCTTAAATTCCTCTGTCTCATACAGTTAGGCATTTGATATGAGACAATTATATATATAGAATACATGGAATTCACAAAACCATGAATTCTTATTTTATTATTAGATACATTTAGCTCTTCTCAGGAAAAACAAAGTAGTTGCTGTGTTTGGGAAAATAATACCCATAACCTAAAAAACAAAACAAAACTATGTTTCTTTTTCTCACCTCCATGATCCATCACATTTGAATTTATAAGATAGGTCTCAATTAATTTTATGAAAGAATTCACCAAAAGACATATTCCCCCATTGGCTTTAAAAAGATTTAAGGTCATAAGATATATTTATGATCACAATTGATACATTGTTTATTTTGGAAGTACTGTTCTACATGGAAATGTCTTAACTGTACCTTAAAAAAGTTACTTTTATACTCATATTTAATCTTCATGGTCAGGATATACTCATGGGTAAATCCTTCTAATTTTGTTATATGTTATATATTATTTTAAAATTCAAATTAATGTGCACCTGGTTGATATTTTTAAATTTTAATTAATTAATTTTTGCCCGTGTTGGATCTTCGTTGCTGCGCGCAGGCCTTCTCTAGTTGCGGCAAGCAGGAATTGCTCTTCACTGCAGTGTGCGGACTTCTTATTGCGTTGGCTTCTCTTTGTTGTTGAGCATGGGATCTAGGCGCGCAGGCTTCAGTAGTTGTGGCACACGGGCTCAGTAGTTGTGGCTCAGGGGGTCTAGAGCACAGGCTCAGTAGTTATGGTGCACAGGCCTAGTTCTCCGCCACATGCGGGATCTACCCAGACCAGGGCTCAAATCCGCGTCCCCTGCATTGGCAGGCAGATTCTTAACCACTGTGCCACCAGGGAGGTCGCTGGTTGATATTTTAGAATGTACTCCTTGCATATGTTAAAGTAACAGTGACGTTTGTTTACCTTAAAATATATTAGAGTAAGTGTTGAAGAAATAAGGAACTATGTTTTTGTCCCACCATCTGACATCACTGTTCATTTTTCAGGACAGTATGTGCAGGCCTTTCGCAGCCATCCCCATGAACCTCTCTACAGCCTCTGTATAGGCCTAACCTTTATTCACATGGCATCTCAGAAGTATGTATTAAAGAGACATGCTCTTATTGTGCAGGTAATTCATTTGGATTCCTCATTACTTGATTTTATGTTCTTTAAAAATGAATATACTTAATGCTTTTGTTACTCTGCTTCAAAAGTAGCACCTGCTTAGCGCACATGTTGGGAGTACCCAACACCTATCCCTGTGTTCAGCACTCATGGACCAACATCTAGGGCTACTCCTGGCTAAGACTTATGCAACCATGTAGAAAAGGGTGCACAGCCAGATCATAAATGAAGACGACACAGGCAGAATCTTAAGGAACCCTGTGCAGACTTCCTTATATTCTGGAGCCTCAGAGGCTTCCAGCCTTCTAGGTCCTTAAGATTTTTTAATTAATTTAAAAAATATAATAATATATACATACAATAAGGTATGAATACGTGCCTGTGTGACTGTTTCCTTACATCATCACCACAATGTGCTCTTTTAAAGTCTTTTTAGTTCGTAAAGCAGTTTGAAATTACCTTTTTGTTTTCTTGTTTACTTTTTTACATAACTTGTCTCCTCTAGTAAAAATATAAACTCCAAGAGATCAGAGATCTTATCTGTCTTGTACACCCCTGTATCCTCAACACTTTTGCTTCTATTTCAATTTTTATGTTTATATATTTGATGCATGTATATACCTGTTTTTTAAGTAGTTAGGAAAGGAAAGAAAACGTTCTCTCTCAGATTTTTGTCTTTAAATTTCTCATTTTTAAATAAGAAGATAAGATATTTCTGAGATTGTCTGCTGTTACTTAACAGAGAACCATGTTTTTCAGTGGAGTAGAGGTCATATTCATGTACTCAAATGGGTTCATTTATTGTGCAGAAAGTATGATTTGTTTACTGAGCATAATTTTTATTCCTAGAATGTATTAATTCTAAAGAATTCCTTAATTTTTATTATTAATTTATGAAGGAAAATTTGTGACCATTTATTACATAGCAGATCACCCAGGAAATTTGCATTTTATTTTCTGTACGTACAAATTAGTTGACTTACTCTTAACTCAGGTAATATATTTATTTAATTACTTACATCAGATACTTGCACCTTGCAACTTGAAGCTTTCCGTGCATGATAAAAGTTGAAGCTGCATTAAAGGGGAAAGTGAATACAAAAAGAAGTGAAGAAGCAAGTTGCTTTTTGGACACTGTGACACACAGGGAGCCTGCATCATTACAGTTAGGCTCTGAAATAATCAGTTTCTCCATAAAACTATTGAGTCAGAAGTTTTCAGAGGGAAAAAAAAGCAAGTTTTTTAAGGTTAAGAGGTTATTAAGGTTCTGAGAGGTATATAAAGGGTACCATTTACCCAGAAAGGTTAGATATGCTCAAGTGAGTTTGCTCATGAGGATGAAACTTTCTGAATTGTCACTGTAAGGGCTTGGATTTTATATTTTTGTCAAGCTTTTAGACATGTATCTCAAACCTAAAATTTTACTGGCCTCTAATGCCACAAAAGCCAACTTGAAACCATAAAAATATATATTCTGTGTGCTTATAGATTACAGATCTTTAACAGCTAGTTGTAACACTTGGCTTTGTTTTCTATGAATTCTTTTGTCTTTAGTTTAAAAAAATCTCTCTTCTACACCTTCAGAAGAGATATTGACTATATTGTGATATGACACTACACCACAGGCATATATTCTTTTAGGGTGGCACTGTCTTTCTGAAAAAGAAGGTTTGTATTCCTGTACCTGGCACATACTGTGAAACGAGTGAACGATTGAATTATTTATCTTTTTCTTTTTGGTAGGGCTTTTCCTTTCTTAATCGATACCTCAGTCTACGTGGGCCTTGCCAGGAATCATTCTACAATTTGGGCCGTGGCCTTCACCAACTGGGGCTGATTCACCTTGCAATCCACTATTATCAGAAGGCCCTGGAGCTCCCTCCATTCATGGTAGAGGTATTGTATGATTTACTCTAAAAACTGAGGAGTCACCTCATTTCATCTGTAGATAAGTACAGTTAGCTCAGTGTAGTGGTCCAGACAGTGAAATTAATTGTAGCTTATATATTAAAATATATTTTCCCTTTATTGAATGCACTTATTTAATTATGTTCAGCAACAAGTAATTCTTTGATATCCTGGCCTTAATGACCTGATCAGCAACCATGTGGCCATATATGACTTCTGGTTATGGCCATTTCAGTTATCCTAAGATAGCCCCTGTGGTTAACAGGTGTGAGATGGTAGACAGGAAGCCTGAATATTGAGTAATGTAGCCATTATTCATTTCCAAGTTCAAAAGTGTAACTAACATACTTCTTTATAAAAATGAAAGACCAATATAAATGCAGTTTTGTTTAAGATAATGTAATGTAGGGTGAAGTGTTGCCAATACTATGATAGTCTGTATTTAAAGCCTGATTTTTAATTTCTGAAGGAAAGTATGTTTTCACAGTTAATTTTTTTAAGTTGCACTCATAATCCCCACATTCCCTCACAACTGTTTTCTATTACCCTTGTTCAACTTTAGCCGTTAAGCAAATGAATACATATTCTTACAGTTATGCTGATGAAATACATACACTTTTGTGTTCTTCATTTCATAAGTACTTTATGTATTGCTCCTTAAGCTTTATAGGTATCATTTTTCATTGTTGCAGATGTTTTTTCAGTTGACTACAAAATTTTGCATGGGGAAGATTAGGAACATAGACCTAATCTATTCCATTGAGTTCATTGCTTTGTTATTTAAGTAGAAAAAAAGATAATAACACTCATAAGGTAATCATTATAATCAATTTGGTGTATGCCCTCCTAGACCTATTCTTTATATGCCTTTCTGTTATATAGTACAGGTATTTTTTTCCCATCTGGTCATTTGTTTTATGATTTTTTTTTTTTTGCATGCAGAAGTTTTACATTTTTTATGAAGTCATATCAGTCTTTCTCTTTATAGTTTCTACTTTTGCTGTTATACTTAGAAGGGCCTTTCCTACCCAAGATTATATTGTATTTTTCAACGGTATTTTTCTTTTATGGTTTCACTTTTTTACTCTTAAATCCAAATTCATCTACAGTTCATTCTGCCATGTCTTGCGGATGAAACTTTTTTCTTTAACTTATTGGTTACACATTTAAAAATATTTGATGATACAGTTACTGTAACAATTAACTGAATCAGCATTACCTAATAAAAATTTAAATCCAAGATATATGTCTAGTTTTATAATTTTTTTTTAGTATTATGAATTTTAATAGTTTTTTGAACACTTACAAAACTATTTATTTGCCATAAAATTGTCCTGGTTGTCAGTTTGAAATATAACTCATTCATATATTTTTTCCCCCTAGGGTATGGAAGTTGACCAGTTAGACTTACGAAGAGATATTGCCTACAATTTGTCTCTCATATATCAGAACAGCGGGAATATTGGAATGGCTCAGAAGCTTTTATATACTTATTGTTCTATATAAAGCCCCTCAGCTGGGTAAGCAGCTTGGGCAGCTGCTGTGCATGGACCAGTATTTTCTGTCTCAGGGCTTATTATTAACCCAAAAATGGACATGATAATTTCAGAATTATCCGTGTATCTCATTTTTAATATATGATAATAATTTTTTGGTAGATATGCAAAATTATCATTCCTGCAAGAATTTTATATTGGTCTGTCATTTTCCGTTACCATTTTTTGGTAAGTTGTCCCCCAAACTGAAATGGACAGTATTAGCCATTGAACCAGCATAGAGTTGAATACACTATTTTTTTCACACCATTTATTCATTTGTGTATTTAATACTGTATATTAAACACCTACTATGTTCCAGGCACTGTGATAGGTGTTTGGAATACAGTAGTGAGAAAGATATTACCTCTCAATACAGTTCTTTAAATACAGACCTTGAGCATATATTTATTTGAAAGAAATGTTTGCTACATTTCTACATATATCATTGTTGTCAGTCATCCATTTCTTAGTGCCCTGTTACTATTGCCATTAGTTTTTCAAATACATAGAAAAGGAGGTTGCTTAGTAGAGGAAAGATTGGGACTCTTACGTCAGCACAGTTATGTAATTCACTTAGTTCCTTGCAAACTTATTTTAAATGGTTATGTGGTAGGAAGACAAGTAATGGAGTTAATCTTTTACTTTTCACCTGCGTGTATCTTAGCCATAAAGACTGAGAGCTGGGAGGCTGGGCTTAATTCATAGCAAACTGCTCTGAGGGAAATACAAAAATGCATTATCAATGTTTGGCTTTCTGACCAAAAGAAAAAAGAAAAAAAGAAAAGGTGACTAGGTTCAATAGCCATGACCTGGTTTTCATTTCAAGATCACTAGGAGTGTAATAGGAAGACTAGGGAATTGTATATATGGAATAAGGTGTTACTGATGAAGTCGAAACAGATAAAAACCTTTTACTTATCTCAAATATTACATATTCTTGGATCTAAGATAACAGTACTTGTTAGATATACTTGGTTTAATAAGAGCTTTTTAGAGTTTCTTTTTAGGGGGAAACAAATACTATAATAAATGTACATGTGGATTATAAGACCCAGTCCAACTGTGGGAGGAAAACAAGTATGAGACGTAGGATGAAAGAAGTACAGTGGGGGCTTTTTAGGAATTCTTACCACTGTTTACACTGTATACATAACTTTGTAGTTGAGAAGCAGAATTTGTATGTAATAAGTAAATGTATGGTGCACTCTGTGTGTATGTGTGTGTATATATAGAATTTAAATAAACTTTATTTTTGTAATTAAAGTTGTTTCATATGCTTATATATATATTTTATTTCATGCCATTTGCAGGTAATAATAAAGCCGACTGTGATAGAGTGATCAGGTAGATTTGTGTCTTGGAATCCTGTGGAGTTGAGTACTCTGTGTTCAGAATTTCTCTCTTGAATTAAACTCACTGTGCTGTAACTCCAGTATCTGCTGAATAGCCTTGGAGGACACAATAAATCTCTCTAGCAGTCTTCTAAGAAAAAAAAGCTGATAATTGCATGAGTTTGTTTAACATTTAAAATCATAACTACCATTTGCTGAGTGTTTTTACTATGCTACTGTGTTCTAAGTACAGTGCAGGATATTTTAGTTACATTAACTCTGATTCTGTCGGAGAATCACCTGCAAGGTAGGTGTTATTGTTGTTATGATCATCCCCATCTTATTTATGAGAGATTAAATACCATGTTCAGGATCACTAGCAAGCTACTCCTTGCTCAGAGATGTTCCTTTGGAGGAACATACTTGCTACAGTTCCGAGTAACAACATAAAAATTGAGCATAAATTTACTTTAGAAAGAAGAAGGAGATGAGCAGTTATTTTTTCTATCCTCCAGGCCTTCTGCCTATTTTTTTTAATTAAAAAAGTTTTCATTCTATTTTTTCTATTTTTTTAATTAAATTTTTATTTTATAGTTGATCTACAATGTTGTGTTTTAGGTGTACAGCAAAGTGATTCAGTTATACATATACATATATCCATTCTTTTTCAGATTCTTTTCTCATATACATTATTAGAGAATATTGAGTACAGTTCTCTGTGCTATACAGTAGGTCCTTGTTGGTTATCTATTTTATATATAGTAGTGTGTATATGTTAATCCCAACTTCCTAATTTATCCCTCCTTTCCACACGTCCCCATTGGTAACTATAAGTTGGTTTTCAGAGTCTGTGAATCTGTTTTTGTTTTGTAAATAAGTTCATTTGTATCAGTTTTTTAGATTCCACATATAAGTGATATCATACGATATTTGTCTTTCTCTGTCTGATTTACTTCACTTAGTATGATCATCTCTAGGTCCATCCATGTTGCTGCAAATGACATTATTTCATTCTTTTTTATGGCTGAGTAGTATTCCATTGTATATATGTACCACATCTTTATTCATTCCTATCAGTGGACATTTAGGTTGCTTCCATGTCTTGGCTGTTGTAAATAGTGCTGCAATGAACATTTGGGTATCCATATCTTTTTCAAACTACGGTTTTCTCCAGATATATGTCCAGGAGTGGGATTGCTGGATCATATGGTATTTCTGTTTTAGTTTTTTAACATACTTCCATACTGTTCTCCATAGTGGTTGTACCAGTTTACATTCCCACCCACAGTGTAGGAGGGTTCCCTTTTTCCCACACCCTCTCCAGCATTTATTGTTTGTACACTTTTTGATGATGGCCATTCTAACCAGTGTGAGGTGATACCTCATTGTAGTTTTGATTTGCAGTTCTCTAATAATAAGTGATGTTGAGCATCTTTTCATGTGCTTATTGGCCATCTGTATATCTTCTTTGAAGAAATGTCTATTTAGATCTTCTGCCCATTTTTTTGATTGGGTTGTTTGATATTGAGCTGCATGAGCCTTTTGTATATTTTGGAGATTAATCCTTTGTTGGTCGCATCATTTGCAAATTTTTTTTTCATAATTGGGTTGCCTTTTCATTTTATTTATGGTTTCCTTTGCTATGCAAAAGCTTTTAAGTTTAGTTAGGTCCAATTTGTTTATTTTTGTTTATTTTTTTCATTACTATAGGAGGTGGATCCAAAATGATATTGCTATGATTTATGTCAAAGAGTGTCCTGCCTTTGACATAAATATGTCAAATTTGAAAATATGATTTATGTTGTCCTCTAAGAGCTTTATAGTATCCAGTCTTTTTTTAAAATTTATTTATTTTTTGGCTGTGCCACACAGCTTGTGGGATCTTAGTTCCCTGACGAAGGATCAAACCCGGGCCCTCAGTAGTGAGAGCACACAGTCCTAACCACTGAACTGCCAGGGAATTCCCTATATTATCCAGTCTTACATTTAGGTCTTTAATTCATTTTGAGTTTATTTTTGTGTATGGTGTTAGAGAATGTTCTAGTTTCATTCTTTTACATGTAGCTGTCCAGTTTTCCCAGCACCACTTATTGAAGAGACTGTCTTTTCTCCATTGTATTGTTGCCTCCTTTGTCATAGATGAATTGACCATAGGCACATGGATTTATTTCTGAACTTTCTATCCTGTTCCATTGATCTATAATTCTGTTTTTGTGCCAGTACCATACTGTTTTGATGACTGTAGCTTTGTAGTATAGTCAGAAGTCAGGGAGCCTGATTCCTTCAGCTTCATTTTTCCTTCTTGGGATTGCTTTGGCTATTTGGTGTCTTTTGTGTTTCCATACAAATTGTAAAATTTTTTATTCTAGTTCTGTGAAAAATGCCATGGGTAATTTGATAGGGATTGCATTGAATCTGTAGATTGCCTTGGTAGTATAGTCATTTTGACAATATTGATTCTTCCAATCCAAGAACATAGTATATTTTTCCATCTGTGCGATCTTCAGTTTCCTTCATCGGTGTCTAATAGTTTTCAGAGTACAGTTCTTTTGCCTCCTTAGGTAGGTTTATTACTAGGGCTTTTATTCTTTTGAATGCAATGGTAAATGGGATTGTTTCCTTAATTTCTCTTTCTGATCTTTCATTGTTAATGTATAGAAATGCAACAGATTTCTGTGTATTAGTTTTGTATCCTGTAACATTACTGAATTCATTGATGAGATCTAGTAGTTTTCTGGTAGCATCTTTAGGGTTTTCTATTTATAGGATTATGTCATCTGCAAACAGTGACAGTTTTACTTCTTCTTTTCCAATTTGGTTTCCTTTTATTTCTTTTTGTTCTCTGATTGTCATGGCTAGGACTTCCAAAACTATGTTGAATAAATGTGGTGAGTGTGGGCACCCTTGTCTTGTTCCTGATCTTAGAGGAAATGCTTCCAGCTTTTCATCACTGAATATGCTGTTAGCTGTAGGTTTGTCATATATGGCCTTTATTATGTTGAGGTAGGTTCCCTCTATGCCCACTTTCTGGAGAGTTTTTTTGTTTTATCATAAATGGGTGTTGAACTTTGTCAGAAGCTTTTTCTGCATCTATTGAGATGATCATATGATTTTTATTCTTCAATTTGTTGACGTGGTGTGTCATACTAATTGATTTTCAGATATTGAAAAATCCTTGCATCACTCAGATAAATCCGAATTGATCATGGTGTTTGATCCTTTAAACATATTGTTGGATTTGGTTTGCTAGTATTTTGTTGAGGATTTTTGCATCTTGTTCATCACTGATATTGGCTTGTAATTTTCTTTTTTGTGGTATCTTTGGTTTTGGTATCAGGGTGATGGTGGCCTCAAAGAATGAGTTTGGGAGTGTCCTTCCTCTGCAATTTTTTGGAATAGTTTCAGAAGGATAGGTGGTAACTCTCCTCTAGATGTATGATAGAATTCGCCTGTGAAGCCATCTGGTCCTGGACTTTGTTTGTTGGGAGTTTTTTTGTTTTTGTTTTTGTTTTTTGCGGTATGCGGGCCTCTCAGTGTTTTGGCCTCTCCCGTTGCGGAGCACAGGCTCCGGACGCGCAGGCTCAGCGGCCATGGCTCACGGGCCCAGCTGCTCCGCGGCACGTGGGATCTTCCCAGACCGGGGCACGAACCCATGTCCCCTGCATTGGCAGGCGGACTCTCAACCACTGTGCCACCAGGGAAGCCCTGTTGGGAGTTTTTTAATCAGAGTTTTAATTTCAGTGCTTGTGATTGGTCTGTTCATATTTTCTGTTTCTTTCTGGTTCAGTCTTGGGAGATTATACCTTTCTAATAATTTGTCCATTTCTTCTAGGTTGTCCATTTTATTGGCATATAGTTGCTTGTAGTAGTCTCTTATGATCCTTTGTATTTCTGCGGTGTCTATTGTAACTTCTTTTTCATTTCTAATTTTATTGATTTGAGCCTTCTCCCTTTTTTTCTTGATGAGTCTGGCTAATGGTTTATCAATTTTGTTTATTTTTTTCAAAAACCAGCTTTTAGTTTCATTGATCTTTTCTATTTTCTTTGTTTCTCTTTCATTTATTTCTGCTCTGATCTTTATGATTTCTTTCCTTCTATTGATACTAACTTTGGGTTTTGTTTGTTCTTCTTTCTCTAGTTGCTTTTGGGGTAAGGTTAGGTTTTTTAAGTTGAGATTTTTCTTGTTTCCTGATGTAAGATTGTATTGCTATAAACTTCCCTCTTAAAATTGCTTTTGCTGCATCCCATAGGTTTTGGATCATTGTGTTTTTATTTTCATTTGTCTCCAGGTATTTTTTGATTTCCTCTTTGATTTCTTCCGTGATCCATTGGTTGGTTAGTAACATATCGTTTAGCCTCCACGTGTTTTTATTACAGTTTTTTTTTTCTTGTAGTTGATTTCTAATCTTACAGTGTTGTGGTCGGAAAACATGCTTGATATGATTTCAGTATCCTTAAATTTACCAAGGCTCGCTTTGTGGCCCACCATGTGATCAGTCCTGGAGAATGTTCCATGAGCACTTGAGAAGAATGTGTATTCTGCTGCTTTCAGATGGCATGTTCTACAACCATCAATTAAGTTCATCTGGTTTAATGTGACATTTTAGCCCTGTGTTTCCTTTCTGATTTTCTGTTTGGATGATCTGTCCGTCGATGTAAGTGGGGTGTTATGGTCCCCCACTATTATTGTGTTACTGTCAGTTTCTCTTTTTATGGGTGTTAGTATTTGCCTTATATATTGATGTGTTCCTGTGTTGGTTGCATATATATTTACTATTGTTTTATCTTCTTGGATTGATTCCTTGATCATTATGTGGTGTCCTTCTTTGTCTCTTGTAACAGTCTTTATTTTAAAGTCTATTTTGTCTGATATGAGTATGGCTACTCCAGCTTTCTTTTGATTTCCATTTGCATGGAATACCTTTTTTCCATCCCCTCACTTTCAGTCTGTGTGGGTCTCTGGATCTGAAATGGGTCTCCTGTAGACAGCATATATATATGGGACTTGTTTTTGTATCCATTCAGCCAGTCTGTGTCTTTTGGTTAGAGCGTTTAATCCATTTACATTTAAGGTAACTATAGATAGTATGTTCTTATTGCCATTTTGTTAATTGTTTTGGATTTGTTTTTG
Organism: Tursiops truncatus; assembly: GCF_011762595.2. Lineage (NCBI taxonomy): Eukaryota > Metazoa > Chordata > Mammalia > Artiodactyla > Delphinidae > Tursiops > Tursiops truncatus. The sequence goes on from NC_047040.1 coordinate 38,236,297, forward strand.
CAGCTCTTTTTCCTTTCCTTCCTCTTTTGTTCTCTTGTGATTTGATGAGTATCTTTATAATTGTGTTTGGATTGTTTTTTCTTTTTTGTGTGTGTATCTATTGTAGTTTTCGGTTTGCGGTTCCCATGACATTTTTATATAGCAGTCTCTATATATACAAGATTGTTTTAAGTTGCTGGTCTCTTAATTTTCAGTGCATTTCCAATATGTTGCATTTGTACTCCCTTCTTCGTACAGTTGCTAGTTTTGATATCATATTTGTGTGTGGATGATTTCCTACATTTACTGTATGTTTGCCTTTACCAGTGTGCTTTCCCATTCATAATTTTCTTGTTTCTAGCGATGGCCTCTTCTTTTCCACCTAGAGAAGTTCCTTTAGCATTTGTTGTAAAGCTGGTTTAGTGGTGCTGAATTCTCTTAGCTTTTGATTGTAAAGCTTTTGATTTCTCCATCAAATCTAAATGAGAGCCTTGCTGGGTAGAGTATTCCTGATTATAGGTTTTTCCCTTTCGTCACTTTATTTATAATTATTTGTTTAATTTTTTTTATTTTATTTTTTTTTATTTTGGCTGCACCGGGTCTTAGTTGTGGCATGCGGGATCTTTGTTGCTGCGTGTGGGATCTTTAGTTGTGGCTTGTGGGTCTTTTAGTCAGAATGTGGACTTCTTAGTTGCAGAATGCAGACTCTTAGTTGCAGCATGCGGGCTTCTTAGTTGCAGCATGCGGGCTTCTTAGTTGCGGCATGTGGACTCTTAGTTGTGGCATGTGAACTCTTAGTTGTGGCATGTGAACTCTTAGTTGCAGTGTGCATGTGGGATCTAAGTCCCCAACCAGGGATCAAACCTGGGCCCCCTGTATTGGGAGCGTGGAGAGTCTCACCCACTGGACCAGCAGGGAAGTCCCCCTTTCATCACTTTAACTATATTGTGCCACTCCCTTCTGACCTGCAGAGTTTCTGCTGAAAAGTCAGCTGATAACCATATGAGGATTCCCTTGTGTGTTATTTGTTGTTTTTCCCTTGTTGCTTTTAATATGTTCTCTTTGTCTTTAATTTTTGTCCGTTTGATTAATATGTGACTCATTGTGTTCCTCCTTGGGTCTATCCTCTTTGGGACTCTCTGTGCTTTCTGGACTTGAGTGTTTCCTTTCCCATGTTAGGAAAGTTTTCAGCTATTATCTCTTGAAATACTTTCTCAGATCCTTTCTCTCTCTCTTCTCCTTCTGGGACCCCTATAATGTGAATGTTGGTGCATTTAATGTCCCAGAAGTCCCTTAGACTGTCCTCATTTCTTTTCATTCTTTTTTCTTTATTCTGTTTCACAACAGTGATTTCTATCAGTCTATCTTCCAGCTCACTTATTTGTTCTTCTGCCTCATTTATTCTGCTATTGATTCCTTTTAGTGTATTTTTCATTTCAGTTTTTGTGTTGTTCATCTCTGTTTGTTGTTTAAATCTTCTAGTTCTTTGTTAAACATTTCTTGTATCTTCTCGGTCTGTGCCTCCATTCTTTTTCCGAGATCTTGGATCATCTTTACTGTCATTACTCTGAATTCTTTTTGAGGTAGATTGCCTGTCTCCACTTCATTTATTTGTTCTTCTGGGGTTTTATCTTGTTCTTTAATCTGGGACATATTCCTCTGCCATCTCATTTTGTCTAACTTTCTGTGTTTGTGGTCTCCATTCCTCAGGCTGCAGGATTGTAATTCTTCTTGGTTCTGGTGTCTGCCCCCTGGTGGGTGAAGTTGATCCAAGGCCTTGTTCAGGCTTCCTGGTGAGAGGGACTGGTGCTTTCCCGCTGGCAGGTGGAGCTGGGTCTGTCCCTCTGGTAGGCAGGGCCATGTCAAGAGGTATGTTTATAGGCAACTGTTTTCTAAGGACAAATTTAGGCAGCCTGTCTGCTGATGGGTGGTGCTGTGTTCCCATCCTGTTAGTTATTTGGCCTGAGGCTTCCCAGCACTGGAGCCTGCAGGCTTTTGGGTGGGTCCAGGTCCCTGTCAAAATGGTGACCTCCGTGAGAGCTCAGGCCGATGAGTATTCTCTGGGGCATCCACTACTAGTGTCTTTGCCCAAACAGTGAGCCACAGCTGACCTCACCTCCTCCAGAGACCCTCCAAGATCTGCAGGTAGGTCTGGCCCAGGCTTCTGTGGAGTCACTGCTTTGCCCTGGGTCCCAGTGCACATGAAACTTTGTTTGCACCCTCCAAGAGTGAAGTCTCTGTTTCCCCCAGTCCTGTGGAGCTCCTGCACTCAAGCCCTACTGGCCTTCAAAGCCAAATGCTCTGGGGGCTCCTCTTCCCAATGCCAGATCCCCAGGCTGGGGAGGCTGATGTGGGGCTCAGATCTCTTAACTCCTATGGGAGAACCTCTATGATATGATTATTTTCCAGTTTGTTGGTCACCCATCCAGCAGGTTTGGGATTTGATTATACCAGAAAAGCGCCCCTCCTACCATCTCATTGTGTCTTCTTTTTTGTCTTTGGGCGTAGAAGATCTTTTTTTGTAGGTTTGAGCCTTTTTTGTCAATGGCTGTTCACCAGTTAGTTGTGATTTTAGTGTTTTTGTGAGAGGAGGTGAACTCAAGTCCTATTCTGCCATCTGTGCAATTTCTAGAGACCATAGCTGTGCACCAGAGAACAGGAGAGAAGTAGTTTCTCACAATTCCTTCCTTCAGAAATTCATTTGTTCAGTAGATATTTACCGAGAGCCTACTTCTTGCTAAAACTGGGCAGTTGAGATTTAAAGAGGTTTTCTCATGTGGCGGAGGCCCAGTGCCTGTGGTATGGTAGATGGGAGGGGGATGGGGGGAGGAGTTGCCCCTACCCCCTCGGCTCTTGGTTGAAGGTGCCCTTCTGCCTATTAAGAGCCTGGAAACATCTATTGGTGTGTATTTTAAAAAGCTAATAATTCATCATCCTCACCCCATCCATGGGATCCTGATAGCCACTTTATGCAATGAGATTCTTTTCTACTGGTCACAGTTGATTCAGCAGGGAGTCTGCCCCTGAACCAAGTTGGGCCAGTCAAGAGTTTACACCCCCCTTGCCTGGGAATTTTAGAATTGAGATAGAGCCTTTTGTGGGACTGGAACTTGAGAGCTATGAGGACATTTTCTGCTTTCCTTGTGGGCCAACTAGAAGTTAACCCATTCCATTGACAAAAAGCCTGTGCATTAATAGAAGCAGAGATGAGAGATGGAGAGAGCACTCCCTGGGTCCCCAGAGATTGTCCAGTTCTCCATTCCCATCCTTTGTAAGGCTGCATTCTTACCCTTGGGTTCTTTCTGTAAGATAGCCCTGATTCTGTAATAAATTTCACTTTAAAATTTACACTAGCTTGAATTTGTCTGTTATGTGCACCCAGAAAAGTCCTAACTGATCCACGATTATTCCATCTTCTTTTTCATTTAACATTCATGCTTTTCAGCTTTTTTCACAAGAGGGAAGGACATATAGCAACCAGGGACGATGTCACTGAATTGTAAGTAGCATTTTGAAGTCTAATCCACAATAGACTTTAAAAAACTTCAGAGCAATTACAGTAGGAATGTGCCTACTGTTTGGTGATGTAAAGTCAACATAAGACCATAGAATTGTCTGACCACTGTGCTTCTTATAGTAGTTAATTCTGTAAGAAGCATTAATACTCAACAAGGTAGAAAAGCATGGAAGAGAAGGGGTTAATGCCCAAGTAGTTAACAATATGATATGGGATAACTATAAATGAGTTTCATCTCCAGGTCCATATCCCCAAAGCAATTACTGTTATGCTCTGAAACTGCAAATTGTAATTTTTGAGGCATATTAAAGAAGAAAATCAAATGAACTGAATTTTTGAAACAGGCAAGAGGAAATGCTGGAAACCATTTGAGCATGATATTGACGTGATTCTAGCCAATTTGTGTACGTGTAGAAGAGATGTTCTTTAGATGTGCTCCCTTTCCTTGGAAGGGGACTTGGTGGCTCAGGGGACTACCATAACTTCAATCTATCTGGATTTCAACAGTATTTGAGGAAGCCTGTGGTAATATGCTTGTGGACTGAATGGAGAAATGCAGCAGAATGACCAAACCTGAAGAATGAATCTTGATAGACTGATGTCAACTGGAGAGAAATCACAAATGATAATATGCCACCAGGTTCCTTAACATCAACAATTTAGATAAAGATGTAAGAGGTTGTCAAATATACATGTGAAAAAACTAAAAGTTGTAAGTACCCATATGAATCAAGAATGAAAACTAAATGAACTACAAATAAGAGTTTAGAAAAAAATAAGCACTTAAGTTCAAGAACATCAATTTTAAAAATGCAGATTGTAGCTAGTTTACTAGTAGCTCATTAAAAGTAAGAGTCTCCTTCACTCTGATCAGATTCCACTTACATAAAATCTCTCCAGAAAATGACAAATAGGAAAGTGAGGGTTCTTTAAAAAATAATAAATGGAGAACTCTAGAAAGAAATTAAGATGCCTAGCCTAGACTATAGACGACTCAAAAGGAAACATGATAGTTATTTTCAAATAGTAAATGGCAGACATGTGGGAGGGTGATTACTCTTTTTTCTGGGTGACCCAGAATAAATGTTATTTCTCTTTTTTCTGAATCTAGCTCATAAGACATATCTACCTAATATTGTCCCTCATTTTCACCTGTACAATCACTGGCAGATGGCATCTGCCTAGCAGTAACATCTTTTTTGGATGACTATTAGCTCACACCTCCTCCCTCTATGGAAATGGCCCTCAATTAGTACTAAGTCCTCCTGGCCACTGCTAATTGAACTTGACTCAAGTTGGGCCAATCATATTCTCTCTTCCTGATATTTTGAAGCTCAGCTTTGAGAGATGATGGTGAAGTTCAGTGTCCTTGGAACTAAATTACACCAATGCAGTGCCTTAAAGGAAAGTCGGGCCGAGTCCTGTTGCTGAGGTACCTGGAGTGCTTCTTCCTTCACAAGTGAATTCTTCATTTGATTCTCTAAGATAACTCTGTATCCTTCCAAGAGATTCTCTTTCTTACATAAGCTAGCATGCCAATTTGCATTCTTTAGGAAGCAGGTGTTGAAAACAAAAGGTGTATTGATGAGTAACACTTGTGAGGAGAACAGGCCCAGGCCTGGGCAGGGGGAGCCATCAGACTTGGATGCAGATGACACAGCCTGAGCCAGCTCAATGGGGAGCTCTGGAGCACAAACTGCCCATTGGAAGAGTTCCTTAATGGTGGACACAGCTAGGCCCTTGCGTTCCGGCTTTGCTCTGTCATTGCCTAGAATTCAGCAGAGACGAGCATGATCTGGGTTATTTATCTCCACCTTGCTCAGTCATTGGCTGGGGGCCCCCGTGAGAAGAGCATGGCTTGGCTCCAAAGCTGAGGCATAGCTTGAAGTCGCTAAGAGCTGAAAACAGTCAACTAACTGGTCTACAGAGACACCCCAGAGGTTTCAAGATCAAAAAACAAAAAATCCAAAAAACCCAAAGACAAAAGCAAGCCAAACAAAAAATACAGCATAAACTCAAGACCACAGAGAATAAAAGACAGGCAGATGAAATAATTTTGGAAAGTAAAAAGCAAATAGGCAATTGGCAACTGAACATGCCAGAGGAAAATGAAAGCGAAGTGCCCACAGGAGGTGGTGGAGAGGCAGTCGGATGCCAGCTGATTCAAGCCCTGAGAGACTCACGCATCAGAGACGTCAGCAACCTCCAAAGGCAGGTGAGGTGGGGCTAAAAACAGGTGGAGCAGTTGAAAGTCTGTTAAGCTGTTAGATCTTCTCAGTTGCCCTATTCACCTTGAGTAGGTTACCACTTCACCCCTGCCCTGCAGAACACCAGTGGTTTATTTTCTGGAGCTGTTGAATCAGGATCTCTGGATGCAGGAATACCAGGCATAGCTGAAGACAGAGTGTTACACCAAAAGCAGAGGATTAAGTAAAAGTCTACACACGGAACAGTGATCTCAGTATCCTTCTCCTATTAAACTCCCAGAAAACTGGCAGCCAGGTTAATATCCTCCAAGCAGGGGATTAGAGGATTCCTCTCAGGAAAACCTGGCCCAAGATAAAAGACCTGTAGATACTGACAGCGGGGGGGTTCCCAGTGAAACCTGCCAGTGGACAAACCCCTCCCACTTTCACTGTGCCCCAGTCAGCTTGGAGGTACCTTGATATTCGTCTGAACAGGCAGCTAATGATCATTAGACGTCTGAAGAAAGCCTCTGAAATGACAGAGATTCATATAAGCGAATGGGTAGGGGATGGGGGGGAAACTCAAGGGAACAGAACTAGTGCAGGAAGTAGAAAACTAAAGAAAATGTAATTAATATTCCCAGATGAGAAGATACTGTATACATGAAGAGAAAATGCTATAAAAAGGAATATTCAAAGAATAAAAGAGAGATTTATCAAATTAAAAATGTAACTGCCAGAATTAATTCCATGAAAGGGCTAGGGAAAATAGAATTTAAAAAAGACAAAAAGGAAAATTGAAGAGATGAGAAAATTAAAGGTTACAAAACAGTCTAATACAAGTTCTTTGCGGCAGTTACCGTATCTTATAAATTCATTTATATTTCAAGGTATGTGATTGCTTGATTATAAATAATTCCAGTAGGAGGAACAATGATTTTTTTATATGCAGTAGATGGCTGTACATTTTATAAATTTAGAATTGTACTTCATCATTTCATGGTCTTAATACAGTTATGCCAACTTTTAACATTTTTCCCCAAAATAAGCTTAATTATTTTTACTTGAAGAGAAAAAATTGCAAAATCACTCTCCACATTTGGGCAATCGTATCCCCAAAGCTCTGTTCCTTTGCACTGCTCTCCATCACCATGGAGAGGACAGCTGGAGCCCTAACATGTGTTTCTTGCTGCCCCTTTTTTTGGTCTTGAGCAAAAGAATGTCTAGGAACTATTAAGGTACCCACACCATGCACGAAAAGAAATCCCTGTTTTTGGACTCAGGATAAGCAAACTAGGATCAGAGTGACCATTAGCAAGACCACTTGGTAGTTTAGCAAAGACACTCAGGTGTTTGTATTCAGAAAAGGGAGTTCAAGCGAAAAGAGGAAAGAGAAAGCTGATAAACACAGCTCTGACTCAGGAGCCCGCAGCTGTGTCAAGAGGGCCTGAGGAAGTCGCTCCTGGGATAGCGAGTTCTAAGGATGTCAGTTGTTGCCTCTTTCTAGAGCTAGGTAGTGGTGTAGACTAATTTCAGTTTCTAGTTTCAGAGGGGGTTGAATGCAGCAAAACAAGTGTTTCTTATTTAAGCCCACCTGCGTACCTACGGACAGTTGAAAGAGGTATTTTTCTAACAAACACTTTGCTGAATTAGTTCTGCCTTGTTAGGAGATGCTTGGTAAATTTGTGCGTGGGTGAGGCGCGTCTTCCCCGTTTCAGGTGTTTCTCTTCTGTGATTAAAGAAGGAGAAAGGTAGGGACTCTGACCACTAGAGGGAGCATGGTATTTATAGACCTTCCCAACCGCGAGACTCTTCCAGTCGGAGCCGTGCTGATCGCTTCGTCAGGCCTTGCGGAGGCCAGAGAATCCTGGAGCCGCCTGCGTGCCCTACAGATAGTGCCAGTTATCGTGTGCCACGACGTGGAAAAGGTTGGAAAGCACGACTTTCGTGCCATTTTTGAGGCGCAGATTAAAACCAGCTACGGATGAGTAAAGAACAATTCACATTGATTTTTATTGCCGGGAGATTATCAAAAGGTAAAAATATCCTGACAATTTCAGAAGTGTTAAATTACAGGACGGGGTTTTTCCCCTCTCCTTAATCTCTTCCCAGCCCTACTGTTTTTCCAGAGGGTCTCTGGTAAGCCTGAGAAAAGAGACAGAGCCGGTTAGCGTCTTAACACATTGAAGTTCTGCTGTGTCCGGAACGACCTAGACTTTTCCTCTAAGGATGCAAAGGACTTGTAGTTACTGATTTAACCCTTCCAGGGGAAGAAGAAAAGAACTGTGCTTGCCTCTCTGTGTATAGTCAGAATCCTCGGGTAAATGCTACCAAGCTGCACTCCCAGGTGGCTGTGTTGATTGTGCGAGGTTAGCTGTCTCCCCCTGCCCACTTCACACCCGATATTTTTTTCCCAATTGATAGGACGAAAATGGTTTTTGCATTTGCTTACTACCAAGGTTGAAATCTATCGTCTTATATTTATAAACCTTTTGGATTTTTTTTTCTTCTCTGAATTGCTGAATTTTCTTCTCTGATTTTTTTCTTCCTTGAATTGTCATATCCTTTGCCCATTTAAAATATTGGGTTCGGGGCTTCCCTGGTGGCACAGTGGTTGAGAGTCCGCCTGCCAATGCAGGGGAAACAGGTCGTGCCCCGGTCCGGGAAGATCCCACATGCCGCGGAGCGGCTGGGCCCGTGAGCCATGGCCGCTGAGCCTGCGCGTCCGGAGCCTGCGTGTCCGGAGCCTGTGCTCCGCAACGGGAGAGGCCACAAGAGTGAGAGGCCCGCGTACCGCAAAAACAAACAAACAAATAATAATAATAAATTGGGTTCTGTTTTTCTTATTTAATTGTAGGTATTCTTTAATCTGGAATTAAATCTTTGTCTTTCACTTGTTTTTTTTCACTTTATGGTGTCTTTTTTTTAAATTGAAGTTTTCAGTTTTCAGCATAATCAAATTTATTATAATTTTTTCCTTTTATGGCCAACATGAAGCTTCAGGAGAAAGTTGGACTGTGTTTATGAAAGTCAGGAAGATTCTGGAACATCAGGTGGAGTTCTTAGGAAGATCCCAGTAGAAGGCAGACTAACCCCACCTCCATCTGGACTGACAGGAGGTAGGGAACAAATGGTGGGACCACTGAAATAGCCTGGGTGGAAAGCTGGTGGGTTCTGGAAGCAGAAAGTGGGTGCTGGGGGAGGGAGAGGCGTCTATAGAAACACGGCTAGACTTCTCAGAGACTAAGAGACAGAGGTGGACTTTGAAGGATTTACTAGTCCCTCCTGGAGATGTAAGAATTAAAAATATGGAGAGGGTACATGGCCCAGGTACTTGCCTGCTAAAGGGCTTTATAGCAAGCTTTGGCTTTGCCTTATACAAATTATTCTAGTCTCATCACAAACCAGAGGTCTTCTCTAGGAAGAGTCAAGAACTTATATATGTTTTTAAAGGCAGTGGAGATGGGGAGGCCTACTGGCTTCTGTGGGCCAACTTCAGGCATCTCAGGAAGCAAAAGAAACTCCTGAGATTCTTCTAATTGTTAATTCTGAAGGAAGGAGGGAAAGCGGGGACTATACTATAGGGAATCAGAGAAAACCACACAGGGCAACTCCCATCAGCTAGCAGAATCCCTTGGAGCAGGTGAGGCAGAATTGGCCTTGTAGGTGTGAGAAGAGATGTTAATAATCCATTAAAGGCAGTAGGAATCAGAAACCTATAAGCCTCACCTGTCCAGAAGAGACCTTCCATTTGAGGTCATGGGGTTTTCTTTGACGGGAATCCTTTATGACTGACTGGTGGCAGAGTCTACCTACACAAAGGTGCACTCCCTTGGTAACTGGAAAAGGTGCAGAAGTGCTGAGAGGCTGCCAGGAATGGACTGGGGGTCCAGACTGACCCAGCATTACCTCAATCTCTACTTGGCTCCAGGCCATAAAGCAACTCCTGGCTGTCTTCTAGATGGGGTGGGGGGTGGTGAAAAGCTGTCACAAGGGGAGCCATGCCAAGAGTTGTTGGTCCCAAATAACTGCCTTTTACTAGTCATTCTATGAGCTAATACTTATAAGGTCTCTGTGGCTTGAAAATAGAAAGTCACTGATACTTGGGATACCCTGTGATGCGCTTGTTAATTTCCAAGCACTTTGCGGAGGTAAGAGAAGTTGTAGGCAGGCTGCATTGTCGTGCCAGGGATCCCTGGGCTCACAGCAACAGGGGAGCTGATTATAACCAGCTCCCAGAACTCGCTGTTGTTGGCAATAGGGTAAGGAAGGTATCATACACATGCTTATGTCTCCTTTGTATGGTGCAGCCCTTCAGTGTTCCCCAGACTTCCTGGGAGCAGTGAGGTCAGGGTATTAAGAGCAGGGTAGTGCTTTGTGCTCCCCCAGCACCCAACCTAGAAATGGAAAGAAGGTTAATATGGAAGTTGAAGGCTAGGAACAGGCGTGTCATCTCACTACACCTGGGAATTATAGAAGCATAGACATTTAATGAACGTTGGAAAGAGTTTGGGCAGAGATCCATGGTTTAAGGTAGTGCTGTCCAATAGAACTTCCTGTGATGTAAATGTTCCACGTCTGTGCGGTCCAATTTGGTGGGCACTAGACACTATTGAGCTGTTGAAATGGGGCTAGTGCAACTAGGAGCTGAATTTTAAATTATACTTAATTTTAATTTATTTAAATGTAATTTAAATTAAAATTGAAATAGCTTTGGCTGCCATATTGGACTGTACAGATTTGAGGGACCATATTAAGACATTCTTAATTAATGCCATTATCTGAATTTTAAAGTTCTTAGGCATTTTAAATAGTCTCCCAGTGGTAGAGGCTGTGTATGAATTACAGGTACTGAACAAGCAAACTTAGATTGATCAGTTCATTGTGCCCTGAGTTCAGGATGCCCTCAACTGCCAAACAGAACTAGCGTGTCAGGAATAGGGGTTCCCAGATGCTCACGGTGGAGAAGAAAGAGAAGACAGCTCACATTTGCCGGTACAGGGAGTCACTGGAGAGTGGTTGGGATATGAAATAGTTGGTGGTGCTACTGTGGGTAACGATTCAATGATGTTGAAAGGGCTTTGGAAGAGCATGAGAAACAGGTCCCTGAACTGGTGGCTCTCCTGCAGGAAGTAAGAAATCTGTCACTTGAAAAGCATCATTTCTCTTGCACTTCAGAGAAGTATGTGAAACACATCACTTTTAATGAGCATCGGATTCGAATAGATTTCTCCCCTGGTCCATCAGCTGCTGAGAACTAAGGCTATGTTTTGAGTTTAATGGGTCTGATAGGTGGTTTGTTGGAGACAGTCCTGAAATCACCCACCATTCACCAATTTGACTAGAGTAACTTGGCAGCAGGAGGACCTCTTCTGGGTCTGGAAATAGGGCAGAGCACCTGGCTGTGGATGAGAAGCAACCCCAGTGCTACCGGAGGCTTTGCAAACCCCCCGAAGTCTTGCTTATCACACACCTTTTTATTTCAGGAGGATTTGGGGGAAAGAAACCTGTCGCATTTGCCATGGTTGTTCATCTGACAGTGAGGAGGCCTTGTGTATCCTCTGTGAGGTTCAGACTAAAGTGGTCTCTCCCAGCTGTAAGCCAGGACCCGTGTGGGTGCCAACTGACTGCCCGGAGGTGGGGGCCTCATTGCCATACCAGGTGGGCCACAGGTGCAAGACACAGGTAGACGAGGCGGAGAAAACTCAGTGGGTATGTTGTTGGCTTGTCAATTTTGTTTATAAAATAAAGGACTCTTTTTTCTAGTTGTTTTTTCTTTTTAATTTATTTTATTTTTGGTTGCGTTGGGTCTTTGTTGCTGCGTGGGCTTTCTCTAGTTGCGGCGAGCAGGGGCTACTCTTCGTTGCGGTACGCGGGCTTCTCATTGCGGTGGCTTCTCTTGTTACAGAGCACGGGCTCTAGGCGCACAGGTTTCAGTAGTTGTGGCTCGCAGACTCTAGAGCACAGGCTCAGTAGTTGTGGTGCACGGGCTTAGCTGCTCTGTGGCATGTGGGATCTTCCCGGACCAGGGATCAAACCCGTGTCCCCTGCATTGGCAGGTGGATTGTTAACCAGTGCGCCACCAGGGAAGCCCTCTAGTCTTTATTTTTCCCTATAGGTTTTCTGTTTGGGGTGTCATTCTTAGAAATGTCTCTTCACAAGATGACAAAACTTTCCACTCATATAATCTAGTACTTTTATGGTTTTGTCCCCACCTTTTAAAAATGTGGTTAAATGTACATAACATGAAATTTACCATTTTAGCCATTTTTAAGCGTATAGTTCTGTGGCATAAAGTACATTGACATTTTTGTGCAACCGTCACCACCATCATCTCCAGAACTTTTACATCTTTCTCAACTGAAACACTGTACCCGTTAAATGAGAGCTCTCTATTCTCTCTCCCCCAGCCCTTGGCAACTGTCATTCTACTTTCTCTCTCTATGAACTTGAATTTGACTACTCATATAAGCGGAACCATACCGTTTTGTCCTTTGTGACTGGCTTATTTTACTTAGCATAATGTCTTCAAGGTTCATTCACGTTGTAGTATGTGTCAGAATTTCCTTCCTTTTGAAGGCTAAATAATATTCCATTCTATTATATACCAAATTTTATTTATCCATTCATCCATTGATAGGCATCTGGGTTGTTTCTACCTTTTGCTATTGTGAATAATGCAGTGAACATTGGTGCACAAATTTCTGTTCAAGGTCCTGCTTTCAATTCTTTTCAGTATATACCCAGATGTGGTATTCTTCCCCTTTAAGTGTAAAATCCATCTGAATATAAAGGCTGGTACTGAGGTAGGATGAGGTGGAAACCCACCCTTGTTTTACTAAAAGGCTGACTAACCAGTCTGTGTCTCGATTGACTTTACTGAATAATTTTTTACCACTGTTTTGAAATGCCACCTGCAATGTCCGGTCTGCTTGACCAGCACAGTGACTCAGTCCATTGGGACACTCACAGTCACAAGACCAATAGGCCACACCTGGCATCAGCCTCATTTAGATCTATAGAAGGATACAGGACAGGAATTACAGCATGTCAGCAGAACAGCATCAGATGTGTCATCACCAGGGGTCCTTACAGAGTCCAGGAACTAGACTTCTGGCCTCCAAGGAACAGCACAGGTATAACGGAACAAAGCCACACAAGAACCAAGACCACCATAGGAACCAATATTGTTTGTAAAAGCTCATGAACATCACTTCCAGGGCCCTGCATGGAAGTATGCACTCGCTCACAGAGTGAACCTCATAGTGAAGCCCCACGGCCCTGCTTCCCACCAGGTGTTATAAGCCTCCCAGTCTAGGTGCAATTTACTCATTAGGGGGTCATTTTTACTATAAGCAATGCTGCCTGGTAACACAGCTGACACCCTACCCTATTAGGTTTCTAGGCAAATAATGCTGGGAGAAGGTGAATCCAAGGTCTTTTCCTTTTGGAAAAGGAGAAAGGGTTTGTTAACTCTTTATTCACACCATCTTAATTACATAGCAAATTCAAATGGTGACTCTTTCTGGACTTTCTGTTTTGTTCCATTGAACTGTTTGTTTCTGAGCCAGTACCAAATTATTTTAATGATTATAACTTTACAACACATTTATTTTCTTTTTTTTGAACTTAATTTTTATTTTATATTGGGGTATAGTTGATGTACAATGCTGTGTTAGTTTCAGGTGTACAGCAAAGTGGTTCAGTTATACATATACATATATCCATTGTTTTTTAGATTCTTTTCCCATATAGGTTATTACAGAATACTGAGTAGAGTTCCCTGTGCTATACAGTAGGTCCTTGTTGATTATTTTATATATAGTAGTGTGTATATGTTAATCCCAACTTTCTAAATTATCTCTCCCCTCCACATGTTCCCTTTGGTAATCGTAAGTTGGTTTTCAAAGTCTGTAAGTCTGTTTCTGTTTTGTAAATAAGTTCATTTGTATCATCTTTTTAGATTCCACATATAAATGACATCATATGATATTTGTCTTTCTCTATCTGACTTACTTCACTTAGTATAATAATCTCCAGGTCTGTCCATGTTGCTGCAAATGGCATTATTTCATTCTTTTTTATGCCTGAGTAATATTCCATTGTTGTATATATGTACCACATCTTTATCCATTCTTCTGTCAATGGACATTTAGGTTGCTTCCATGTCTTGTAAATAGTGCTGTAATGAACATTGGGGTACACGTATTTTTTCAAATTATGGTTTTCTCTGGATATCTGCCCAGGAGTGGGATTGCTGGATCATATGGTAGTTCTGTTTTTAGTTTTTTAAAGAACCTCCATACTGCTCTCCATAGTGGTTGTACCAATTTACCTTCCCACTCACAGTGTAGGAAGGTTCCCTTTCTCCACACCCTCTCCAGCATTTGTTGTTTGTAGACGTTTTGATGATGGCCATTCTGACCAATGTGAGCTGATACCTCATTGTGGTTTTGATTTTCATTTCTCTAATAATTAGTGATGTTAAGTATCTTTTCATGTGCTTTTTGGCCATCTGTAGGTCTTCTGTTTTATTCCATTGAACTGTTTGTCTATTTCTGAGCCAGTACCAAATTATTTTAATATTTATAACTTTATAACACATTTATTTTCTTTTTAAAAATGGCTTATTTAGTGAAAGTATAATATACTTAGGGAAAAGGGCTCAGATCATAAGTGTAGGGGTCATTGAATTATTTCAAAGTGAACACAACCATGAAATCACCACCCAAGTCAAGAAATAGAATGTGACCAGCTCCCCTACAGGCTACCTATACTCATTGCTGGTCAGAATGTGCGGTTTGAACTGTGTCAATCTAATTATGCTGGAACTACATTTTCCATAATTCCTTTCTCTGAGTGGTTCCATGTTAAGGTTGGCCTGGGGAGTTTGTGTGTGTGTGTGTGTGTGTGTGTGTGTGTATATATATATATGTAATTTATGTTTGTGCAGTTGACTGCTCCCCCTAACCCCACCCCACTACATTAGAAAATCCATGTGCTGCTATCTTTGCCTCAAAGACAAAGGAATTGATAGATGCCTCACTCAAGGACAGGAAGGTAAAACCGTTTGTATAGAATCAGGACTCAAATCCTAGTTTTTTTGATTCCACATATTGTGATCTCTAATTGAACACAAACTTTTCCCCACACTTAGTTAATTTAAGGTTTTGTGAAATGAAAATACAGGTACTATATTTATTGAAAATATTTGCTTGCAACTGGACCTGTGCAGTTCAAACCCATATTGTTTAAGGATCACCTATGTGTATATATACACACACACATATATATGTATATATAGTTTTATATAATATATTTTATAAACATATATTATAGATAAATAAAGTGAAATCTGTATTTTTATATATATTTGCTCTTGTTAAAAACTCTCAATTCCTATTTTCTTGAGTATTTTTATCTTCGATGGATGTTGATTTTTATTGCAGGCTTTTTCAGCATCTATGAAAATAATTTATTTTTCCCATAGATTTTTAATATTTTTCCCTTTGGGTTTTTAATATGGTATATGATATTAACAGATATCCTAATATTGAACCAACCTTGCATTCCTAGAATACATCCCCCTTGGTTATAATATATTATTTTCTTGGTATGGTGTTGAATTCTGTTTGTGGATTCTTTAGTATTTTTGCATGAATATTCATGAGTGATATTGCTCTGTAGTTTTTTTTTTTTAACATCTTTATCAGGTTTAGGTATCAATGTTATACTTGCCTTAAAAAAGGTATTAGGAAGTTTTCCTTCATTTTAATGCTCTGGAATAATGATGAAGCCTTTGGGTACCAGACTTCGAAGGTTTGGTAGAATTCCACGTTTATGTTAGGTAATTTCTTAATAACTTTCTCTATTTCTTCTACAGAAATTAGTCTGTTTAAGCTTTCTATAATTAAGAGCATCAATTTTGATCATCTGTATTTCCCTAGGAAATTATCCCTTTCATCTAAGTTTTCAAATTTATTTGCAGCAAGATGTGCAAAGTAGTCTCTCATGACTTAAAATTTCTTCTGTTTCAATGGTTATTTCCACCTTGTCATTTTTCAGTATTTATGCCTTTTCCCTTTTTAATGATCAGATTAACTAGTGGTTTTGTCTATTTTGTTAATTTTTTAAAATAGGATTTTAATTTATTTACTAGATCTATTTTTTAAATTTTCTATCATCAATTTCTGCTTTTATCTTTATTATTCCCTTCTTTGTATTTTCTTTCGGTTTACTTTGTTCTTTCACTAGTTTCTATGAGCTTGAAACTTGATTTATTGGTTTTCAGTTTTTCATTTTTATTGATAAAAATGTTTAGTGCTATGAATTTTCTTCTGATCACAGCTAATATTTTGGTAAGGATTTTTGCATCTCTATTCATCAGGGATATTGGCTTGTAGTTTTCTTATGGTATCCTTGTCTAGTTTGGTATCAGGGTAATGCTTGACTCATAAAATGAGTTTTGGAAGTGTGCCTTCCTCTTATAATTTTTGGGAGAGTTTGACAAGGATTGGTATTAATTATTCTTTGAATGTTTGGTAGAATTCACCAGTGAGGCCATCTGGTCCTGGACTTTATTTTGTTGGGAGGGTTTTGATTACTGATTCAATCTCCTTATTAGTCTTCAGTATATTCAGATGTTCTGTTTTTCATGATTCAGTATCAAGGGTTGTATATTTCTAAGAATTTATTCTAGGTTGTCAAATTTCTTGGTGTGTAATTCTTCATAGTAGTCTGTTATGATCTTTTGTATTTCTGTGGTATCTCTTTTTTTCTTGGTGGGTCTAGCTTAAAATTTGTCAGTTTTGTTTATCTTTTCAAAGAACCATCTCTTAGTTTCATTAATCTTTTATGCTATCTTTTTAGTCTCTATTTCATTCATTTCTGCTCTGTTCTTTATTTCTTTCCTTCTACTAACTTGGGCTTCATTTTTTACTTTTCCTAATTCCTCGAGGTGTAGTGTTAGGTTTTTTATTTGTGATTTTTCTCATGTCTTGAGGTAGGTGTTTATTTCTATAAACTTCCTTCTTAGAACTGCTTTTGCTGTATTCCATAAATTTTGGTGTGTCTTATTCCCACTTTCATTTGTCTTAGGTAGTTTTTATTTCTCTTGTGATTCCTTCTTTGACCCACTGGTTGTTCTGTAGCATGTTGTTTATTCTCCACATATATGTGAGTTTTCCAGTTTTCTTCTTGTAAGTAATTTCTACTTTTGTACCACTGTTGTTAGAAAAGATGCTTGATATGATTTCAGTCTTCTTAAATTTATTAAGACTTGTTTTGTGGCCTAACATATGATCTATCCTAGAGAGTATTCCAAGTGCACTTGAGAAGAAGGTGTATTCTGCTGCTTTTGGATGGAATGTTTTGTGTGTATCTGTTAAGTCTATTTGATCTAATGTGTCATTTAAGGTCTATGTTTCCTTATTTATTTTTCTGTCTGGATGATCTATACATTGATGTAGGTGAAGTATTATAGTCCCCTACTATTATTGTATTGCTGTCTATTTCTCCTTCTTTTTAGTCTGTTAATATTTGCTATATATATTTAGGTGGCTGTTATGTTGGGAACGTAAATATTTATACCTGGTATATCCTTTTGCTGGACTGACCCCTTTATCATTATCTCCTTCTTTGTCTCTTATTACAGTCTTTGTTTTAAAGACTATAATATTTTGTCTGATATAAGTATAGGTAACTCAGCTTTCTTTTCATTTCTGTTGCATGGAATATCTTTTTTTATCCCTTCACTTTCAGTCTGTGTTCTTACAGATGGAGTGTCTTGTGAGCAGCATAGTTGGGTCTTAGTTTTTGTGTCTTTTTTAATCCATTTAGCCACTCTTTGTCTTTTGATTGGAAAATTTAGTTCATTTACATTTAAAGTAATTATTGATAGATATGTATTTATTGCCATTTTGTTAATTGTTTTCTGGCTGTTTTATACTTCTTCTCTGTTCCTTTCTTCTTTGATCTCTTCCTTTGTGGATTGGTGACTTCCTTTACTGGTATAATTAGATTCCTTTCTCATTATCTTTTGTGTATCTACCATAGGTTTTTGCTTTGTGGCTACCATGAGGCTTATATATAACAACTTGTAACAGTCAATAAGTTGAAAACAAGTTTGAACATATTTTGAAGTTCTACGTTTTTATGCACCCCCAAAGTTTTATATTTTTGATGTCACATTTTACATCTTTTAATCTTATGTATCCCTTAACTAATTATAGTTATTTTTGCTACTTTTTTCTTTTTAGTTTTATAAGTGAATGATCCACTACATTTACCAGTGATATTTATACTTTTATATGTTTTTCTGTTACTAATTGGTGCCCTTCCTTTTCAGCTTAAAGAAATCCCTTTAACATTTCTTTCTTTTTTTTTTTTCTTTTTTTGACTGGCAAATACTTTCAAAGATTTATTGTCAGTAAGCATTTCTTTTAAGGTTGGCTTCATGGTAATGGATTCCTTTAGTTTTTGCTTGCTTGGAAAACTCTTCATCTCTCCTTCAATTCTGAATAATAATTTTTCCAGGTTGAGTATTCTTGGTTGGAACATTTTTTTTCTTTTAGCACTTTAAATATATTGTGTTACTACCTTCTAGCCTGTGAAGTTTCTGCTGAAAAATCTGTTCAGAGTCTTATGGGAGGGTTCCCTTGTATGTAACAAACTGTTTTTCTCTTGCTGTTTTTAAGATTTTTTCATTGTCTTTCACTTTTGAAATTTTAATTGTAATGTGTTTCAGTGTGGATCTCTTTGGGTTCATCTTTTTTGGAACTCCCTAGGCTTTCTGGATCTGGATATCTATTTCCTTCCCCATGTTAGGGAAGTTTTAAGCCATTATTTCTGCAAATAATTTTCCTGCCCTTTTTTCTCTCTCTTCTCCTTCTGGGACCCCTTTAATGTGAATGTTAATATGCTTGATGTCCCATAAGTCGCTTAGGCTATCTTAACTTTTTTTCATTCTTTTTCTTTTTGCTGCTCTGATTGGGTGAGTTCCACTGCCTGGCCTTTGAGTTGACTGATCCTTTCTTCTGCTTCATCTACTCTGCTGTTGAACCCCTTTAGTATATTTTTCAGTTCTGGTACTGTGTTCTTCAGTTCTGTGACTTCTATTTGGTACTTTCTTATATTTTTCCTCTCTTTATTAAAGTTCTCACTAGGTTCATCCATTGTTCTCCCCAGTTTGGTGAGCATTTTTATGACCATTATTGAACTCTTTATCAGCTAAATTACTTATCTCTGTTTCATAGGTTTTATCTTCTTCCTTTATTTGGAACACATTCCTCAATTTCTTCATTTTACATGACTCTTTGTTGGTTTCTATATAGTAGACGAAACAACTACCTCTCTCAGTCTTGAAGGAGTGACCTTGTGTAGGAGATGAACATTCTCATTCAGCCCTGCCCCAGCTCTTTGTTGTCTCTCAATCCTTTGTGACTGTCCACACGGCCTATTTTATTTTTAATAGTTCCCAGTAGTTGAGGGTGTGCCAAGACCTGTCAGTGTTCCAAAGAGGGGTATTTCAGTCAGCACCTTGATTCAGGCAGATCTAGAAGCCAGACCTTCAGGCAGCAGCTTTTAAAGCATGCAAATATATACAGTCCTGTGGAACTGCAAGCATAAGTCCTGCTGGCCCCTAGAGCCAGGTGATCTGGAGGTGTCCCCTGGGCAACAGCTGCAAAAATCAAGGCTCCAGAGGAGTGTATAAGTTCCTTTTCTGGGGGTGAGGCAGAGGGAGAGAGTGTAGATGGTGTCCTCTTGCCCATATTTCTTGAGAGCACCTCCACGTGCCTCTAAATGCATGCTATACCTGAATCCTGTCCCTTAGGCCAAAGCTCCAGGACAAGTAAATACCTCTTTCACAGAAAGACCAAGGGTGTGTTTCAGTCTTCTGTCTGTGCAGTGCCCTGGGGGTGGCAGTCTGCCAAGAATTCTCTCTTCTGTTGTTACAGTCCTGTGGAACCCAGGAATGTGAGCCCCTGTGGCTACCAGAGCCAGGTGATAAAGGGATGTTTCCTGGGTGGCAGCCACAGATACCAGGGCACCAGAGGTAAAAACTGGGGCACTAGACATGTGTAAGAGCTCCTGCCCGAGCAATACTGGCATTCTGGAGTGCCAGTACATGCTCTGGAGAGAGAGCATGAAGGTAGTGCCTGCCCTCTGCAGTCTCTAGAAAGGTTTACAGTCAGCCCTTGGTGTGTTTTTAATTAGAAGGCTTGCCCCTATGCTGCATCAGTGATGCTAAACTTTTAGGCCTCTTTCATAAGAAGAATGAGCTCCTGGCTCTCCTGAGCTCCTTGCCTCTTGCTGTGGGTGGTAGCAGTTTAAGCTCCTTGCCTCTTGCTAAGGGTGGTAGCAGTTTAAGAATTCTTTCTCCTGGCTATAGTTCTGTGGGACCCATAGTATAAGCCACCAGAGCCAGAAAATGTAGAGGTGTTCCCTGGTGGCAGCTGCAAAAATTGGGGCACCAAACAAGGGTATAAGCTCCTTTCTGGAATATACCAGCAAGCTGGAGTGAAGCAGGGGGAGAGCACAAAGATTGTGCCCACCAGCCTCTCTTACCCAAGATCACCTCCTAGAAATGTGCCAGACCAGTAAAGCCTGCTGCTCAGGTCAGAGCTCCTGGACGAGCAAATAGGCCTCTTTCTCAGAAACACTGTGAGTATGTTTCAGTAGCCTATCTTTGCAGTGCCCTGGGAGTAGTAGTCTGCCAAGAACTGTCTCTGATTGTTACAGTCCTCTGGCACCCAGGAGTGTAAGCCCCCAGGCCTCCAGAGCAAAGTGATCAAGGGGCATCCTGTGGGCAGCACCCACAAAAACCAGGCACCAGATGCATATAAAACCTCCCCTCTGGGAGATACTGACACTGGAGCACAGTGGAGAGAGAGAGAGCGAAAAGAAAACAAAGGTCTAGAGTGGAGAGAAAAGATGGTACCTCTAGGTTTAGCAAAATTAAAGTTTTAGTGAGGATGGCACTCCCTGGTTGGAGGGTAGAGATGACACCTGCCAAGGGGTGAGAAAAAAAGGCACCCACTGGCTTTAGCAATGCAGAGGGAGAGTGTGCAAATGGTGCCCACCATCCTCCGTCCCTGGAGAGTATTGCAGCACATCCCACCTTCTGGTGGATGCTTTAAGATTGGCAGTTGAATCTCTTGTAAAGTTGAAGTGCTTTTCAAATGGCTGCTTCTGTGCTGGGCCCTGTGGTGAGTGAGTTCATGCAAGCCCTTCAAGGGCCATTTCTCAGATTGCTGCGGCCCTTTGGGTCTCATGGACATGAGCCCTGTTGGATTTCAAAGCCAGATGTTTTGGAGGCTTGTCTCTCATGTGCAAATCTTAAAAGTTGAGGTGCCTTTTTTGGGGTACAAACCCGTCACTCCTCAGGGAGCAGCTCTGGGTTTATAAGTTTCCTCCTGATTGTGGGTTGCCATGCCAGGGATGGGGTTTGTGATGAAATTGGATCTCAGCCTCTCCTACCGCTTTGATGTGGCCTTTTGCTCATTTTCCCCATGTAAAGGAGATGCTCAGCTAGTTTTCAGAGGAAATTGTCCCATATATAGCTGTAGATTCAGTGTGTCCGTAGGAGGAGGTGGGTCCAGAATCTTCTTACATCATCGTCTTGAACTGCCTCCCTTGCTTGTACTTTTTAAAAAGCTGTTAGTCCAGTTTCCTTATTTAACCTTTGGCTATCTGGTTTATCAAGTTTTTGTTTATCCTTTAATGCCCTCCTGTGGCCTACATAGCAATAGTATTATTCTATTTTTGTATTTCCTTCTTCTTTTTGCCATTTTTTGTAGTTGCATTTCTGCTTTGTCATAATGTGCAACATTTGTACATCAGTTTTCCATTGTTATTCTGACCTTTGCTTCATATATTGCTTTATATATATATATATATATATATATATATATTTTTTTTTTTTTTTTTTTTTGGTGGTACACAGGCCTCTCAGTGTTGTGGCCTCTCCCGTTGCAGAGCACAGGCTCCGGACGCGCGGGCCCAGCCGCTCCGCGGCATGTGGGATCTTCCCGGACCGGGGCACAAACCCGTGTCCCCTGCATCAGCAGGCGGACTCTCAACCACTGCGTCACCAGGGAAGCCCTGCTTTATATATTTTTAAATGCTCACACCATCAGTCCTTTGCCTGAAATTTTCCCAGTTATCACTTGGTTGGATGAGGCTCATCCTTAATACAGAGGTTGTGCAAATAAGGCCCACAGGCCAAATATGGCCCATAGCCCATTTTTATATGGTTTATGAGCTAAGAATTTTTCTCATTTTTAAAGGGTTGTATAAAACACACACACAAACCAAAGAATAATGAGTGACAGAAACCATATATGACCCTCAAAGCCCATAATATCTACCATCAGGCCCGTTACAGAAAAAGTTTGCTGACTTCTGCTCTTGCAAATTTCTTAAGAAGGGCTGATGGGTACAGAATTCTCTAAGTTTTTATATGTTTCTAACCAATTTTCTTAGTCTTGCTATTTGAAGGACAGTGTTGCTGGATCCTTGGTTCACACACATTCTTTGAGTTTTGTTTTTTTTTTAACACATTCTTAGAGTTTTAAAAAAACGCTACTTGTATTAACTTTTTATTGCTGCTACCTTAAACCCTTAAAATAATACACACTCATTATTTCGTAGTTTCTGTGCATCAGGAATACAGACACAGCGAGGCTAGAGTCTCACTCAGGGTTTCACAGGCTGAAAGCAAGGTATCAGCAAGGCTGTGCTTCTCTCTGGACGTCTAGGGAAGAATTTGCTTTGAAGCTCAACCTGGTTGTTGGCAGAATTCAGTTTTTTTTGCAGTTTTAGGAGTGAGGTCAACATTTCCTTGCTGATTTTCAGCCAGGGGCTGCTCTCAGCTCCTAGAGGACACCTGCATTCTTTGCCATGTGGCCTTCTCCATCTTCAAGCCAGAAAGGGCACGTGAAATCTTGTGCTTCAAATCTCTGACTTCCCCTTTTGTAACCAGGTGGGGAAAACAGTTTTTAAAAGACTCACGTGATTAGACCAGGACTTTCTTAAAGTCAATTGTAACATATAATTGAATCATGAGTAAAATCACCATTTTCACAGTCCCAGGGATGGTGTAGGCATGCATATCGGAGTGTAGAAAATCTCAGGGCCTTAGAATTCTGCCTACCACACTGCTGCACTGTTGCTTTGCTTGGTGTGTTTGTTTTTAAATGTCTATTGCCAGTTTCTTTTGCCTTTTAAGTTATTTGATCTTTTTGCCTGTAGACTTTGATAACATTTTGTCTTTGAAATCTAATAGTTTTATTAGAATATGTCTCAAAGTTGATCAGTTTTCCCAGGGTACCCGCAGCATCCTTATTAATGTAGATTCAGATATACATTTATTTTTTCTATTTTTGGAAAGTGTGCTTGGGATGTAGGTTAAAATATTTCTTCTATTCTACTGTTTTCTCTTCCTCAGGGCCTCCAATAACACGATTATTATTCCTTCTTTGCCTATTTTCCATTCCATTTACATTTTCTCTGAACTTCTTTATACAATTTTCATTTTCTTGGTTGTTTTCCTGCCTTTCTTCAATGACTGTTATTTTCATCTGAATCTGTTCTCCCTTGAGCATCTTGTAACTTATTCCTCATTTCTGAAACAATTTGTCTTTTTCTTCCATTTCTTTCCTGAGTTTAAACAACTCTCCTTTTACTTCTGATTTTTGTCCATTTCTGGTCTCAGTTTTTGAATTTGTTTCCCAGTGGTTTATATCGTGTCCTCAAAAGTTTGTCTGAAATACATTTGTTTGGAATGTTCACTTTTTGTGTCCTCCTTCACGAATGCTTATTGGAAATTTTCCTCAGTTGAAATGTAGGGAATTTCACTTCCTGACTTTCTGCAGTAGCTCTGTACGGACTTAACTTTCCTCTTGTTCACAGGTATGGTATTTTATGCTTCTCTTTTTTCTTACTGGCCCTAAAATTTTCCTTTTTTCTCTTTCCCCTTAACAATTTCAAAAGAGGGCTTCTCCCTTTTGCCTTTTTTACTCCTCCAGAATCTATGCATTTTGATGACTGCCCCCTTAAATCATGCCTGTACCTTTTAAATCATGTATGTACTTTGAAGTTCCTTTCCTGTAGTTCATGCTCTGATCTGCCTGGACACTTTTTAGTATGTCTAGATTTAGGGTGCATTTAGTCTTTGTGGTGGCAGTTCCAGATCAACCTCAGACTCCTTCCCTAGTTTCCTTTTTCTGTCTTCACTGCAGTTATTTTGGTCTACCTTTGTCTGCCACAGAGCCTCCTCATTTTACTTAATTATTTTGAAGATTTGACATTATCTGCCTTCGAGTTATATAGAGTATGGTTTTGTGTAGAATTTACTTTTTCTTTCTTGTTTCATATTGCTTGTGAAGGGAATATTAGAAGGCAGACAGCTAAGTAGCCGCCACGTCTTTAGTTACCTGAAAGCCCCTATACATAGGTTACTAACGAAATAGTTTTAAAAGCTTCAGGAAGAACTTGACAGCTCGTGGCTGTCCATTAGTGCTCTAGAGGAAAACAAGTGTCAGTATGAGGACCCTATCCGCTACTCAAAGCTCTCTGGCTGCAGTGTAAATGAAGTTCACTAGTGACCTTGGTGTATTTTCTCCACTTACAAACTTTTGACATCTGTGGTTTTGATCTGGTCCACCTCCATTTCCCCTTTCTTCTGGAAATATCACTTAGATTTCCTTTGGGGACCACCCTCAGTTGCAGAGATAGACACATCTCACATAGAGATCTAACCAGTCAGTAGATAATTCATCTTTCAAGTCACAGTGATTGGTTGAGGGTGGCGTTGAACCAATCCTTCCAATGAGACTCAATCCTGATCTCTTATTAGAACTATATAAGAAAAAAACACTCTGCTGGGGTTGGTAATCAGGAAATATTCCAGTCTGTTTTAGTCTTCTATATATTGTTCATCGTTTCTGACCATTTAGAAAAGGGATTACATTAGCAAATGGTTTACAGAGTCCCTATTGCCCAAGGAAATCCAAGGTGGAGAAAATATCATAGTGTGGTACCACCACAGAGCCACCTCGCTCAATGAAGTGAGAGATCACCAGGGACAAAAGCACAGAATAAACACTCTTGAGAGGAGAGATGTCAAATATTATCAAATAGTCAAATTTCTTAGAAAATCTCCTCTTTTTTCGAAAGTATTCTGGGGTAGACCCCACAGCTGAAGTAAAGGAGGACTAGTCCTCCCGTTTTGTCAACAGGCTCGAATAGAAACTAGGGAACTTATTAAGAAGAAAAATTGAAATGTGAAACTATTTTTAGAAAATATATAATATGTGGCCAGATGTTTTTAGAGAGGCTTAGAGAGTAAACAAACTATGGCTCTGTAGATAAAATTGACCCCTGAGATAAAAACTAGACCAAAAGGTCTTCTGTTAAGAATTGGAAGCCTGTAGGTAAAGAAGCCAGGAGAACAGTGCAAGTGAAAGGAGCACTGAAATAACAATGGTTCAATACTGGCTAACAAGCTGAAGGACAGTCCAAAATCTGTCTCATCATGGCCGCTCTGAGGGAGACCTGAGTCCACAACAGTTCCTCGTCCTTTCTCTAAACTCCCAAGTGGAACAATATAGCATTCTTATGGATATTAGTGATCTCTACCCTTAATCCTGCTACTCTGGAACATCAGATCCTCAGAGGAGTTTTGAAGTTGTCTAAAAAGCAAAATGACTTACAGTGAGAGTGAGAGAGAGAGAGAAGAATTTTGTCTTAATGTAAAAATGACTGACATGATAAAAGATGATGAAGAATTTGAACATGTATAGTAATCATAGAAGCTTGAGAAGAAATAAACTGTATTTGATTTGGTCTACTAGAACCACTCTAAAAACTGAGAATTTACAATAAGTCTCAACCCATATCTGATACTTTGGGATCTCTGTTGGAGAAATATTCCTTTATTCTTTGTGGCACCTACAGATTTAATAGGCAGGATCTACTTCCAGAGAAAATATACTGCAGCCCTTTCATATTACCAGATTATAGCTGATGTGACATTAGAATACCTACACTAACCTAAAGAAATGACTCAAGGAATTACCAAAGATACTTACATGTGGAATCCCCCCAAAAAAGGTCAAACTCATAGAAACAGAGATTAGAAAAGTGATTTCCAGGGGTTGGGAGGTAGAGGAAATAGGAAGCAGTTGGGAAAAGGGTGCAAACTTTCAGTTATAAGATAATGTATAACATGATGATTGTGGTTGAAAATACTGTCTTGTATAACTAAAATTTACTAACAGAGTAGAAATTAAGTGCTCTCACCAAAGTTTTTTTTAAAGATGTGAGGTGATGGATGTGTTAATTAGCAAGATGAGAAGAATCTTTCACAGTGAATATCAAATTATTACAATGTATACTTTAAATATCTTATAATTTAATGTCAGTTATACCTCAATAAAGCTGATCAAAAAATTACCAAAGAAATAGTTATGGTCTCAGAATCCCCAAGGGTAAAAGACTTTACAGACAGGCTAACTGGAACAAAGTCAATTAGAGTTCAGATTGATTCTTCCTAGATTTTCATAAATTTCTTTTTGTACTGACATGAAAAGGGTAGGCCGTGCTCTAGGGGTGTTAAAAACATGGCACTGCCTGTCCCTTAAATCAGTAGAAGCCATGGCTTAGTCTCCTTGCTTCAGAACAATGACAGTCTTCAAGAAATTAGTCAAAGCATCTTCAGATCTTGTGTTAGGCTCACCTTTAAATCTGATGTTACCACATGCAGTAAATCTCTATTGCTAAAGGAAATCACTCATCATTTTCCTACTAGTTAACTAAATAATTATAAACTATTGCCACTTTCTTTTTCTCATATTACCATCTACTGGTATAATATTCTTTGAGTATACAGAATAGTTACAATAATTGTTTTAATGTCCTTGTCTGTCAACTCTAATGTTTGTGTTAGTTCTGGGTCAATTTTGATTTTCTCATTATGTTCCTGCTTCTTTGCATGCCTGATAATTTTGCCAGAAATCGTGATTCTACCTTGATGGGTACCATTTTTTTGTATTTTTCCAAATATTCTTAAGCTCTGTTTTGGAACACAGTTACTTGGAAGTGGGTCATTTGGGGCCATGCTGTTAAGATGTGTTCGGAGCAGAGCTGTGTTGACTCCAGGGCTCACTATTTGCTACTACTGAGGCAAGGCCCTGTTGTATACTACCCAGTGCCCGTAAGTCACAAGGTTTCCAATACTGGCTGGTGAAAACTGGTACTGTATGTGTGTGTGCGTGTGCGTGCGCACACGCGTGCGTGTACATGTGCGTGCACCTGCATGCTGGGCGCCGTCACTTCTAACCCTTTTGGATGGTTTTTTCTCCAGCCTTAGGTAGATTCCTCAAAGGCATGTGCTAACCAGTACTCAGCTCAATACTCAGAGAGGACCTTGTGGACGTCTCTGAGATGCTCCCTCTGTGCAGCTCTCTCCTCTCCCATACTCTGTCCTGGAACGCTTGCAGCCTGTGTCTCCCTGGACTTTCAATTCTCGTTCCTTAACCCAGGGAACCCATCCTAATTTCCACTCCTTGCATCATAGCCTGAACCCCCTCAAGGCTGTAAGTTGAGGCAACAATAGGGCTCACCTCACTTGTTCCCTTTCTCTCAGGGATGAGAGTGCTTTGTTGCTTGATGTCCAGTCTCTTAAAAACCATTGTTTCATATTTTGTCTGTTTTTTTGTTATTTCAAATGAAAGAGGGTCACAATAGAAGCTAGTATATATGATAGACACTCTAAACGTACTATAGAAGCACTTCTAAAGTATCATAGAAATACTTTAACAAATCATCACACTAAACAGGCAGTTTTAACTATAATCTTGACTAGAATTGATCACCAATCTAACTCTATAATTCTCCTCTTGTTCTGGATGAGGACATTAATATTCTTGGCATGTGACTGTCGCGACAACACTCATTTGCATCCCATTAAGATTGATCATCTCTCCTGTGCAGCAATTGGGATCTTTGTTACTATGCATAATTCAGGACCAAGGTTTTCAGTGCCACCCCAGGACCAAGGTTAATTGTTCTATAGGGCTCTTAGTTAGGCTGTTTCAAGATTCTGACTCCCCCATACCATCAAATTGACAATACCTCCTTACCTCCAAAGGGATAAATACTATAGGAGTTAGACAACCTAAGGAGGCTTTTACCAGCCTGCCAATCAGTGGGTCCCTCACTCTTGAAAGTCAGACACAGAAATGGACGCCCTCCAGGAAACTTGCCTCTGAATGTCTAATCAACAATAGTCTCACTCAAGTACTACACATCTACAGATGATGTCAACCTACTTAAACCTCTGAAACTCTTCCAGTGCTTGAACTCCATGCTTCCTCAAAACCCTATATAAGATCAGCAGTTTGCTCTGATCAGGGAGGCCACGGTCTGACTAACTTATCTCTCCCCTACCACAGTAAGCAATAAATTCAGCTGTGTTTTTTTATTTTTTAGTATTTTGTTCTATTTTATTATATTTATTTATTTTGGGCTGCATTGGGTATTCGTTGCTGCGTGTGGGCTTTCTCTGGTTGCGGAGAGCAGGGCTACTCTTTGTTGCAGTGCGTGGGCTTCTCATTGTGGTGGCTTCTCTTGTTGCGGAGCATGGGCTCTAGGCGTGTGGGCTTCAGTAGTTGCAGCATGCGGGCTCAGTAGTTGCAGCACGCAGGCCCTAGAGCACAGGCTTCAGTAGTTGTGGCACATGGGCTTAGTTGCTCTGCGGCATGTGGGATATTCCTGGACCAGGGATTGAACCCATGTCCCCTGCATTGGCAGGTGGATTCTTAAACACTGCGCCACCAGGGAAGTCCCCAGCTGTGTTTTTTTTTATATTAGATATTGAGTGGTGGGCTCATCAACCTCTGAGAGTCTTATATTTGATATTCTAATTTTATAATTGCTCACTTGATTTAGGTCCTAATACTATTACCAGCAGCTACCATTACTTGAGCATCAATTAAGCCAGATATTATGTCAGCTGTTTACATACTTTAAATCTGGATTACTTAATCTGAAATGAGAAGATAAAGCTGAATTTATTGCTTACTATAGTAAGGGAGAACTACATTGGTCAGGCATAATCTCCTGGAACAGAGTTGAATAAACTTCTTTGTAAATGTCCAAGGAAGCTGCAAATACAACCTCTGAGATATCTTATATACAAATAGAGATATGGTCTTATAAAAGGTGTGCTAGTAATTACCCAGCATAGAAGAGTGTATGTTTACTAGACAGTGGGAGAGTTTTTACTACTTTTCAGGTGATCGTATTTCCAGGGATTATCTACTAGATGTTAGACTAGGACATTTCACTGAAATAAAGTATCATATCATTTAGTTGCCAAATCATCTAGTACCTCATTAAATGCTTTTTGATAAAATTTACTTAAAACAATAGCCAAGTATCATGAAACAGCATCTCCTATCATACAACACATTAATATAAATTTATTGGGGGGAAAGGGACAAAAAAGATGGGGTGGTTCTATATTGATATCAAAGAGTTCATAAAAGGATAAACTCAGGTCCAAAATCTTCAGTCCACATCAAAGACTTCATGTTCTGATGACGTTGGAAACAGCCCAGCCCTAGTTGCTGGGCTCAGGGAATCAGGGTGATGTAGCTGTTCTAAGTGAAGAAGCTCCTCTGTCAAGGACATCACTTTCTCTTTAGTTCAGAATGACACTTCTTGGGCACAAGTCTAAGATTCTGTTTATTCTCCCATCGATGTAGAGCAGACTGATTGGATACGCCGTTGTGCCTTTTATCTTGGTCCTGTTGGAAAGAACACACACCCCAAAACTGTTAGAAACTAACTGCAGAGCTGAGGACCTATTTTGTCTTTATGGATGTCATTTTTCAAGATAGGTGGTTCTAAACTAGACAGCTTGGGAGAGGTAGAACTTTTAAGAAAGAAATTCAGTTCATTGGTTTTCCAAACAGTAGTTAAAAGAAATCTACAGATTAGTGGAGAGTAGCTGGATGAAGAGAGAACTTGTGTAATTAGAAATCTGAGTAGGAACAAATCCAGAATTGCTTAAGACAGACGAATATTCCACCTTTTCCCGCCACCTGTCTTCCCTCTGCAACCGGTTTTTGGTCAGCTCAAGTTGTAGGCCATCGAGTCTGCAGTTAAACCAGCGCTGAGCTTCTTCCAGGTTAGCTGTTATCTGCACATACAAATGTTCTCATTAAAATTTACAACAAAGGAACACTTAATCTTTTTGTGTATTAGTTCAAGAGACTCTTTTTTTTTTTTTTTTTTTTTTTCGGTACGCGGGCCTCTCACTGTTGTGGCCTCTCCTGTTGCGGAGCACAGGCTCCGGACACGCAGGCTCAGTGGCCATGGCTCACGGGCCTAGCCGCTCCGCAGCGGAGCGTGTGGGATATTCCCAGACTGGGGCACGAACCCGTGTCCCCTGCATCGGCAGGCGGACTCTCAACCCCTGCACCACCAGGGAAGCCCAAGACTTTTTCTTTTTACACTGTATAATTTAAAAGCTTTATTTCCCCCCACAATTAGCACATGGGCTTCATATTAGTTAAACTGGAAGTTTTCTTCCTATGGTTGCCAGTTCAAGAGACTTTACTTAGATATTAAAAGACTCAAATTCTAACTGCATAGTCTTTGCAACCTGTTTGCATAATACACATCCTCCTATAGATGAGAGAATAATTTCTGAATATGGAGTTAAACAATGAATGCAAACCTGATTTTCATGCATTTGTTAATATTTCCTGGATGTGAACTGAGATGAGAGGGCTTGGGAGAAAGTTACGATAGGAGTGAAAGTACAAGATGGCATTGAAAATTCATGTGGTAGTTCAAACCACACTTTGAGTTCTGTTCTCTAAGACTAAACACTTCTCCAAAGTCCCTGAACTGTAAAGCCTAGATTTTCCTGCTGTGCTTTATAAAGGTAATACAATGAATTAGTAAAAACACTGGACCAGCTTAGTGTAAATGGTATTTTTTATTTCCTTTATCAAAATATTTTATACTTTAGCTCCTAAGCACAAATTTCCAAACGATCTGTTAGACTTGAAAACAGTCCCTCTAATAGTCTGCCTTTGAAGATGATCTAGAATCAGTATTCATTTACTTGACAGATGTTTATTGAGAGCCTATATGTGCCTGGCACCTTTCTATGTATTTGGGATATTTTGTTATTTTGAAGGTAGAGCCAACAGGTTTTTATTATATATAAAGGTTGCTTCAAAACAGCTGTAGAACATATTCTCTAGAATAAAAAGTAAAATGACTGGTTTTCCCCCTTTGATTATTTATGTTTCATGGACAGCATTTTCACGTTTGACTCTGAGGTCTCAGAGACTACTGTATTTCTCTCTTGCTTGGGAGAAGGCAAGTTCGATGAGAGCAGGGGCTTTGTCTGGCTTATTCACTCTGTATCTCCATCACCTAACACGGCACCAGCCATATAATAGGTCCTTTATAAATTTGTGCTACTATGTACTTGTCCCATATTAACCAGGTCACAGTGTGGGTACAAAATAGTGAGATAAGAAAACAGAGCTCTGCTTGTCATTTAACTTTTAGAAAGCTACAAAGCTAAAGTATTTTCCAGGTCTGTTTGTGCATCCTGACGACAGACACACTCCCATCCACCCCCAAACCAAACCCCACTTTTCTCTTTATCAGAAGTTGAGGGAAAGATGCTTGAAATGACATTCATTGTACATCATGTCTCCTCTTGTATGGCGAATGAGAATGGAGCCAACATTTATTGAAACTTACTCCAAGCCATCTATCAGAGTAACAGTGGTAGGTAATAACTTCCTGACTACTATAGAAGTGGTAACTGATGAGTTACAGAAAGTAAATGGGGCCAGTAAGTGTCATTGTTGGCAAACTCACAAGAGAGGAGTCCATATTCCTTTTAATTAATTATTTTTTTAAAACATCTTTATTGGAGTATACTTGCTTTACAATGGTGTGTTAGGTTCTGATTTATAACAAAGTGAATCAGTTATACATATACATATGTTCCCATATCTCTTCCCTCTTGCGTCTCCCTCCCTCCCACCCTCCCTATCCCACCCCTCTAGGTGGTCACAGAGCACTGAGCTGATCTCCCTGTGCTATGTGGCCGCTTCCCACTAGCTATCTGTTTCACATTCGGTAGTGTATATATGTCCATGCCACTCTCTCACTTCGTCCCAGCTTACCCTTCCCCCTCCCTGTATCCTCAAGTCCATTATCTAGTAGGTCTGTGTCTTTATTCCCGTCTTGCCCCTAGGTTCTTCATGACCTTTTTTTTTTTTTATAGATTCCATATGTATGTGTTAGCATACGGTATTTGATTTTCTCTTTCTGACTTCACTCTGTATGACAGACTCTAGATCCATCCACCTCACTACAAATAACTTAATTTTGTTCCTTTTTATGTCTGAGCAATATTCCATTGTATATATGTGCCACATCTTCTTTATCCATTCATCTGTCGATGGACACTTAGGTTGCTTCCATGTCCTGGCTATTGTATATAGAGCTGCAATGAACATTGTGGTACATGACTCTTTTTGAATTATGGTTTTCTCAGGGTATATGCCCAGTAGTGGGATTGCTGGGTCGTATGGTAGTTCTATTTTTGGTTTTTTAAGGAACCTCCATACTGTTCTCTATAGTGGCTGTATCAGTTTACATTCCCAACAACAGTGCAAGAGGGTTCCCTTTTCTCCACACCCTCTCCAGCATTTATTGTTTGTAGATTTTTTGATGATGGCCATTCAGACTGGTGTGAGGTGATACCTCATTGTAGTTTTGATTTGCATTTCTCTAACGATTAGTGATGGTGAGCATCTTTTCATGTGTTTGTTGGCCATCTGTATCTTCTTTGGAGAAATGTCTCTTTAGGTCTTCTGCCCATTTTTGGATTGGGTTTTATGTTTTTTTGATATTGAGCTGCATAAGCTGCTTGTAAATTTTGGAGATTAATCCTTTGTGAGTTGCTTCATTTGCAAATATTTTCTCCCATTCTGAGGGTTGTCTTTTCATCTTGTTTATGGTTTCCTTTGCTGTGCAAAAGCTTTTAAGTTTCATTAGGTCCCATTGGTTTCTTTTTGTTTTTATTTCCATTTCTCTAGGAGGTGGGTCAAAAAGGATCTTGCTGTGATTTATGTTATAGAGTATCCTCTAAGAGTTTGATAGTGTCTGGCCTTACATTTAGGTCTTTAATCCATTTTGAGTTTATTTTTGTGTACGGTGTTAGGGAATGTTCTAATTTCATTCTTTTACATGTAGCTGTCCAGTTTTCCCAGCACCACTTATCGAAGAGGCTGTCTTTTATCCATTGTATATTCTTGCCTCCTTTATCAAAGATAAGGTGACCATATGTGAGTGGATTTATCTCTGGGCTTCCTATCCTGTTCCATTGATCTATATTTCTGTTTTTGTGCCAGTACCATACTGTCTTGATAACTGTAGCTTTGTAGTATAGTCTGAAGTCTGGGAGCCTGATTCCTCCAGCTCCATCTTTCCTTCTCAAGATTGCTTTGGCTATTCGGGGTCTTTTGTGTTTCCATACAAATTGTGAAATTTGTAAGTTGCTTTGGGTAGTATAGTCATATTCACAAATGTTGGTTCTTCCAATCCAAGAACATGGATCTGTTTGTATCATCTTTAACTTTCATCAGTGTCTTATAGTTTTCTGCATACAGGTCTTTTGTCTCCTTAGGTAGGTTTCTTCCTAGGTATTTTATTCTTTTCGTTGCAATGGTAAATGGGAGTGTTTCCTTAATTTCACTTTCAGATTTTTCATCATTAGTGTATAGGCATGCAAGAGATTTATGTGCATTAATTTTGTATCCTGCTACTCTACCAAATTCATTGATTAGCTCTAGTAGTTTTCTGGTAGCATCTTTAGGATTCTCTATGTATAATATCATGTCATCTGCAAACAGTGACACTTTTACTTCTTTTTTTCTGATTTACATTCCCTTTATTTCTTTTTCTTCTCTGACTGCTGTGGCTAAAACTTACAAAACTATGCTGAATAACAGTGGTAAGAGTGGGCAACCTTGTCTTGTTCCTGATCTTAGAGGAAATGGTTTCAGTTTTTCACCATTGAGGACGATATGCCTACTTTCTGGAGAGTTTTTATCATAAATTGGTGTTGAATTTTGTCAAAAGCTTTCTCTGCATCTATTGAGATGGTCATATGGTTTTTCTCCTTCAATTTGTTAATATGGTGTATCACATTGATTGATTGATTTGCATATTGAAGAATCCTTGCATTCCTGGAATAAACCCCACTTGATCATGGTGTATGATCCTTTTAATGTGCTGCTGGATTCTGTTAGTATTTAGTTGAGGATTTTTGCATCTATGTTCATCAGCGATATTGGCCTGTAGTTTTCTTTCTTTGTGACATCTTTGGCTTTGGTATCAGGGTGATGGTGGCCTCCTAGAATGAGTTTGGGCGTGTTCCTCCCTCTGCTATATTTTGGAAGAGTTTGAGAAGGACAGGTGTTAGCTCTTCTCTAAATGTTTGATAGAATTCACCTGTGAATCCATCCGGTCCTGGCCTTTTGTTGGAAGATTTTTAATCATGGTTTCACTTTCAGTGCTTGTGATTGGACTGTTCATATTTCTATTTCTTCCTGGTTCAGTCTCGGAAGGTTGTGCATTTCTAAGAATTTGTCCATTTCTTCCAGGTTGTCCATTTTATTGGCATAGAGTTGCTTGTAGTAATCTCTCATGATCCTTTGTATTTCTGCAGTGTCAGTTGTTACTTCTCCTTTTTCATTTCTAGTTCTATTGATTTGCGTCTTCTCCCTGTTTTTCATGATGAGTCCGGCTAATGGTTTATCAATTTTGTTTACCTTCTCAAAGAACCACCTTTTAGTTTTATTGATCTTTGCTATTGTTTCCTTCATTTCTTTTTCATTTATTTCTGATCTTTATGATTTCTTTCCTTCTGCTAACTTTGGGGTTATTTTGTTCTTCCTTCTCTAATTGCTTTAGGTGTAAGGTTAGGTTGTTTATTTGAGATGTTTCTTGTTTCTTGAGGTAGGATTGTATTGCTATAAACTTCCCTCTTAGAACTGCTTCTGCTGCATCCCATAGGTTTTGGGTCGTCATGTTTTCATTGTCATTTGTTTCTAGGTATTTTTTGATTTCCTCTTTGATTTCTTCAGTGATCTCTTGGTTATTTAGCTGTGTATTGTTTAGCCTCCATGTATTTGTATTTCCTACAGATTTTTTCCTGTAGTTAATTGATATCTAGTCTCATAGCATTTTGGTCAGAACAGATGCTTCATACAATTTCAATTTTCTTAAATTTACTGAGGCTTGACTTGTGACCCAAGATATGATCTATTCTGAGTGTTCCATGAGCACTTGAGAAGAAAGTGTATTCTGTTGTTTTTGGATGGAATGTCCTATAAATATCAATTAAGTCCATCTTGTTTAATATATCATTTGAAGCTTGTGTTTCCTTATTTCTTTCCAGTTTGGATGATCTGTCCATTGGTGAAAGTGGGGTGTTAAAGTCCCCTACTGTGACTTTGTTGCTGTTGATTTCCCCTTTTATGGCTGTTAGCATTTGCCTTATGTTTTGCGGTGCTCCTATGCTGGGTGCATAAATATTTACAATTGTTGTATCTTCTTCTTGGATCAATCCCTTGATCATTATGTAGTGTCCTTCTTTGTCTCTTGTAATAGTCTTGATTTTAAAGTCTATTTTGTCTGATATGGGAACTGCTACTCCAGCTTTCTTTTGATTTCCATTTGCATGGAATATCTTTTTCCATCCTCTCACTTTCAGTCTGTATGTGTCCCTAGGTCTGAAGTGGGTCTCTTGTAGACAGCATATATATGGGTATTGTCTTTGTATCCATTCAGCCAGTGTCTGTCTTTTGGTTGGCGCATTTAATCCATTTACATTTAAGGTAATTATTGATATGTATGTTCCTATTACCATTTTCTTAATTGTTTTGGGTTTGTTTTTGTAGGTCTTTTCCGTCTCCTCTTGTGTTTCCTGCCTACAGCAGTTCCTTTAGCATTTGTTGTAAAGCTGGTTTGGTGGTGCTGAATTCTCTTCGTTTTTGCTTGTCTGTTAAAATTTTAATTTCTCTGTTGAATCTGAATGAGATCCTTGCTGCATAGAGTAATATTGTTTGTGGGTTTTTCCCTTTCACCACGTTAATTATGTTCTGCACTCCCTTCTGCATTGCAGAGTTTCTGCTGAAAAATCAGCTCTTAACCTTATGGGGATTCCCTTCTATGTTATTTGTTGCTTTTCCTTTGCTGCTTTTAATATTTTTTCCTTGTATTTAATTTTTGATAGTTTGATTAATGTGTCTCGGTGTGTTTCTCTTTGGGTTTATCCTGTGTGGTACTCTCTGTGCTTCCTGGACTTGATTGACTATTTCATTTCCCATGTTAGGGAAGTTTTCAACTATAATCTCTTCAAATACTTTCTGAGTCCCTTTCTTTTCCTCTTCTTTCTCTGGGACCCCTATATTTCGAATGTTTGTGTGTTTAATGTTGTCCCAGAGGTCTCTGAGACTGCCCTCAATTCTTTTCATTCTTTTTTCTTTATTCTGCTCCCTGGCAGTTATTTCCACCATCTTATCTTCCAGCTCACTTACTTATCCGTTCTTTTGCCTCAGTTATTCTGCTACTGATTTCTTCTAGAGTATTTTTAATTTCAGTAACCTTCTAGATCCTTGTTAAATGTTTCTTGTAATTTCTCCATTCTGTTTCTGAGATTTTGGATCATCTTTACTATCATTACTCTGAATTCTTTTTCAGGTGGCTTGCCTATTTCATCTTCACTTATTTGTCTTGTAGGTTTTTACCTTGTTCCTTCGTCTGTAACATTTTTTGTTGTTTCATTTTTTTTTTTGATGGGTGGTGCTGTATTCCTATCTTACTGGTTGTTTGGCCTGAGACGTCCAGCACTGGAGTTTGCAGGCAGTTGGATAGAGCCAGGTCTTGGTGCAGAGATGAGGACCTCCAGGATGCCTCACTCCCATTAATATTCCCTGGGGTTTGAGTTTCTCTGTTAGTCCAGCAGACTTGGAGCTCCCACTACAGGAGCTTGGGCCTGACCTCTGTCCTGGGAACCTAGATCTTGCAAGCTTTGTAGCATTGTAAAAAAGAAAAAGGAAAAAAAGGAGCAGAGCAGAGCAGCACAGTATCAAAGAATAAAAAAGAAATAAAATTAGAAAGATAAATATATTAGGAAATATAAAACTATAATTGAAACAATTGCAACAAGGTAAAATAAAACTACAACAGAAAAAAGAAAAAAAAAGGGGGGGAGGGTACAAGCCAAAAGGAGAGAACAACAAAGTATAAAGAATAAAATAAAATTAGAAAAATAAGATTAGGAAATGTAAAAATATAAGAGAATCAACAATGAGTCAACAAGGTAAAACAGAACCCCAATCTAAGAGGAAAAAAGAAAAAAAAGCCTTGGCTACGGGGTGGGGTTTAGGCAGGGGTGGAACTTAAGCAGGGGCAGGGTTTAAGGTGGGGCAGGACCTAGGCTCAGGAGCCCCATAGCAGGAAAAGGCCCTGGGGGTGGGGCCTAGGTGGGGTGATGTTCAAGTGTGGGGCAGGGCCTCTGCTTAGGACCTGGGTGGAAGGAAAGGAGGGCCTCTGGAGTGTGGAGTTCTGGAGTGTGGAGGTAAGGCCCTGAGTGAGGGTGTGTGGGTGGGGTTTAGGCCCAGTGCCTTGGAGGGGGTCTCAGAGGGGGTCTCTGAGTGTCGAGGTGAGGCCCTGGGTGGGGGTGTAGGGGCAGGGCTTGGGCTCTGCACAGTAGGAGGGAGGCTCCAAGGATTGGGCCCAGGAGCCCAACAGGGAAAGTGCTGGCCCTGTTTCCTTCCATTCCTCTGTGCCCTCCCCCACTGTCTCCTCCAGGGTCTCCCCCTTTGCTGCTGGACCCCTACCGTGGGTGGGTCCCACTGGGTGTAGGAACTTCTCCCCTCCCCCAGCCACCCCTCAGGAGTGCTGGTCCCACAGGTCCAGCCTTTACTTTTGCTCCCCCTCTTCCCTCCCACTCCCTCAGGACCCGCACAGCTGGAGGGGGCCTCAGTGGGCAGAGGGTCAGGCCTGGGATCTCAGCAGGTTCCCAGGGGCCCAACTGGGCAGGGGAAACCTGGCCCTGCTCCCTTTTGATCCTCTGCCCTCCCAGTGCTCCCCAAATTTCCCCCTTCAGGCATGGAATCCCTTCCCTTCCCCCAGCCGCCTCTCGGGTGCCAG
Source organism: Tursiops truncatus (assembly GCF_011762595.2). Classification (NCBI taxonomy): domain Eukaryota; kingdom Metazoa; phylum Chordata; class Mammalia; order Artiodactyla; family Delphinidae; genus Tursiops; species Tursiops truncatus. Next base: position 38,274,244 of record NC_047040.1, read on the forward strand.
TCCCATCCCACCTCTGCTTCTCCTTCACTCCCCCCCCACGCCCCATGTCCTACCTGGTCTCTGGGGGTTCCTCCCATCCCCTTAGGTGTCAGTGGTCCCCCACTGGTGCCTGTTAGGTGCCCTAGTTGTGAGGAGACGCGAATTCTGCGTCCTCCTAGTACACCATCTTCACTCCGCCCCCTCCATATTCCTTTCAATATACCATTCTGACAGTCATATTATCATGTAATTTAATGGCTACAAAAGGGATAAACTGGCAGCAATGTCACTGTGATACCTTTAGCTTAAGAATCTCTTCTTTTTTGAATTTTATTATACAGCAGGTTCTTATTGGTTATCTATTTTATACATATTAGTGTATATATGTCAATCCCAATTCCAGGGATTTCTGGAATTTCAGGGACTTGGACTACCAAGTTAATATTTGTCAATATCAATCAATATTTTAGCATTCTATGATGTCTCATCAAGACACAGAATCTTAATCTAAAACTATTCTTTATAACAGAAGCTATACTGAGCAAGGTATTGGTTCTTGCCTTTTGCACTCCTGAGAACTATGTTACTGAAGGATATTACACTGACTTGTGTTTCAGGGCCATCGTGTCTGAGGAAGCTTGTCTAAGTCTTCATGTTCGTGGGTCTGGCTCACCTGTTCTGATTCCACACTAGCTTCTTTCAGTTTATTCTCTGTTGCCTCTTTACATTTCTTCAGATGTCTAATAGTTTCTTCCAATTCCTGAAAATGTGATACAAAGACTTTTTACAAACTCCCAATGTACTATATATGGAAGAAAAAGCTTCAATATTGTAGTAAATGAGCAACCAAATTATGAAAGTATGATGGGGTACTTTCTAACTCCAGGTGCTACCAGACTATAAGATAAAAACTATTATTTTCAGTTTAACCTACATTTGTGTATATGATTACGGATTTTGATTTACAGATTCTCCTGAGAAAAGGTGATTAACATCTCTTTCCAGAACTGGGGAATACTTTTCATAGCAGACAATCTCTGTTGGAAAGCAAGAGCTTGATGGTCTCTTGAAGTCCCTTTTCCGTAATAAAGTGTGCTTTTCATTAGGTTGGGAGTAGATAAAAGTCCTGTAACGGCAACAGATGCATCTGAGCTACGGGGAAGAACCAAGGGGTGTAAAGTTCCTGAAACACTATTAAGTTCAGAAGTCTTACTTAGTAACTAGTACTTTGCATATGTGAGCTTTAGCCGTTCTTTAAAAATGAGTATCATTTTTATTAAGTTGAACATGAAGACGAGGTACCACAGTCAGAGCTCCAGGCTTCATTCCCAGATATGATTCTAAGGACTTAGCTAAGATGAACGACTTGTAAGCTTGTCTTCTACACAGCCTAGAAAAGCCAGGTGCCCCCATGCTGGGTTTTGCACATGGCCTTTGCTGGTAATCTTTGAGATGAATCTTAGGAACCCTTTTACCTGGCACCGACGCTCCAGCTCCCGCCTCCTCTTCCACTCTGCCTCGAGTCGCAGCTCTTGCTGTTTATTCCGAGCTGACAGATCATATTGGCTCTTGGCCAACAGCTGCATCTCCTTCTGTAGGTTAGTCATTTCAGATACAAATTTCTGGATACTCAGTGACTGGTAGGGCACAAAGAGGGAGATGGTTGGTGAACCTGTCCAAGTTTAGGATTTCATGTGAATGGTAAACAGAGTGTGTGGAAATCATCTACCTGTTCATAGTTTTTTTTCTGATATTGATCCTTAATTATCTCCATTTGCCTCAATTCTGTTTCTATTTGCTGAAAGTAAATGTGGAAATAACATAGAAAGATGATTAGTGGAAAAACTGGCTTGCTCTTTTTGCCTATAGGCTAACAGAAAGAATCCCACATGAGATCCACAGTTACCAGTTCCTGCTCTCCTTCCCATCCAGCCCCCTGACCCCAAAGGAGCAAAGTCTTGTACAATCACTGTGGAAGAGACAGCCGGGGAGCTAGAACGTGACACTGGCAGCTAATGAGAAACCAAACACTGATGCAGCAGTATCTCTGCGGGAAAAGTCTCCCCCCACCTCCCCCCAGGCAATCTGCCCACTTCCCAGGTGTAGCTGTAATTCCCAGAGAACCCATGGTGGTGGTAGTGCTCTGAAACCATCTTCCCCAGCCACCACTGCCTGCCTGGATCCTCATCAGATACTAAGGAGGTGAGAGGAGAGTTAGGGTTTCTCATACAACCTTCATCCTCTCTGTATTCTGAGCATTATTCGTCTTAGCTGACAAGTGGAGCTTAATTTGGGCCTTTTGACTCTTTATTTTCTCCTTGCTGCTGTTCAGTGTCTTTTCCAACTCTGTAAGTTTCTGCCGCAGCTCTCGGTTGGTCCGGGATACCTCCACTGATCTGAAGTTGGCTTCATCAAGGGCTTTCTTCAGCTGTGGGATACAAAGGGAAAATTAGAACGTTTTAACCTTCCATTCAGTAAGAGAAGCTTATGTTTAGCTGTGTCCCTATATTTTGTTCTCTTTGGACCTTTCTTTTCAAAAGGAGGTTAAGTGATGGGACTTCCCTGGTGGTCCAGTGGCTAAGACTCTGTGCTCCCAATGCAGGGGGGCCGGGTTTGATCCCTGGTCAGGGAACTAGCTCCTGTGTGCCACAACTAAAGATCCTGTGTGCTGCAACTAAGACCTGGCACAGCCAAATAAATAGATATTTTAAAAAGGAGAGTAAGTGAGGCAATAATAAGTAGATTTGTGGAGAAACACTCTCAGTGATTTTCATAATTTTTAACACTAAAGAACACAATTTTTCTTAGAACAGATAATGTAAATGTATGTTCATCATTTGCTTTGTAAGAGCATGGCTTTGGAATCAGACAGAAGTTAAAATCTCAGCTTCACCACACACTAGTCAAGTAATTTCCGATAATTAACTTCCCTAAGCCCCAGGTTCATCATTGGAAAAGTATGTGAATAGCCTACTTCATAGGATTCATGTAACAGTTAAACAAGATGAGGCAGAGAAGGAATATAGAGCCTGGCACACACTAATTGCTCAGTGCTCATTGCTATGCTTTAAAGGTTTTGTTTTGTTTTTTTTTTTAAAAAGCTTAAGCGCGTCTCTTTCAGTCACTTGCGACCTCATGTATGGAGAAGTGGAAATAAATTATATGGCAGTTTATGTAAATACACCTATCAGTTATTGACTATCCTTGCATGTATTTTTATAACATTGCTTTTTTTCTATTGAGGTATAGTTGATTTACGATATTATATTAGTTTTAGGTGTATGACATAGTGATTAAAAATTCTTATAGATTCTACTCCAGTTATTATAAAATACTGGCTATATTCCCTGTGCTGTACAATATATCCTTGTAGCTTATTTACATAGTTTATAGTTCTTATGAATATTGCTTTTTGTTTAGAAATTTTAATAAACTTGTCTAGTGGAAAAATAACATAGTGATTACTATTAAAAACAAGACAACAGGCCCACAATGAAGTCACTTATGCTAAGCCTTATGTCACCAAACTGAGACTTAATTACAGTTTTGGCTCTTCCAGAAAAGGACTCTTAAACCAGTCAATCAGGAATCGCCCGATCAGCATTAGTTGAGTAATCTGCCTGACAGACCCCTGCCACCCCTTAAAGGAAGTAACTCTGCTACTAGTAACTAATCTACTTTTTTGCCTAGTTAACTTCCTTGTTCCTGCTCCCCTCTGCCTATAAAAGTCTTTCATTTTATACAACTCCTCAGAGCACCTTTCTATTGCAATTGATTGCATACTGCCTGATTCAAATTGATTTTTGTTCAAATAAACTCTTAATTTTATTCTTCTTCAATTTATCTTTTAACATTACTTAAATCATTTTACAGAGTTCCCCCTCCTCCTCATATGCCCTTAAATGAGTACCACTTGATTTTTAGGAAGAAGAGACGGCAGCTGAGAAGGGAGAAGATAGGAGGAGGGTGGTATTCTCTGTGGCTGGTAAGTATTTAACTCATGTCAAAGAAAAAAGTCAAAATTATTTGTTACCTTTTCTTTTATACTAGCTCATTCTCTCAGATCCTAACCTCACACTACAGTGTTAGTCTTTTATTATCACCCAACTAAATTTCTGTTAGATATTCCACCATTACCTCAATCACAGCTTTGTCAAAACTGGGTAAGCCCTAAAAACTAACCCTCAAAACCACCCTGGAAAGCAGTTGTGATGATTTCCATTTTGACTGAGGAAACAGACTCAGAAGTGAAGTCATCTGCACAGATAGTAAATTTACACATTGCTAATAAGAGGCAGAGCTGGGAGTCTTCAACAGTGCACCCTGAGCCCACCCCTGCCACTAACTGCTCAAGACATCACACTCATACTGTTCCTTGGTCTCTCCTGCGCAAGTTCACCGTCTTTACTGATCCCTGTTAAAAGGATTTAAACTTTTAAGTATTCTGAACAACTCTCTCTGAATAAAGGTACTTTTAATTTCAGTGCCCATTTAACACTTATATACAGTGCTTTTTCAATTTACAAAGCACCATGTAAATAGTTGAATCTGATTTTGTGACTGTGCACTGTCAAGTGCAATTGCTAACTGCGCTAAATTTGGCAAAATACAGACCGGCCACCCCAAACAAGTCTTGGAATTATTTTAATTACTCCCTCCCCTTTGCTTATGATACATTTAGTGTCTGATTTTTCTATTAATTAAAATGGATTTTTGATTTGATTGTTCTCTTTTTCAACAGAAACACTTTGCTTGGCTCTAATCATCTGAAGCCCAAAGTAACTGCTCTAGTTCCCTTGAGCCTCCATGTTTCCAGTTTCTCTTCATTCTTACCTACTCTCCACTGCTAATAGACTAACCTACCTAAAATTGTGCTCACAGCCTTCTCAGAAACCTACAGTGCTCTACTTTTACCTAATACTTTCCATCCAACATTCTGGTAGTCAAGGCCGTCTACCAGCTGGTCTCATCTAAGCTAACCCCTTTTTCTCAGAAATTTCCTAAAGTCTCTGCTCTGATCAAGAGAGGCAAATCCTTTTTCTTTGCTCACATGTCCTATTTATTTTTGTAACTAAGCTTTGTTCATCCTCTTACATAGAGAGTGTCACAGCCCTGTCAGCTCTGCCAGTCTCAACCCTGTATAATTTCACAAGCTTCCCTTCTTCTTCGATCACCCAACCAGCCTAAAACAAACTTTCCCTTACTTCTGAATTCCTTTAAAATTGTACACAGCTTCTAGCTATCCAAGAAACATCTGATGTCTTCCTAGTTGTCTCATGTAAAGAGTGGAGATGACAATTAAATAAGGGGTCATTTAGCACAGACCACATCTTCTGCTGTTTTTACTTGTGCCTCTCAGGAGGAGGTAGGTGCATGATGGATGCTAGTTAAGTGAATTGAGGAGACAGGTGACTTGCCATCTGTCTAGCAGATGGCGGTCTCCTCCTTCCTCTTTCCCACTCAGTTATTATTCTCCAGTGGGAAGGCTGTCATCAAGGCATTCCTTCATTGGGCAGATAACTGTATATCAGAAACTTTTTGTGTGTTAATTTTACAAACAGCATAGAGATGTAGCTGGCTTGCTGGCGACAGGGGGATTAGAAGAGCCAAAGAACAACTGTAGCCATTCTGGGAAATCCTGTAGCTGGTTCTCCTCTTCAAAGGCATTCACCTAGAGGGAGACTTTTGTCACTTGCCTCCATACCTCAGTCACTTCCCGTTGTGCTGCTTTCTTTGCAGTTTCTCTCTCAATTTGAAACTGCTTTCTTAGAGCATCTATGCGTTCAGCATGCAGTTCTGCTTCTATTTTGGATTCTTCACTCATCTGTTCTCTGTTTTGAAAAAGAGAGATGATAAATCACCTTTAGAAAACATCTTAGTAGATGTCATTTACCAATGAGAAGTAGATAAGTCACCAGGTAGAAATCACTGATCTGGAACTCATTAACAGAAGAAGAAATAAGCATTTACCTACAGCATTAAAATACAAAAAGTCATTCAATAGAAAGAGATCCACCCAAAAGAGTGAAACACATACTCTTGTTTTAACCAATACTGAGTAGTCCTGAGCCAGCAACATTTCACCAGAATATAAAATTTGTACAGATTACAAATATGAAAAATGCCCTCTTTGCTTTAGCTGATACTTGCCTGCTGTATCAGTATGTTCACTGCATGAAAGGACTAAAGATCCACGTGCACAATGCACTTCCCTTGGGTATAAACTTTCATGGGATGTTATTAATATCTAAATCCTATTTGCCTAGATAGTTTAACAAAAAACTTCAGTGGCTTGACCTGAACTTGATGGGTTTGACCTAACTAATCTCAGGACAAAATTGAAAACCATGAATGGTTTAGCAGCTGCTTAAATGGAATTATTCCCACTCCTGGAGGGGTTATTCCCATCCATGCTTCTGTTTCTCCTTTTCCAGATCATACTTTTAAAGGACACATAAGCTTCTGATAGAAAAGGTTTGGCAGAAACATGTAAGTGTCCCTTCCAACTTGGTTTAAACCTTCATGTACGGAAGAAGACCGACAGTAGATGAGGGAAGAGCTGAAAAGGAGCGTACCCCAGCCAGCTAATATCTGCTCTGCTCAACTATGCCTGCTTCCTTCACATGGCTCTGCTGGGAGTACTAGCTCAAAAGGGAAAAAGGCTTTAACTGGTTTATGTGAATTAGCCAAGCTTACTCTCCCAGAGGCTCTTCCCTAATTTCACTGCGACTGTACTGCCCTTACTTGAAGGTTTCCAAAGTCTGTCGCTCAAGTTCTTTGCTTTCCAGTTTCTCTTGAACGTGATCAAGCTTTGTTTGCAGATGATGATTTGTCTGGAGAGCTTGCTCCAGGCTCATAGCCAGTGTCCTGTTGTCTTCTCTAGCTACATCTAGAGCTTTTTGTAGAGGCTCCATCTGAAAGAAGAATGATTGTTTTCGATTTCGCAAGATTGTTTTTAATTCCACTGTAACAGACACAAGAAGTCCATAACACTGTATATTCACCCTTTAAACTTTGAAACAATAATTGTTTGGAACCAGAACCAAAGACTCCAGATGCCTAGAATATATATGTGAGAACTTATTACAGACAGTCCTTAGGAGACTCTTAGAAGGTGATAGGAAGGGTATGCTCCACTGGTCACTAGAGAGTTTTGGAAAATACAGCCAACTTATTTATCCTAATTTCTAAAGTTTTAAACCAGTTAAACTCCTCCCTTCCTGATCCTATGACCCTCTGGTCTCACTGCCTAGAGAGATAAGAACTGGCAACTGTTCCTTGTATATCCGTCTAGAAAAAGCTTTTTATAGGCAATATCTCTATTTTATATGTGTGCATACGTGTAGATACATATTCATGTGCGTACACACCTATAAACACATGTTCATGTGCGTACACACCTATAAACACATGTGAGTATGCCTCCTTATTTAGTGGGATCATTCTAGCTACTTCTGACTAAAGTTATGTTGTTTTCTAAGCCCTTTAACTTCACTTATGCATTAATACATGAAAAGAATGCAGACCACATAAGACACAGAGAGTTAGGCATAATTATGGTCCTGGTTTGCCAATAAATGGTTCACTGTAAGATCACAGACCCATTTCCCATTTGGAAATATGTCACTGTTCAAAACTCAGACTTGAATGGAAAGGAAATTTACCCGATTATTTTACTCCGTTTCTCCAAAATAGCAATATCCCAATAAAATAAAAAATATCAACATTATCATCTATAAAAACCTGGCTTCTACCTCACTGTTGTGCTGGGCCTCCACGACAAGGACTCTGGCCTGCCACTGGTCCGCTTCTGCTTCCAGCTTCTGTACCTGCTGTTGATTTAGAGCCCTGTAAATGAAGGGCACAGGGAGAGTGACCACAGAAAAGTACCATCTGGGAATGATACCACTGGGAGTTACAGGACACCTTCCAGGAAGCCCAAATGGCACATGTAGTGGGCTACAGATGCTCAGAATATCTGAGAGTTGGCAGGTGACGATTAGTAGCCTCAGCTTCAGGTTAAGAAACTAATTTTCGTATGGATTAAAAACTTGTCCTGTTTATGATTCAACTTGGCTTTATATATTAAACTATCAGTACATGTTGATGACTAACTTATGGGCTGGTAACTTTATACTATATATATTACTAGTACAAAAATATATCACCTCTATGTGGACTGGCTTGCTGTTGAGATTTCTGCTTTTTACCTAGAATTTTATTGTGAATAGTAAACTATTTTTAATACCATCCCCTTGACTTTTTTTAAGTTCAGAGGTAATACAGATTCATAATATGTAAAAAAACAAGCACAATGAAGAATATAAAACTCACTTGTTCTCCCATAACATAGAGGCAATATGCACCACTAATGTATTACAATATGTCTTAGAGGTCTGATTAAATCCAAACCATTTGTTCATTAACCTAAAAGGGAAACTTTTATGTAATTTTTGAAACATTCAAAGGAGTTCACTTATAAAACATGGCTAAAAGTAGTTCTCAGAATGATTCATCTAAAATAAATAGGATACTAATAAATGGATAATTAATTCAAACAGAAGTAGACACTTGGCTTTAATCTTGACAATTACCGTTCTGTAGACCCAAGGGCAGGTATAAATGGTGTAGAAAACAGCAAGGATAAAACAGCATATATCACATGAATTTCTAGAATACATACTTATTTACATCACTACAAAATATGAGAATTTTTGGATATCATTTTTATTTATAATTCCAGATTTTCCTGAATTTGCTAGTTCTTTAAATACCATTTTACTACTTTATTTTCACAAGGGAATCAATATAAAGTGACTGTTTCTTGACTGCACTCTGTTCTTTACTACAAGGCAGCAGAAAAATACAAGTACAAAGACAGAAAAATAATCTCTGGTACCTTTCTTTCTTGAGGCCTGCAATCTCTGAATCCCTCTGCCCAAGCTCTGTTTGCACTTTTTCCAGAGCACCTTGCATCTTACTGTAAGAAGCCAACACATTCTCCAACATGATTGTAACTTTGCAGTTGTCTTCTTTAGCTTCTGCCAGTTGTCGCTGAAAGTTTCCCACCTAATAGAAAATGAAATAAGACAAAGATATTTGATCCTTTCTGGTTATTCTTCTGCTGAGTCCCATGACTTCTAGAAGAGTATGGAAACCAGGTCTGGTAGAATGCTAAGAGGAATAATTAAAGTATATTTTGTATTTATTTTGTTTCTTAAGTTATTCTGACTTTGAGAAAGAGAAAACTAGACCCTAGATCATATGGATCCTATGAAGAACTCTGCAGTGCATCCTAACTATTGTCGTGTCCAGCACATATATTAACTAGAGACATAAGGACCAACAGCTTCTTGGGTGTAGAGGGGGTCCCAGACTGGCCTGCGCTAGCCCTCCTCAGCTATCTTACCATGGAGTCAGAAGAAAATAACACATTTGAAGTCCATCAGAATTATCTGAGGAAAAAGGACCATAAGAGAAAGTGGAAGCTGCTGAAGAATGATGTGACTCACAGCCCACTTCAGAGGGGCAAAATCTGGCACCTGCTGTCAAGAAGTTTGGGATGTTACCCCTCTTCCCACTAAGTACACACACGGTTAAGCAGAAAGCATTTGGTAATTTGACTTAATATAAAATCTTAACAGTGTTATATCACATTAATAGAACATAAGTAGGTGGTTATTAATACCAAGGTCAGATGTGTTTCAACAGAAAAAAATAGGACTTTTGATTATTTTAAGACAGGAAGAAAAAAAAAACCATTGGGAGTTAAATCATGTATTTTTAAGGGAAATATTTTAGAGCTCTTCTAAAGTTATCCTTTTTTAGGAAAAAAAAAATCCTCCTCTGATCAATCCTCTTTCTTTTTTACTAAAGGTAACAAGAAAAGAAAGAATATGGCTCATGAAAATTTCAGAAGCGCTTCATTTCAGTAACAGACTTCAGAAAGGATTGATGTCTTGCCTTCTTGTTCCCCCTGTCCTCCAAAGCTTCGAGGTCACCTTTCAACTTCTGAGTCTCTTTCAGGGCTGCAGCACGAACCTTCACAACTCGTGAGAGCTCCCCTTCATTCTTTTCAAGAATGGATTTCACCTTAGTAGAAAAAAAGAAATGATAAATGATTCTCCCAAAGCACAATCAATCAGCAATTAGAATAAGACAGCAATTTAGAAGCCAAATTTAAAATGTTTAATTAAATATGCTTATATATTATTGTAAATAAAAACTAGTTTTAGTAGCTGTTTTTCCCCTTAAAACTACAAAGCAAAAAAAAAATCTGTTAATAAACATGGGCAAATCTCTAATATATGTCAATCTCTATGAAAGCACAGAATGAAGGTAAGGGAGATAAGACAATGATGCTAAGATGAAAAACGGGGGAGAAACTGATTATCACAGAATTTGAAAATACAATATAAATTAATATCATAAAAGCAAAGGTGAAGAAGCACTAAATAGTGTCAAGAAAATAGTGTTACAGAAGTGTTCTAAATAGTGTCCTAATCCTAATTAGAAGTATTAGAATTTTACATCTCTGAAATACTTTTAGTATATCTACAGTTATTTCAGATGATCATACTATTCTAAATACTACTCTTTTAAAAAATACTTTATCTTGAAATACAGACTCACAGGAGGTTACAAAATTAGTGCAGAGTCCCCATGCACTCTTTTCCCTGCTTCTAATGATGACATCTTATATTGTAGTTCAACATTAAAACCAGGAAACTGACTTTAATGAGATTAACTAGACTACAAAACTTACAATTTTCACCATTTTTTTTAATCTGCATTCATCTGTGTATGCACACATGCACACAGCTCTATGTAATCTGATCCCATGCACATATTCCTGTGATCACGACAATCAAGATACAGAACTGCTCCACTGCCGCAAAGAACTCACTTGTGCTACTTTCTCTGTGTTCACACCCTCCCCCAAACTCATCCCATGTCCCCTGGCAACCACTAATTTGTTCTCTATCGCTACTGTTTTTGTCATTTCAAGAATGTTATTTTAAACATTTAAAAATAATTAATTTCAGTATAATACATTCATATTTTTTAAAACAGCCTTACTGAGATATAGTTGACATACAATAAGCTATGTATATTTAAAGTGTACAATTTTGATATATGTATAAACCATAATCATGATTATGAACACTTCCATTATCCCAAAAGTTCCCTTATGCCTTTTTGTAATTTCCCCCACTTCTATCTCTCCCTGTTCCTACACATCCACCCAAGGCTACCACTGACCTGTTTTCTGTCACAATCAATTCACTTTTATTTCCTAGAATTTTATATAATGAAATCATATTTTATGTACTCATTTTTGAATGATTTTTCACTCAGCACAGTTATTTTGAGATTCACTCAATCTTCTTTATGTTGCTGAATAGTGTTCTGCTGAACACTTGAGTTGTTCCAGTTTTAAGCTATTACAAGTAGAGCTGCTCTGGGCAGTTGTATACAGATCTTTGTGTAGACAGACGCTTTCATTTATCTTTGGTAACTGCATAGGAGTGGAACGGCTGGGTTGTATGGTAGTAATATGTATCACTTTTAAAGAAACTACCAAACTATTTTCCAGAGTGGCTGAGTGATTTTACATTCCCTTCAGCAATGTATGAGAGTTCCTCCACATCTTCACTAACACTTGGGGTAATCAGTTTTTCAATTTTAGACATTCTAATAGTGTGTGGTAGTATCTCACTGCAGTTTCAGTTTGCATTTCCCTAATAACTGATGTTTAACATCTTTTCAAGTGCTTATTTATCATCCATATATCTTTTTTGGTGAAACGTGTGTTCAAATACTTTGCGCCTTTTTCTTTTTTTTTCGGATTGTCTTTCCTTCTTAGTGAGTTTTGAGAGTTTTTAATAAACTGTGGAGACAAGACCTTTGTCAGATATGTGATTTGCAAATGTTTTTCCCCCAGCCTGTAGCTTTTCTCTTCATTTTCTTAACAATGTCTTTGAAGAGCATACGTTGTCAATGTTACATTTTTTCCTTTATGGATCATGCTTTTGATGTCAAATCTAAGAAATCTTTGTGTAATCCAAGATCACAGTGGTTTCATCCTATGTTTCAGAAGTTTTACAGTTTTAGGTTTTACCTTTAGGGCTTTCATCCATTTTGAGTTAATTTTTGTATATGGTAAGAGGTATGGATCAAAGGTATTTTGTTTTTTTGTTTTTGCATATGATACCCAATTGCCTTAGCACATTTGATGAAAAGACCATCCTTTCTCTACTTTTGCTTCTGTTGAAAATAAAGTGTTCATAAAATTATTCTGGATGGGTAGCACATTCACATTACTCTTAAGGTGCAAAAGGATAAAGTGAAAAATCTCCCAGCCACCCAGTTTCCTTCCTCGAAAATAATGTTGCCAATTTATTACGATTCATTTTAGAGAGACTCTATTCAAAAGTGAATACATATGTATACTTCATCGCCCCAATCCTTCTGCACACAAATATTAAAATACTCTATATACTCTTCTGAGCCTTGACTGTTTTAACCTAATAATAGATATGTTATGATTAAGATAAATATGTCTTCAAACAGTATTCCAAACTATGGGTATACCATGGTTTATTTAGCCAGCCTCTTACTGATGGAATTTTGGTTGTTTCTAGTCTTTTGCTAATAACAAACAATACTTCAGAAAGTACCTTGTAAACATGTCTTATGTATAAGCTAGTGTATCTGTAGGAAAAAATACAACTGTGGGCGTAAAGTGATAAACAAAGCCAAATTGCCCTCCACAGGAAAAGGGCACTCCAAACAGCAGCAAAGAAGAACGCCTTTCACCCACATCTTCCTCAATATTATACTTCCTTATAACTTTTAACCTGTAACATTAAAAATAATTTCTTCTATAAGGATTCAAGAATAGTACAAAATATGCTAACTTATAAGGTTTTGAAAACCTATTGGATTTTGTTCTAGAAAAGTACATTAGGAAGAATATAGTTTTTATAATTTTACCAGTGTGTATAAAATATTTATAAATATGAAAAGGCCACTAGCAAAAGTGCTTACAAAAAGGGTCTAAATAGTAGTTAACTCTAGAAGACAATCTATAGTACTTTCTATTTTTAAATATCAAACGAAGATGGATGCTCTAGTAAGTTTTCTTTGGAAAGTATTTTCCAATGTTCAAGTTCTCAGGGCTTCTATTTATGTATTTCTACTTTAAAATCAGGCTTTACCCATTTTACTATAAATGTTAAGACTATTAGCATTAATTTTTAAAGTGAAAATTAGAGTAAAAATCTCAATGGTTACTCTTAAGCCAAATATGACAGTTCTGTGTCCAAGACAAAAATTAAGTATGCAATAGCCAGAAGGACGGTTTTGATCTACATCATCAGTTTTTCCTGTTTGTGAAGAAGTTCTTTCCTTGTTGTTACTCACACCTCCAAATGTTATCTTTCTATATGTTACTACTTTTCTTCATTGTTGTATAAATCTGAAATTTCCTTATGATTTAATTTGTGGCCTTCACTTACCGAATCCCGGTAAAGAAAATTTGGTGACTCATCATTTAATGGTCTTGAGGCAAGAATGTCTATTTTACCTTCCAGTCTTCCCTCCATGGTTTTAATGGCATTCAAAAGAGTCTTTAGAGAGATCCTAGAGTCTCCGATCTCCTGAGAAGACCTCACAGAAGTCAGGGTAGGTGCAAAGGTCACGTGGCGTGTAGGGTTTGGCCTAACACTGGGCAAACCAGCTGATGAAGTTCGTTCCTTTACATTGTTGACATAGGGCCTATAGCTTTCAAGGAATTTTGAAGATGCAGGCCTCTCTGGAGACTTCCTTCTTCTTGGAGGCATCACCAATTTAAAAAGACAAAATCAACTAAACCTAGAATTATTTTTCAGTGAGTGCCCCCTTTACTATGAGAAACAACACAACGTTCTAAATGAAGCTGGGATGGAAAATATACTTAAAAATGTGTTCGTTTGCTTTCAGAATGAAGAAAATACTAGTGTAAAGTATGTCCTAGTGAAGAAACAAAGCGTATCTAATGAGGTCCCCTTTACCAGTAGAGTCAGATTGTTAGAACCCTAGCAGCCTTCCATTTGAAGACACATTCTAGTTGCTTGGTTACCAAGGATATACATACACAAACATTATAGTTAAAGAAGTTACACATGCTTACAGTGTTAAAAATTAAAAATAAATAATGTGATAAATTTGTAAATCATTGAAATGAATCACTTTCTTTTAGTAACATATTCCTGGATTATTTTCTTCACTAAATGTTTTACATATCTTCTTTGTCTAATTTTCTCTGTTCATATGTTAAATTGTTATGTGACCTATGAACGGTTTTCAGTCTCAATAGCCACCATGCTAACAAGTAAGCACCTTCACTACTAATACCTCTTTCAAGTGCGCTATTGCAGGTATATCTTGTTGGCAATGAGTTCTGCGTTTGCCTGTAATTAAAAACCCAAAGAGGGCTTCCCTGGTGGCACAGTGGTTGAGAGTCCGCCTGCTGATGCAGGGGACATGGGTTCGTGCCCCAGTCCGGGAGGATCCCGCGTGCTGCGGAGTGGCTGGGCCCATGAGCCATGGCCGCTGGGCCTGCACGTCTGGAGCCTGTGCTCCGCAACGGGAGAGGCCACAACAGTGAGAGGCCCGCGTACTGCAAAAAAAAACCCAAAAACCCAAAGATACTTGGTTCCTCACGTCTGCCGAAAGTTTTAAGGCTCAAATTAAAAAACCACTTCCTCTATGATAGAGATTCTCGATGCTTTCATCATGATGATGTTCCCTATGCATGCTCACAATACAATCTATTTTGTTTCTGAAAGGCATAACCTTCTATTCTATAATAAAGTCTGCTGAGTACATTCCTAATCTTAGCAAGTTGAGTGTCCCAATACTGCTTCAGGCATCTTTATGAATTCTTCTGTGGTTGAGTGGAACCTTGTACATCAAGGGTGTTTAAAAATGTTTTTGATAAATTGAGTCAAGTGAGAGAATATTCATCTTTCTGGGATCATATGGTGAGGTGGGGAGAAAGGCACCAATTTCTTAAAAGCTAATTAAAACAACATAGAAGCAATCTGTTTTATAGCTATTAATCACACCTGAGCATATTTGCCCTCTAGTGCCTTACTGAACTTGCGTAGATGGTCGTTCTGTGAACTGGTTTCAGTAAAAGAATGTAGTTGTTCTTCTAGCTGCTTAACTTTTATCTAGAGAAAAAAACAGAAGAATAAAAAAACAAGTCTCATTAATGAAATATATATATATATACTCCAAAACAAAAAAGAAAGATGTCACAAGTTATGCAAAAAAAAAAAAAAATCACAGAAAATCCTTAAAACTTGTAAAAAGCAATCCTAAGTTTTTCTAATGATGCTGTTTCGTTTTTGTTTTTGTTTTTGCGGTACGCGGGCCTCTCACTGTTGTGGCCTCTCCCGTTGCGGAGCACAGGCTCCGGATGCGCAGGCTCAGTGGCCATGGCTCACGGGCCCAGCCGCTCCGCGGCATGCAGGATCTTCCCAGACCGGGGCACGAACTCGTGTCCCCTGCATCGGCAGGCGGACTCTCAACCACTGCACCACCAGGGAAGCCCTCTAATGATGCTATTTCAACTAAAATAGCTATTTCAACAAATAAAAGTAGGCTATAGCCCTATACATGTACTGAGATAATTCATTTGGTTTATAGCATTTATGGAAACTCCAAATTAACATGACTCATGAATATAACAGTGAGACGTTGTGGGTAAAATATCTCAATTTTAAAGGAACTGTGGTATCTAGTATTCAAAACCCTTTCTGAGTACGGATAATTAGAATTGTCAATATGTAAGGAGACAAGAGTCTTGTGTTTACCCACAGAGAATTATGAAAGTTGAATTAACAGAGTTCTTATAGGCTGAATTATATTTGAAAACTAACTCATAAAGCTGGCTACTCACATCTTTCACTTTAAAGAAAAGATGATTTGGGGGAATAAAATCATTAATATTTACTCACAAATCTCCAAATTGTGTATATTTCTACATTTTCTTCCTCTTATTCCCAACCCTCTCAATACAAATCAACAGTTAACATTACTGAGCCTATCTCTGAATCAGAAAAAATTTCATCCAAAATTTTTAATTTAAATAAACTTTTTCCTCTCTCAGTATCTTTTCTTGTTTCCCACCTCTGAAGGGCAAACTCCTCTTGGTTGTAGCCACTGATTGTTTTCAAGAACTGTTAAAATTTGAGTGCTAATACTTAGTTTTTTTAGAAAGGCTACATGAAAACACATTTGTCTCAGGAAATCTCTCTTGTTCCATCAGAAGAATCCTTCTTTTTCTCATCTTTGCCTCTTTCTGGTGCTCTTTTCCACAGTGTACAGTATAAAACATGTTCCATGGCTCCCCCTTAAGTGTATTCACTTAAGGTTCAGAATTAGAATGGCTGCCTCTAAAGGGAGGTATTGATGCAACACTTATTCTCATTTTAAACGTAAGCAGGGCTTCCCTGGTGGCGCAGTGGTTGAGAGTCCGCCTGCCAGTGCAGGGGACGCGGGTTCGTGCCCTGGTCCGGGAGGATCCCACATGCCGTGAAGCGGCTGGGCCCATGAGCCATGGCCGCTGAGCCTGCGTGTCCGGAGCCTGTGCTCTGCAACAGGAGAGGCCACAACAGTGAGAGGCCCGCGTACCGCAAAAAAAAACAAGAACAAAACCAAAATAAACGTAAGCAAACTGCTGTTAACCTTAGAACTCAGTGGAAAATACTGATGAACACTCAAGAATTTTAGATTTGCCTCTCTTCAAACAAAACACAGGATATCCTTATTCCACAATATTTCTCAGGTAATTTACGCTACCCCCAGCCTCAGAGTACTCAATAAAATGCCCTGAAACTTGTCAGATGGCATGTTCTCATCTATGAAGCACTTTAATTTTTATACTGGGTTTATTTTTTGGAAGGATTTCTAATTCAGGACACTGAAATGGGGAAGAACACAAAAGCAAATAAATCCTGCTGCCCTCAGAGATCTGATGTTTCTGTGTCATTAAAATCCAAGTAGTTTCCATAGCTAGCTTACCAGGCAGTCTCGGGAAATACCAGTATTTCGGTCAAGGTCATATCCTCCTATTGTTTCAAATTATCTAAATATATATAGATACATATTTTTAAAAATTGAGGTATAGTTGATTTATAATATTATGTAAGTTTCAACTGTACAACATAGTGATTCACAATTTTTAAAGATTATACTCCATTTATAGTTATTATAAAATATTGGCTATATTCCATGTGATGTACAATATATCCTTGTAGCTTATTTTATACACAGTGGTATGTACTTCTTAATCTCCTACCCTAATATTGCCCCTTACATATATTTTCTAATATAAAATATAACACTATAGAAACTGTGAGACACCTAAGAAATGGATGAAAAGGAACTTATTTTTATGTGTTTTATAATTCAAGTATTCTAAATTAATGCTATTAATAAATTTCCTAGGTTTTTTTCTTCTTCGATACATATAAGTTGGAAATAAAGTAGGACAAGCCTACAACGTTACCCCAAAGTTTGAAATGAGCTACAGAGTTGAAACAACCTAAACTGCCAGAGTTATGTATTTTGACTAGAAGTATGAAAATACATTCATAAAACTGATAATTTCAGCACAGCACCCTTAATAATATTCATATAATTCCATGAAGCAATTCAAACCAAAGAAGTACAACAACAAACAACATTGATGAATCTCTCAATTATAATGCTGGGTGAAAGAAACAAGACACACAAAAAGTATATACTGTATTATTATACAAAGTTCAAAAATTAATCTGGGGTATTAGAAGTCAGGATGATGGATAGTAACATCATGGGGGATGGTGACTGAAAAAGGCTATGAAATGGGCTCTGGGTGCTGGGAATATTCTGTGTGCTGGTCACATGGTTACCTCTACTTTGTGAAAATCCATTAACTGTACCCTGTGTACTTTTCTGTATAATATGTTATAGCTCAATAAAAATTTACTAAAACAAAACAAACAAAACCTTTAAATAATCTCTAAATTAAGGTCACAAATGCAGCTGCTCCTAAGGGGCTAGGTAGCTAACATAATATTTGAATCCAGTTGGTATAAGAGTGATGAGGCCAGTGGTAGATTAAAGTGAACATAAAGCACTAACTAACATGTTTAAAGACAAGAAAAAGGTGTTGGGCTTCCCTGGTGGTGCAGTGGTTAAGAATCCTCCTGCCAATTCAGGGGACATGGGTTCGATCCCTGGTCCAGGAAGATCCCCTATGCTGCGGAGCAACTAAGCCTGTGCGCCACAACTACTGAGCCTGTGCTCTAGAACCCGCGAGCCACAACTACTGAAGCCCGCGGGCCTAGAGCCCGTGCTCCGCAACAAGAGAAGCCACCGCAATGAGAAGCCCACGCACTGCAATGAAGAGTAGCCTCAGCTCACCGCAACTAGAGACAGCCTGCATGCAGCCAAGAAGACCCAATGCAGCCAAAAATAAACAAATAAATAAAATAAATTTATAAAAAAAAATGTTGGAAATCTTTCAGGCATATATAGCAACATCCCTTCTATTCATCACTCAACTTAAAAAGAACAAAACATTACTAATATAGTTGAAACCCGCTGTGTAGCCTAATCCAACTAAATCTCTTCCATCCTGGAGTTAACTACTATCCTGAATTTGATGTTTTATCATGCTTATTCCTTTTTAATAATTTTACTCTAAATGTATCCCTAAACAGTATGTATTATTATTATTATTTTTTTTTGCGGTATGCGGGCCTCTCACTGTTGTGGCCTCTCCTGTTGTGGAGCACAGGCTCCGGATGCGCAGGCTCAGCGGCCATGGCTCACGGGCCCAGCCGCTCCGCGGCATGTGGGATCCTCCTGGACTGGGGCATAAACCTGTGTCCCCTGCATCGGCAGGCAGACTCTCAACCACTGCGCCACCAGGGAAGCCCATGTGGTATTATTTTATAAGATTCATCCATGTTAACACATGTCACTCTACATCTTCTTATATAGACTGCTTTCTAAACTGGTATAATTACTTTTAGGAGAAATTTGACAAACTCTAGTAAATTTCCATTTATGTACATCATACAACCCAGCAATTCTCATCCTAAGAATTATACCTAGAATAGAGAATATTTTGGATGAGTACAAAGACATGTGCAAAAATTCATCATATCAGCATTATTTGCAAACAACTGAAAACTGTCTAAATATCCATCGACATAAGAAAGGATAGCCACAACGGTGAGAGACCCACGTACCGCAAAAAAAAAAAAAAAAAAGGATAAATACATTTGGGCATATTTAGATAATGCAATAGTATACAGCACCATATATGAAACTAAAATCATGTTTGAGTGTGAGGCGACAGTTTCTGACAGTCTGCATTAACACCTAAAACCCGGTATTTACATCATTAAGTCAATTTTGACAATGCAATATTTTATCTAATATGGTTCATATGTAATATTTTAATCGATTATAATCCAATTGAGAGAACACACAGCAGACTATTGTTTTGATTACATTTAATATGTAGCTCTTCTTTTAGATTATCTTACGAGAGTAATATGCTATACATTTACAATAGTCAAGACATAGAAGCAACCAAGATATCCATCGACAGATGAATGGATAAAGAAGGTGTGTGTGTGTGTGTGTGTGTGTGTGTGTGTATATATATATATATACACACACACACACACACACACACACACACACACACCACACACACACACACACACTCTCACACTGGTATATTACTCAGCCATAAAAAAGAATGAACTGGGGCTTCCCTGGTGGCGCAGTGGTTGAGAGTCCGCCTGCCAATGCAGGGGACACGGGTTCGTGTCCCGGTCCAGGAAGATCCCACATGCCGCGGAGTGGCTGGGCCCGTGAGCCATGGCCACTGAACCTGCGCGTCCGGAGCCTGTGCTCCGCAACGGAAGAGGCCACAACAGTGAGAGGCCTGCGTACTGCAAAAAAAAAAAACAAAAGAACATATACACACACACATATATATAAAACTGAACCAGTCTGCTGTACACCAGCAACTAACACAAGATTGTCAATTAAAAAAAAAAAAGAATAACGTGCTATATAAGAGCACTTTCCCTTGGGCTGGTGAGGTCAGTGCCTTTTGGAATGTGCCAATCCAAGGCATGACATAAAAACACCAGTGAATCAATAGTTTCAAAAGTGTTTCACCTTTCAAAGGCTATCAAAAAGCTTCAGCCCTTATTACAGGAATATGAGCAGAAAAAAAGGCATGTATTTTCCTTAAGATTATAAGGATGATCTCTAACGTGTAATCAAGGTTTAAAAGGATAGATAGGTAACATCAAACTCACTAATAAATCTTAAAATGTATTCCACTCCCACCTAAAATTTGGCTTCAAGGGTTTAAGATTCGGCTATGAGTATTTAAGATTTTTCTCACACACTTAAAAATGTACTTCATTTCTCTTGGGAAAGCTAAAAGCAGGCCAAAATCATGGGCCACAGCTTCTACGAGATGATTAGTGTCACAAAGGAGAAAGTATATACCCAGCCTATTACACTGATCACCTTTCCCAGTGAGAAGTAAATAAGAGAGGTGTACTTCCCCAGCTCATTTCATAGGTGAATAAGATGAAACAAGAAAATTAAGACTTGTGCAAGGTTACACAAGTATAGATGATTATACTTAACTGCATCGCTGCCTCTGGAAAATATTAATTAAAAGCACACAAATAGTGGCCAAATAGCTTTATCTTTTTATTGGACAACATACTGTTTCACAACCATGGTTTATCAACTGCCTTTCAGATCACCTGCCATTTCTGGGCTGGAGCTTGTCTGCTAACCCTATGGTAAGTCCCTTGGGCAGATGAGATAAGATTAACACTGAGGTGTTCGGCAAATCTCTAGGGAGATTACTTATTCAGTCAGCTCTATAGCTGCCAAGCCTAACCAGACTTCACTTCATACCATTCAGTCCAGTGGTGCTCAACTATGGTTGCACATTGGAATCACCAGGGATTTAAAAAGTATTGAAGCCTACGACTTACTCCCTGAGATTCTGATTTAATTGCTCTGGGGTGCAAGCCTGGTCATGGGGAGTTTTCCCTTTATATTTATTTTATTATGAAAAAATTTAAATATACATAAAAATTGAAATGTGCATACACCTGCCATTCAAATTCAACCATTAACATTTTTATACTTACTTATCATATATTCATCCATCATTTTCTCTATCGATCTATCAAACTATTTACTTTTTTCAATGATTCATTTCAAAGTAAATGGCAGATATCATATACTTCCTAGCATGAAGAGTTTTTTAAATTCCCCAGGGGAGCCTACTGTGTAGCTAAGGCTGAGAACCACTAATTTAGACGTCAGTGTTTCTACTGAAGTTGGTTTAAGGCAGGTCTAGCCTTATTAGTGGCAAGCTTCCTGCTCTGAGGACACTTTAGGGACAAAACTCACATGGAGTGAAAGAACAGTATCATCTCATGCACAAGTCAATTCTATTGCCTTGCATCTCAATTTCCAGATTATTTCTTTTTAGGAATGTTATAAAAATTCTGCAAAAAGGAGAACATATGCGATGGAGGGAATCAAGATGGTGGAGTAGGATGATGCTGAGCTCACCCAGCCCTACAAACAAATCAAAAATACATCTATATGTGCAGCAGCTCTCAGTGAAAACAAACTGGAGACTGGCAGAAAGATGTCTACAACCAAGGCTGCAAAGAAAGATCCACAGAGTTTGCTAGGAAGGGAGAAGTGATCAGGTCGGGACCTATGTCCCTAGTAGGGATACAGAAGAGGAGGGGATATCACAGGTTCAGAGATCCTCCCTGGGGATTTTGGGGCTTGAACCACATATTAGGAACCCCAGTCCTGGGGACCAACAATGGAAAGATGAATCCCACTAGCTGGTTTGAAAATCAGTGGGACATACCAGAGAGCTGTAAGAAACTGAGACTCTGCTCCTGAAGAGCGCACACACGCTTGCTTACTCCCAGGAACAAGGTAGAGGAAACAAATTTAAAATGGCCTGGGGCTCTGGCCGGTGTCCCAAGACCACCCCAACAGCTGCCCTAGCCTGCGCGGATGCCAGCTCCAGCCCCTCTTGCTCTGGAGCAGCTCCCCACTAGGTAAAGGCTGCCACTGTCAAGGAGGATAAGCACTTGGGGGAGATGGAGCAGTTCAGACTGGGCCCTGCATCTGAATAGGGTGAGGGCAATCATTACCAGTGTGTGCAGAAGTGGTGGGGCAGGAGTTACTTGGAACTCCTACTGATGTGCTGGGACCATCCCAGTGCACACCCCAGCCCACACCAGGCACCTACTCTGGACCCTTTTGCTCCGATGCAGCTGCTCACTAGGGCGAAGGCTGCCACTGCTGGAGGGGAGAGGGAGTGCACACTTAAGAGGGAACAAAACCAGCCTGGACCTGACCCTTAGGGCTTCTGCTCCAGCACCTTGATACCTGGCCCTACACTTGATAGGGTGGCTATAGCCATTGAGCATAGGAGAAGTGCCAGCTCACACCTGGCTCTGGCTCTAGCCCCTCCGTCTTTGGAGGGTAGGAGGAGACCCTCCCTACCTCCCACCAAGGTGGTAACTGCCAGCACACCCTGGGGGAAGATGTAACCTGTGCTCACTTCAGATTCAGCTCTCCCAGCAAAGCCACTGGACACGAGCAGAGTGCACAGGGACACTCCCACACAAGGACACCCCTTTAAGTTTGGGATAAGTAACTTTTACCTAGAGATACAGAAAGTTAAACAAAATGAGAAGATAAAAGAATTTATTTCAAACAAAAGAACAAAAAACACCCCTGAAAAGACAACTAATGAAATAGAGATAAATAATTTACCAGATATAGAGGTCAAAGCATTAGTAATAAGAATGCTAACTGAACTTGGGAAAAGTATAGATGAACAGAGTAAGAATTTTAACAAGGGACTAGAAAATATAAAAAAGAACCAGTTGGAGCTGAAAATCATAATAACTGAAATGAAAAGTACACTAAAAGGAATTAATAACAGACTAGGAGATACAGAAGAATGCATAAGTAATCAGGAAGATACAATATTGGAAATCCCCAATTCAGAAGAGCAAAAACAAATTTTAAAACAAATTTTAAAAAATGAGGATAGTTGAAGGAACCTCTGGGACAACATTCCCATTTTAGGGGTCCTAGAAGGAGAAAAGCAAGAGAAGGAGGTTAAAAATGTATTTGATGAAATTATGGCTGAAAAAATTTATTCCTGAGGATGAAGAAAGAAACAGATTTCTAAGTATAGAAAGTACAAAGAGTTCCAAATAAGATGAACCTAAAAAGACCCACACCAAGACATATCATAATTAAAATGGCAAAGGTTAACGAGAGAATTTTAGAGGCAGCAAGAAAAAAAAATAAAGAGTAACATACAACGGAACCTCCATAAGGCTATCAGCTGATTTTTCCATAGAAACTTGGCAGGTCAGAAGGGAGTGGCATGATATATTTAAAGTTATTGAAAGGGAAAAACCTACAAGCCAGAATACTCTACCCAGCAAAATTATTATTCAGAATTGAAAGAGAGATGAAGAACTTCTCAGAGAAGCAAAAATTAAGAGAGTTCATCTAACTGATGTTACAAGTGTTAAAGGGTCTTCTCTAAGTGGAAAAGGCTACAACAAGAAGAATTTATAGGAAAGGAAAATCCCACTAGTAAAGGCAAATATAAGGTAAAGGTTGTGGATCAACTACTTAAATAAGCTAGTACAAGATTAAGAGACAAAAATTATAAAATCAACTATAACTACAATAAACAGTTAAGGGATAGACATGAATATGTAAAATATGACATTGAAAACACAAAATGTGGGGGAGGGGAATAAAAAATGTAGCTTTTTAAAAGTGTATAAATGTATCTGAACTTAAATGACTATAGGTTTAAAATAAGCTCTAGGTCAATATATATGAACTCCACAGTAACCACAAGTAAAAAACCTACAATAGATACACAGAAACTAGAGAAAAGAATACAAGGACACCACTAAAGAAAATCATCAAACCACAACGGAAGGAAGTAAAAGAAGATAACAGAGAAGAACTATAAAAAACAACCAGAAAACTAGTGACAAAATAGCAACAAGTACACACTTATCAATAATCACTTTAAATATCAATGGATTAAATGCTCCAGTCAAAAGACATAGGGTGGCTGACTGGATAAAAATGAAGACCCATCTATATGCTGCCTCCAAGAGACTCATCTCAGAGACACACACACAGCCTGAAAGTGAGGGGATGGAAAAAGACAGTTCATGTAAATGGAAGAGGAAAAAAGTGCTGGGGTAGCAATACTCGTATCAGACAAAGTAAACTTTAAAATAAAGTCTATAACAAAAGACAACAAACAGCATTATATAATAATAAAGGGATATGTACAACAATAGGATTAACTTTCATTAACATATATGTACATAATATAGGTGAACCTAATCAGGAGCATCTAAACATATAGAGCAAATATTAACAGACATAAAGGGAGAAAATGACAACAATAAAATAATAGTACAGGACTTTAACACTCCACTTGCATCAATGGACAGAAAATCAATAAGGAAACAGTGGTCTTAAATGGCACATTAGACCAGTTGGACTTAATAGATATCTACTGGACTTTACATCCCAAAACAGAAGAATACACATTCTTTTTAAATGCATATGGGGGTTTCCCTGGTGGCACAGTGGTTGGGAGTCCACCTGCCAATGCAGGGGACACAGGTTCGAGCCCTGGCCTGGGAAGATCCCACATGCTACGGAGCAACTAAGCTCATGCGCCACAACTGCTGAGCTTGCGCTCTGGAGCTCGCATGCCACAACTACTGAAGGCCGTGCACCTAGAGCCCGTGCTCCACAACAAGAGAAGCCACTGCAATGAGAAGCCTGCGCACCGCAATGAAGAACAGCCCCCACGTGCCACAACCAGAGAAAGCCTGCACACAGCAATGAAGACCCAATGCAGCCAAAAATTGAAAAAAAATAAATAAATAAAGTTTAAATGCATATGGAATGTTCTCCAGGATAGATCACATGCTAGGCCATAAAACAAGTCTCAACAAATTTAAGAGAACAGAAATTATATCAAGCATTTTTTTCTGAACACAATGGTATGTAACTAGAAATCAACTACAGGAAGAAAAATGGGAAAACCACAAACATGTGGAGACTACACAACATGATATTAAAACCTATGGGTAGGTAAAGAAATCAAAGAGGAAATCAGAAAATACCTTGAAACAAATGAAAATAAAAACACAACTTGCCAAAATCTACAAGATGCAGCAAAAACAGTCCTAAGAGGGAAGTTTATGGCAACACAGGACTACCTCAAGAAAAAAGAAAAATTACAAATGAACAACCTAACACACCACCTAAAGGAATTAGAAAAAGAATAAAGCCCAAAGTCAGCTAAAGGAAGGAAATAATAAAGATCAGAGAGGAAATAAATGAAAAGGAGACTAAAAAAAAAAAAACACCAATAGAAAAGATCAATGAAACTAAGAGCTGGTTTTTTGAAAAGATAAATAAAATCAATAAGCCTTTAGCCAGGCTCTTTAAGAAAAAATGACAGAGGACACAAATGAACAAAATAATAACTGAAAGAGGAGAAATTGCAACTGATATCACAAAAGAACATCAGAAGAGAATACTATGAACAGCTATATGCCAACAAACTGGACAACCTAGAAGAAATGGATAAATTTCTAGAAACATACAATCTTCCAAGACTGAATGAGGAAGAAAGAGATAATCTGAACAGACTGATCACTAGTAGTGGAATTGAATTAGTAATCAAAAAACTCCCAGCAAACAAAAGTCCAGGACCTGACAACTTCACAGGGAAATTCTATCAATAACAAACATATAAAGAAGAGCTGATACCTATCCTTCTCAAACTACTCCAAAAAACCGAAGAGGAGGGAACACTGCCAAATTCATTCTATGAGCCCACAATTATCCTGATACCAAAATCAGACGAAGACACCACAAAAAAAGAGAAAATTACAGGCCAACATCTCTGATGAATATAGTTGCAAAAATCCTCAACAAAATATTAGAAAACTGAATTCAACAATTATAAAAAGGATTATATACCGTGATCAAGAGGGATTTATTCCAGGGATGCAAGGATGGTTTAATACCTACAAATTGATAAATGTGAAACACCACATTAACAAAAGAAAGGATAAAAATCACATGATCATCTCAGCAGATGTAGAAAAAGCATTTGACAAAATTCAACAACCATTCATGATACCAACTTTCATCAAGGTTGGTATAGATGAAACATATCTCGACATAAATAAAGGCCATTTATGACAAACCCACAGCTAACATCATACTCAATGTTGGAAAGCTGAAAGCTTTTCCTCTAAAATCAGGAACAAGGCAAGGATGCCTACTCTTCCCATTTATATTTAACACAGTATTGGAAGTCCTAGACACAGGAATCAGACAAGAAAAAGAAACAAAAGGCATCAAACTGGAAGGGAAAAGGTAAATCTGTCACTATTTGCAGATGACATTATACTTATATATAAAACCCTAAAATCTCCACCAAAGAACTATTAGAATAAATTAATTCAGTAAAGTTGCAGGATACAAGATTAATATACAGAAATCTGTTGCTTTTCTATACTCTTGTGATGAACAATCAAAAAGAGAAAGCAAAACAATCCTGTTTAAAATCACACCAAAAGAATAAAATACCTAGGAATGATCTTAACCAAGAAGGTGAAAGACCTATACTCTCCAAAACTATAAAACACTGGTGAAGGAAATTAAAGATGATATAAGGAAATGGAAAGATATCCCATGTTCACAGAAATTTTGGTAAAATGTCCATACTACACAAAGCAATCTACAGATTTAATGCAATCCCTATCAAAATACCCATGACATTTTTCACAGAACTAGAATAATCATAAAATTTATATTGAACCACAACAGATCCTGAATAGCCAAAGCAATCCTGAGAAAAATGAACAAAGTTGGAATTAACATATTCTCCCTGACTTCTGACTATATTACAAAGCTACAGTAATCAAAATAGTATGGTACTGGAATAAAAAGAGACACATAGATCAATGGAAAAAAAACAGAGAGTCCAGAAAGAAAACCACACATATATGGTCAATTATTTTACAACAAAGGAATCAAGAATATACAATGGGAAAAAGGTAGTCTCTTCAATAAATTGTGTTGGGGAAATTGGACAGGCAGTTGCCAAAGAAAGAAAATGGACCACTAACTTATACCATTTACAAAAATTAACTTGAAATGGATTAAAGACTTGAATGTAAGACCTGAAACCACAAAACTCCTAGAAGAAAACACAGAACACTCTTTGACATACATTGTAGAAATCTTTCTTTGGTTCTGTCTCCTAAGGCAAAGGAAACAAAAGCAAAAATAAAACAAATGGGACCTAATTAAGCTTAAAAGCTTTTGCACAGCAAAGAAAACCATTGGCAAAATGAAAAGACAACCTACTGAGTGGAAGAAAATGTTTGCAAATGTAATGACTGATAAGGGTTTAATATCCAAACTATATAAACAGCTCATACAACTCAATATCAAAAAACCCAAACACCCCAATTAAAAAAATGGTCAGAAAACCTGAATACACATTTCTTCAAAGAAGATGTACAGAGGGCCAATACGCACATGAAAAGATGCTCAACATTGCTTATCATCAGGGAAATGCAAATCAAAACCACAATGAGATATCGCCTCACACCTGTCAGAATGGCTATCATCAAAAAGACCACAAATAACAAATGTTGGCAAGGATGTGGAGAAAAGAGAACCCTAGTGCAATGTTGGTGGGAATGTAAATTGTTGCAGCCATGTGGAAAACAGTATGGAGGTTCCTCAAAAAACTAAAAACAGAACTACCATATAATCCAGCAATTTCTCCCAAGTATATATCGGGAGTAAATGAAAATACTAATTCAAAAACCCCACTGTTCAATAATAGTGGGGGACTTTAACACCTCACTTACACCAATGGACAGATCATCCAAACAGAAAATTAATAAGGAAACACAAGCATTAAATGACACAACAGACCAGATAGATTTAATTGATATTTATAGGACATTCGAACCAAAAACAGCAGATTACACTTTCTTCTCAAATGCGCATGGAACATTCTTCAGGATAGATCACATCTTGGTTCACAAATCAAGCTTCAGTAAATTTAAGAAAATTGAAATCATATCAAGCATCTTTTCTGAGCAAAACGCTATGAGATTACACATCAATTACAGGGAAAAATACATAAAAAACAGAAACACATGGAGGCTAAACAATATGTTACGAAATAGCCAAGAGAGATCACTGAAGAAATCAAAGAGGAAATCAAAAAATACCTAGAGAAAATGACAATGAAAACACAACGATCCAAAACCTATGGGATGCAGCAAAAGCAGTTCTAAGAGGGAAGTTTATAGTAATACAATCCTACCTCAAGAAACAAGAAACATCTCAAATAAACAATGTAACCTTACACCTAAAGGAACTAGAGAAAGAACAACAAACAAAACCCAAAGTTAGCAGAAGGAAAGAAATCATGAAGATCCAGAGCAGAAATAAATGAAATAGAAACAAAGAAAACAACAGCAAAGATCAATAAAACTAAAAGCTGGTTCTTTGAGAAGATAAACAAAATTGATAAACCATTAGCGAGACTCATCAAGAAAAGGAGGGAGAGGACTCAAATCAATAAGATTAGAAATGAAAAAGGAGAAGTTACAACAGACACCGCAGAAATACAAAGTATCCTAAGAGACTACTACAAGCAACTCTATGCCAATAAAATGGACAACCTGGAAGAAATGGACACATTCTTCGAAAGGTATAACCTTCCAAGTCCGAACCAGGAAGAAATAGAAAATATGAACAGACCAATCACAAGTACTGAAATTGAAACTGTGATTAAAAATCTTCCAACAAACAAAAGTCCAGGACCAGATGGCTTAACAGGTGAATTCTTTTTTTTTTTTTTTTTTTTTTTTGCGATTCACGGGCCTCTCACTGTTGTGGCCTCTCCCGGGGCACAAACCTGTGTCCCTTGCATCGGCAAGCGGACTCTCAACCACTGCGCCACCAGGGAAGCCCCTTAACAGGTGAATTCTATCAAACATGTAGAGAAGAGCTAACGCCCATCCTTCTCAAACTCTTTCAAAAATTGCAGAGGAAGGAACACTCCCAAACTCATTCTATGAGGCCACCATCACCCTGATATCAAAACCAGACAAAGATACTACGAAAAAAGAAAATTACAGACCGATATCACTGATGAATATAGATGCAAAAATCCTCAACAAAGTACTAGCAAACAGAATCCAACAACACATTAAAAGAGTCATACACCATGATCAAGTGGTATTTATCCCAGGGATGCAAGGATTCTTCAATATACCCAAATCAATCAACGTGATACACCATAGTAAAAGTTTGAAGAATAAAAACCATATGATCATCTCAACAGATGCAGAAAAAGCTTCTGACAAAATTCAACACCCATTTATGATAAAAACTCTTCAGAAAGTGGGCATAGAGGGAACCTACCTCAACAAAATAAAAGCCATATATGACAAACCCACAGCAAACATCATTCTCAATGGTGAAAAACTGAAAGCATTTCCTCTAAGATCAGGAACAAGGATATCCACCCTCACCATTATTATTCAAAGTAGTTTTGGAAGTCCTAGCCACAGCAATCAGAGAAGAAAAAGAAATAAAAGGAATACAAATTGGAAAAGAAGTAAAGCTGTCACTGTTTGCAGATGACATGATACTATATATAGAGAATCCTAAAGATGCCACCAGAAAACCACTAGAGCTAATCAATGAATTTGGTGAAGTTGCAGGATACAAAATTAATGCACAGAAATCTCTTGCATTCCTATATACTAATGATGAAAAATCTGAAAGAGAAATTAAGGAAACACTCCCATTTACCACTGCAACAAAAAGAATAAAATACCTAGGAATAAACCTACCTAGGGAGACAAAAGACCTGTATGCAGAAAACTATTAAGACACTGATGAAAGAAATTAAAGATGATACCAACAGATGGAGAGATATACCATGTTCTTGGATTGGAAGAATCAATATTGTGAAAATGACTATACTACCCAAAGCAATCTACAGATTCAACACAATCCCTGTCAAATTACCACTGGCATTTTTTACAGAACTAGAACAAAAAATCTTAAAATTTGTATGGAGACACAAAAGACCCCGAATAGCCAAAGCAGTCTTGAGGGAAAAAAACGGAGCTGGAGGAAGCAGACTCCCTGACTTCAGACTATACTACAAAGCTACAGTAATCAAGACAATATGGTACTGGCACAAAAACAGAAATATAGATCAATGGAACAAGATAGAAAGCCCAGAGATAAACCCATGCACCTATGGTTAACTAGTCTACCACAAAGGAGGCAAAGATATACAATGGAGAAAAGACAGTCTCTTCAATAAGTGTTGCTGGTAAAACTGGACAGCTATATGTAAAAGAATAAACTTAGAACACTCCCTAACACCATACACAAAAATAAACTCAAAATGGATTCGAGACCTAAATGTAAGACCGGACACTATAAAACTCTTAGAGGAAAACCTAGGCAGAACACTCTTTGACATAAATCACAGCAAGATCTTTTTTGACCCACCTCCTAGAGAAATGGAAATAAAAACAAAAATAAACAAATGGGACCTAATGAAACTTAAAAGCTTTTGCACTGCAAAGGAAACCATAAAGAAGACAAGACCACCCTCAAAATGGGAGAACAAATCAACAGACAAAGGACTAATCTCCAAAATATATAAATAGCTCATGCAGCTCAATATTAAAAAAACAAACAACCGAATCCAAAAATGGGCAGAAGACCTAAATAGACATTTCTACAAAGAAGACACAGATGGCCAAGAAGCTCATGAAAAGCTGCTCAACATCACTAATTATTAGAGAAATGCAAATCAAAACTACAATGACGTATCACCTCACACCAGTTAGAATGGGCATCATCATAAAATCTACAAACAACAAATGCTGGAGAGGGTGTGGTAAAAGGGAACCCTCTTGCACTGTTGGTGGGAATGTAAATTGATACAGCCACTGTGGAGAACAGTATGGCGGTTCCTTAAAAAACTAAAAATAGAATTACCAGGTGATCCAGCAATCCCACTACTGGGCATATACCCAGAGAAAACCATAATTCAAAAAGACACATGCACCCCAATATTCACTGCAGCACTATTTACAATAGCCAGGTCATGGAAGCAACCTAAATGCCCATCGACAGACGAATGGATAAAGATGTGGCACATATCTAAAATGGAATATTACTCAGCCATAAAAAGGGACGAAATTGGGTCATTTGTAGAGACGTGGATGGACTTGGAGACTGTCATACAGAGTGAAGTAAGTCAGAAAGAGAAAAGCAAATACCGTATATTAACACATATATGTGGAACCTAGAAAAATGGTACAGATGGGCTTCCCTGGTGGCGCAGTGGTTGAGAGTCTGCCTGCTAATGCAGGGGACATGGGTTCAAGCCCTGGCCTGGGAAGATCCCGCGTGCTGTGGAGCAACTAGGCCCGTGAGCCACAACTACTGAGCCTGCGCGTCTGGAGCCTGTGCCCCACAACAAGAGAGGCCGCAATAGTGAGAGGCCCGCGCACTGCGATGAAGAGTAGCCCCCGCTTGCCATAACTAGAGAAATCCCTCAAAAAAAAAAAAAAAAAAGGTACAGATGAACCAGTTTGCAGGGCAGGAATAGAGACACAGATGTAGAGAACAAACATATAGACACCAAGGGGGGAAAGCAGCTGGGGGGGGGGTGGTAAAAAAAAAAAAAAGAATTCTTTTTTACACTTCAAAAAGTTAAACATCATCCTGAATAGGAAAATCTACCCAGACAGAGAGTAAATTAGTGGTTGGCAAACGCTAGGGGAAGGCGAGAATGGGGAATGACTGCTAGTGGGTACAGGGTTTCTTTTTGTCACGATGAAAATGTTCTGGCATTAGACAGTGGTACTGATTCCACAACTTTGTGAATGTACTATAAACCACTAAATTGTACACTTTAAACGTGAATTATATCTCAATAAACCCATTATTTTTGGGGGGGAAAAAATACCAACGTTCATAGCAGCATTATTTACAATAGCCAAGATATGGAATCAACCTAAGAGTCTATCAACAGATGACTGGATAAAGAAGATGTGAGAATATATATATATATTCTCTCTCTCTATATATATACACATATGTGCATGTATATATATACACACACACAGATATATATATATATATATATATATATATATATATATATAGAGAGAGAGAGAGAGAGAGAGAGAGAGAGAGAGGATATTATTCAGCCATAAAAAGGAATGAAATCTTGCCATTTGCAACAACATGGATGGACCTGAAAGGTATTGTACTTAGTGAAATAAGTCAGACAAAGAAAGACAAATATTATATGTTAACACTTATATGTGGAATCTAAAGAATAAAACAAAGCAATGAAAATAACAAAACAGAGACAGACCCACAGAAATAGAGAATAAACTACTGGTTATCAGTGGGGGGAAGGAAGGTGGGAGGGGCAAAACAGGGGTAGGGGATTAAGAGGTACAAACTACTATGTATAAAATAAATAAGCTACAAGGACTGATTGTTCAGTACAGGGAATATAGCCAATATTTTATAATAACTTTAAATGGAATATGATCTATAAAGTATTGAGACACTCTGTTGTACACCTGAAACTAATGTAATACTGTAAATCATCTATACTTCAATAAAGAGAGAGAGAACATAGGCTTTCTACATTGGCAGCAAATGACCATGCATAAAATAATTATAATAAAGTTTTATACTGTCACAGAATGAGCCTTGGCTTCACAATTTTAGGTTTCAGTATTATATTATAGGTGTGTAGATAGAAGTCACCTGGATTTGAATGAGGGACCAAACTTAGGGAGGCTTAAAAACTTGTCCAAAGTTATAGAATTAGTAAATGACAGAGCTAAGTCCTCTCAAAATCCAGCAAAATTTAGCTTGACAACTGGCATTAAAAAATTAGAAAACAAAAATCAAAAAATGAAATCTCATACCTGTAGTCTTCCCTTTTCATAGGCCAGTTTATTTTTACTCTCAGTAATTTTTCCCAAGACATTTTCCACCTGCTGTTGGGCAAGCTGATAAAGCAAACACAGGTATCAGTACCTCTAGGCATAGAATGAATAATCATTTTCTTTCTTAAACAAGTATTTATACCCTTACTATTTCTAAAGTAATGAATCCAGGATTCATATTTATTCGCTATTGCTACCTCTTAGTCTGTCTTTAGACAGCTGATCATAGTGTAATATGAAACATGTAGAGAGACTGCTAATGAAAATACGAGTGCCTTAGGACTCACAGTTGTTCTTTGTTTCCTAATTCTCTTTTTGCTATGTCAAGTATTCCCTTGTAGTTGCAACCTAAACCAGATGTGGGGTGGTTTTATCAGTGGTTGCAGATATGCAATTTGTGGATTATATGCGGTCGGCCCTCTGTATCCACAGGTTCCACATCCACTGGTTAAACCAACTGTGGATCAAAAATATTCAGGAAAAATAAATTTCCAGTAAGTTCCAAAAAGCAAAACTTGAATTTGCCATACATGGACAACTGACAACTATTTAAATAGCATTACATTGTGTTAGGTATTATAAGTAATCCAGAGATGATTTAAAGTGTATGGAAGGATGTGCATAGATTATATGCAAATATCACACCATTTTATATAAGGGACTTGAGCATCCACAGATTTTGGTATCTGGAGTGTCCTGGAACCAATCCCCCATAGTTACTGAAGGATGATTGTACTTATTTAAGACAATGGGAGCGACAAATGATCACAACCATTTGGTCAATAGCAGACACCTCAGTTACCATAGTAAAAGGCAGTAAAAAAAGAAAAAAACAAAAGAAATGTTTGTCGGAAACTCCAACATTGTTTGATCAAGTACTCAACACAATGTTATCTAGGACAAACATTACTGAAGTCTCTATATTTCATGAAATTACGTATTTAATCATTCAAACAGCCTTTAATAATGAGTTATTTTTTTTCCCTCAGACTTTGTCAGAGGAAGTAACTATAAAATAGTTTTCTCTTGATTAAATTTTGAACCTTACTGGTACTTCAGGAACACTATTAGTGACTGAATATAGAAGTTTTCACTTTCCATAATCAATTTCAGTGTTACATCTTAATAACAGGAAATACTGATATTTGCCATATGTCAAAATCATCTTCATAAGTCCATTGTAGGAATAATACACACACAAGCAGATGTGACTAAGAACACGAATTCTTAATCACATAGGCCAACCAACTGCACTATGGGTCATTTCCAGTAAATTTTAAGTTCAAAGTCTTAATAATGTTGGTAAATATCCTAAGTTGACATAATCACTATTTCTGCTTTACATTTGCTTAATTTGTGAATAACAGAACAAAAGGGCCTTTTCAGCATTTAAAGCCAAAGAATTTAGATTTTTGTTTTATATTCAACTTTGGGCTAGTCTGTAAAGATGAAACCATGTATATTGGGATATTAATTTACACAAGAGACACTCCTCACTATCTCCAACATTGTTACAGCTATTCTTTACTCATCTCTTTGTAGTGCACTTTATTTCATTTTAAATATTGTGAGTATTTTCCAAATAAAAGTAAAAACACATTCCAAACTAGATTACTGTATAACATATAACTCATTTCTTCCTCTGTTCAAAATATTTTCATGATAGCATATATTCTGTTAAGAGGTCACATTAATCTGGAGCATTGTTTTCTCCTTGGTAGTTGTCTTGGCTAGAAGAATTAAGCCATTTTAGACATTCTAGACTTGATAAAAACCTATGGAAAAATTATAAGTAGTGAGAGGAAGGCGGAAGATGGCGGAAGAGTAAGACGCGGAGATCACCTTCCTCCCCACAGATACACCAGAAATACATCTACACGTGGAACAACTCCTACAGAACACCTACTGAAGGCTGGCAGAAGACCTCAGACCTCCCAAAAGGCAAGAAACTCCCCACGTACCTGGGTAGGGCAAAAGAAAAAACAGAGACAAAAGAATAGGGACGGCACCTGCACCAGTGGGAGGGAGCTGTGAAGGAGGAAAAGTTTCCACACTCTAGGAAGCCCCTTCGCGGGCGGAGACTGCGGGAGGCGGAGGGGGGAGCTTCGAAGCCGCGGAGGAGTGCACAGCAATGGGTGCGGAGGGCAAAGCGGGGAGATTCCCGCACAGAGGATCGGTGCCGACCGGCACTCACCAGCCCGAGAGGCTTGTCTGCTCACCCGCCGGGGCGGGCGGGGCTGCGAGCTGAGGCCTGAGCGCAGGGAGAGGACTGGGGTTGGCGGCTTGAACATAGCCTGAAGGGGTTAGTGCACCACAGCTAGCCGGGAGGGAGTCCGGGGAAAAGCCTGCACCTGCAGAAGAGGCAGGAGACTTTTCCTTCCCTCTTTGTTTCCTGGGGCGTAAGGAGAGGGGTTTAAGAACGCTGCTTAAAGGAACTCCAGAGACGGGCGCGAGCCGCGGCTGAAAGCGCGGAATCCAGAGACGGGCGCGAGCCGCGGCTGAAAGCGCGGAATCCAGAGACGGGCGCAAGCCGCGGCTAAAAGCGCGGACCCCAGAGGCGGGCGGGAGACGTTAAGGCTGCTGCTGCCGCCACCGAGGGGCCTGTGTGCGAGCACAGGTCACTCTCCACACCCCTCTTCCGCGGAGCCTGTGCAGCCCGCCACTGCCGGGTTCCCGGGATCCAGGGACAACTTCCCCGGGAGAGCGCACAGCGCGCCTCAGGCTGGTGCAAAGTCACGCCAGCCTTTGCCACCGCAGGCCCGCCCCGCACTCTGTGCCCCTCCGTCCCCGCCGGCCTGAGTGCGCCAGAGCCCCGAATCAGCGGCTCTTTTAACCCCATCCTGTCTGAGCAAAAAACAGACGCCCTCCAGCGATCTACACGCAGTGGCAGGGCCAAATCCAAAGCTTAGCCCTGGGAGCTGTGAGAACAAAGAAGACAAAGGGAAATCTCTCCCAGCAGCCTCAGAAGCAGCGGATTAAAGCTCCACAATCAACTTGATGTACCCTGCATCTGTGGAATACCTGAATAGACAACCAATCATCCCAAATTAAGGAAGTGGACTTTAGGAGCAAGATCTATGATTTTTTCCCCTTTCCTCTTTTTGTGAATGTGTATGTGTATGCTTCTGTGTGAGATCTTGTCTGTATAGTCTTGCTTCCACCATTTGTCCTAGGGTCTATCCGTCCATGTTTTTTTTTTAATTTTTTTTTCTTAATAATTAATTTTAATAACCTTATTATACTTTACCTTCGTTCTTTCTTTCTTTCTTTCCGTCCTTCCTTCCCTCCTTTAGACAACGAATCATCCCAAATTGAGGAGGTGGTCTCTGACAGCAAGATTTAGGATTTTTCCCCATTTACCTCTTTTAGTGAGGGTGTATGTGTATGCTTCTGTGTAAGATTTTGTCTGTATAGCTTTGCTTCCACATTTGTCCTAAGGTTCTTTCCGTCCCCTTTTTTTTTTTTCTAAATAAGAATTTTTTTAATTCAATAACTTTATTATACTTTATTTTATTTTTACTGTATCTTCTGTCTTTTTTCCTTCTTTC
Organism: Tursiops truncatus; assembly: GCF_011762595.2. Lineage (NCBI taxonomy): Eukaryota > Metazoa > Chordata > Mammalia > Artiodactyla > Delphinidae > Tursiops > Tursiops truncatus. Next base: position 38,311,010 of record NC_047040.1, read on the forward strand.
CCTCCTTCCTTCCTTCCTCCCTCCCTCCCTCCCTCCTTTCTTTCCTTCTTGCCTTGTTTCCTTCTTTGCTTCTTTCTTTCTTTCTTCCTTCCTTCCTACCCTCCTTTCCTTCTTTCTTTCCTCATACTTCTACTAATTCCCTCTACTCTTTCTCCCTTTTATCCTGAGCCTGTGGATGAAAAGCTTTTGGTGCTCCAGCCAGGAGGCAGGGCTCTGCCTCTGAGGTAGGACAGCCAACTTCAGGACACTGATCAACAAGAGACCTCCCAGCTCCACATAATATCAAACGGCGAAAATCTCCCAGAGACCTCCATCTTAACACCAGCACCCAGCTTCACTCAACGACCAGCAAGCCACAGTGCTGGAAAACCTATGCCAAACAACTAGCAAAACAGGAACACAACCCGACCCATTAGCAGAGAGGCTGCCTAAAATCATAATAAGGCCACAGACACCCCCAAACACACCACCAGACGTGAACCTGCCCACTAGAGAGACAAGATCCAGCCTCATCCACCACAACACAGGCACTAGTCCCCTCCACCAGGAAGCCTACACAACCCACTGAACCAACCTTAGCCACTGGAGACAGACATCAAAAACAGGAGGAACTACAAACCTGCAGCCTGCAAAAGGAGACCCCAAACACAGTAAGATAAGCAAAATGAGAAGACAGAAAAACACACAGCAGATAAAGGAGCAAGATAAAAATGCACCAGACCTAACAAATGAAGAGGAAATAGGCAGTCTACCTGAAAGAGAATTCAGAATAATGATAGTAAGGTTGATCCGAAATCTTGGAGATAGAATGGACAATAGATTGGACAAAATGCAAGAATCAGTTAACAAGGACCTAGAAGAACTAAAGATGAAACAAGCAACGATGAACAACACAATAAATGAAATTAAAAGTACTCTAGATGGGATCAATAGCAGAATAACTGAGGCAGAAGAACGGATAAGTGACCTGGAAGATAAAATAGTGGAAATAACCACTGCAGAGCAGAATAAAGAAAAAAGAATGAAAAGAACTGAGGACAGTCTCAGAGACCTCTGGGACAACATTAAACGCACCAACATTCGAATTATAGGGGTTCCAGAAGAAGAAGAGAAAAAGAAAGGGACTGAGAAAATATTTGAAGAGATTATAGTTGAAAACTTCCCTAATATGGGAAAGGAAATAGTTAATCAAGTGCAGGAAGCATAGAGAGTCCCATACAAGATAAATACAAGGAGAAATACGCCAAGACACATATTAATCAAACTGTCAAAAATTAAATACAAAGAAAGCATATTAAAAGCAGCAAGGGAAAAACAACAAATAACACATAAGGGAATCCCCATAAGGTTAACAGCTGATCTCTCAGCAGAAACCCTACAAGCCAGAAGGGAGTGGCAGGACATACTGAAAGTGATGAAGGAGAAAAACATGCAGCCAAGACTACTCTACCCAGCAAGGATCTCATTCAGATTTGATGGAGAAATTAAAACCTTTACAGACACGCAAAAGCTGAGAGAGTTCAGCACCACCAAACCAGCTTTACAACAAATGCTAAAGGATCTTCTCTAGGCAAGAAACACAAGAGAAGGAAAAGACCTATAATAACGAACCCAAAACAATTTAGAAAATGGGAATAGGAACATACATATCGATAATTACCTTAAATGTAAATGGACTAAATGCTCCCACCAAAAGACACAGATTAGCTGAATGGATACAAAAACAAGACCCTTATATATGCTGTCTACAAGAGACCCACTTCAGACCTAGAGACACATACAGACTGAAAGTAAGGGGATGGAAAAAGATATTCCATGCAAATGGAAGCCAAAAGAAAGCTGGAGTAGCAATTCTCATATCAGACAAAATAGACTTTAAAATAAGGACTATTAAAAGAGACAAAGAAGGATACTACATAATGATCAAGGGATCGATCCAAGAAGAAGATATAACAATTGTAAATATTTATGCACCCAACATAGGAGCACCTCAATACATAAGGCAAATACTAACAGCCATAAAAGGGGAAATCGACAGTAACACATTCATAGTAGGGGACTTAAACACCCCACTTTCACCCATGGACAGATCATCCAAAATGAAAATAAATAAGGAAACACAAGCTTTAAATGATACATTAAACAAGATGGACTTAATTGATATTTATAGGACACTCCATCCAAAAACAACAGAATACACATTTTTCTCAAGTGCTCATGGAACATTCTCCAGGATAGATCATATCTTAGGTCACAAATCAAGCCTTGGTAAATTTAAGAAAATTGAAATTGTATCAAGTATCTTTTCTGACCACAACGCCATGAGACTAGATATCAATTACAGGAAAAGATCTGTAAAAAATACAAACACATGGAGGCTAAACAATACACTACTTAATAATGAAGAGATCATTGAAGAAATCAAAGAGGAAATCAAAAAATACCTAGAAACAAATGACAATGGAGACACAACGACCCAAAACCTGTGGGATGCAGCAAAAGCAGTTCTAAGGGGGAAGTTTATAGCAATACAAGCCCACCTTAAGAAGCAGGAAACATCTCGAATAAACAACCTAACCTTGCACCTCAAGCAATTAGAGAAAGAAGAACAAAAAAACCCCAAAGCTAGCAGAAGGAAAGAAATCATAAAAATCAGATCAGAAATAAATGAAAAAGAAATGAAGGAAACAATAGCAAAGATCAATAAAACTAAAAGCTGGTTCTTTGAGAAGATAAACAAAATAGATAAACCACTAGCCAGACTCATCAAGAAAAAAAGGGAGAAGACTCAAATCAATAGAATTAGAAATGAAAAAGGAGAGGTAACAACTGACACTGCAGAGATAAAAGAGATCATGAGAGATTACTACAAGCAACTCTATGCCAATAAAATGGACAATCTGGAAGAAATGGACAAATTCTTAGAAATGCACAACCTGCCAAGACTGAATCAGGAAGAAATAGAAAATATGAACAGACCAATCACAAGCACTGAAATTGAAACTGTGATTAAAAATCTTCCAACAAACAAAAGCCCAGGACCAGATGGCTTCACAGGCGAATTCTATCAAACATTTAGAGAAGAGCTAACACCTATCCTTCTCAAACTCTTCCAAAATATAGCAGAGGGAGGACCACTCCCTAACTCCTTCTACGAGGCCACCATCACCTTGATACCAAAACCAGACAAGGATGTCACAAAGAAAGAAAACTACAGGCCAATATCACTGATGAACATAGATGCAAAAATCCTCAACAAAATACTAGCAAACAGAATCCAACAGCACATTAAAAGGATCATACACCATGATCAAGTGGGGTTTATTCCAGGAATGCAAGGATTCTTCAATATACGCAAATCTATCAATGTGATAAACCATATTAACAAATTGAAGGAGAAAAACCATATGATCATCTCAATAGATGCAGAGAAAGCTTTTGACAAAATTCAACACCCATTTATGATAAAAACCCTGCAGAAAGTAGGCATAGAGGGAACTTTCCTCAACATAATAAAGGCCATATATGACAAGCCCACAGCAAACATCCTCCTCAATGGTGAAAAACTGAAAGCATTTCCACTAAGATCAGGAACAAGACAAGGTTGCCCACTCTCACCACTATTATTCAACATTGTTTTGGAAGTTTTAGCCACAGCAATCAGAGAAGAAAAGGAAATAAAAGGAATCCAAATTGGAAAAGAAGAAGTAAAGCTGTCACTGTTTGCAGATGACATGATCCTATACATAGAGAACCCTAAAGATGCTACCAGAAAACTACTAGAGCTAATCAATGAATTTGGTAAAGTGGCAGGATACAAAATTAATGCACAGAAATCTCTGGCATTCCTATATACTAATGATGAAAAATCTGAAAGTGAAATCAAGAAAACACTCCCATTTACCATTGCAACAAAAAGAATAAAATATCTAGGAATAAACTTACCTAAGGAGACAAAAGACCTGTATGCAGAAAATTATAAGATACTGATGAAAGAAATTAAAGATGATATAAATAGATGGAGAGATATACCATGTTCTTGGATTGGAAGAATCAACATTGTGAAAATGACTCTACTACCCAAAGCAATCTATAGATTCAATGCAATCCCTATCAAACTACCACTGGCATTTTTCACAGAACTAGAACAAAAAATTTCACAATTTGTATGGAAACACAAAAGACCCCGAATAGCCAAAGCAATCTTGAGAACGAAAGAAGGAACTGGAGGAATCAGGCTCCCTGACTTCAGACTATACTACAAAGCTACAGTCATCAAGACGGTATGGTACTGGCACAAAAACAGAAAGATAGATCAATGGAACAGGATAGAAAGCCCAGAGATAAACCCATGCACATATGGACACCTTATCTTTGATAAAGGTGGCAGTAATGTACAATGGAGAAAGGACAGCCTCTTCAATAAGTGGTGCTGGGAAAACTGGACAGGTACATGTAAAAGTATGAGATTAGATCACTCCCTAACACCATACACAAAAATAAGCTCAAAATGGATTAAAGACCTAAATGTAAGGCCAGAAACTATCAAACTCTTAGAGGAAAACATAGGCAGAACACTCTATGACATAAATCAAAGCAAGATCCTTTCTGACCCACCTCCTAGAGTAATGGAAATAAAAACAAAAATAAACAAATGGGACCTAATGAAACTTCAAAGCTTTTGCACAGCAAAGGAAACCATAAACAAGACCAAAAGACAACCCTCAGAATGGGAGAAAATTTTTGCAAATGAAGCAACCGACAAAGGATTAATCTCCAAAATTTACAAGCAGCTCATGCAGCTCAATAACAAGAAAACAAACAACCCAATCCAAAAATGGGCAGAAGACCTAAATAGACATTTCTCCAAAGAAGATATACAGACTGCCAACAAACACATGAAAGAATGCTCAACATCATTAATCATTAGAGAAATGCAAATCAAAACTACAATGAGATATCATCTCACACCAGTCAGAATGGCCATCATCAAAAAATCTAGAAACAATAAATGCTGGAGAGGGTGTGGAGAAAAGGGAACACTCTTGCACTGCTGGTGGGAATGTGAATTGGTTCAGCCACTATGGAGAACAGTATGGAGGTTCCTTAAAAAACTACAAATAGAACTACCATATGACCCAGCAATCCCACTACTGGGCATATACCCTGAGAAAACCAAAATTCAAAAAGAGTCATGTACCAAAATGTTCATTGCAGCTCTATTTACAATAGCCCGGAGATGGAAACAACCTAAGTGCCCGTCATCGGATGAATGGATGAAGAAGATGTGGCACATATATACAATGGAATATTACTCAGCCATAAAAAGAAACGAAATTGAGCTATTTGTAATGAGGTGGATAGACCTAGAGTCTGTCATACAGAGTGAAGTAAGTCAGAAAGAAAAAGACAAATACCGTATGCTAACACATATATATGGAATTTAAGAAAAAAATGTCATGAAGAACCTAGGGATAAAGCAGGAATAAAGACGCAGACCTCTTAGAGAACGGACTTGAGGTTATGGGGAGGGGGAAGGGTGAGCTGTGACAGGGCAAGAGAGAGTCATGGGCATATACATAGTTACAAACGCAGTAAGGTAGATAGCTAGTGGGAAGCAGCCGCATGGCACAGGGATATTGGCTCGGTGCTTTGTGACAGCCTGGAGGGGTGGGATGGGGAGGGTGGGAGGGAGGGAGACGCAACAGGGAAGACATATGGGAACATATGTTTATGTATGACTGATTCACTTTGTTATAAAGCAGAAACTAACACACCATTGTAAAGCAATTATACCCCAATAAAGATGTTAAAAAAAAAAAAAAAAAAAAAAAGGAAACCATAAACAAGACCAAAAGACAACCCTCAGAATGGGAGAAAATATTTGCAAATGAAGCAACCGACAAAGGATTAATCTCCAAAATTTACAAGCAGCTCATGCAGCTCAATAACAAGAAAACAAACAACCCAATCCAAAAATGGGCAGAAGACCTAAATAGACATTTCTCCAAAGAAGATATACAAACTGCCAACAAACACATGAAAGAATGCTCAACATCATTAATCATTAGAGAAATGCAAATCAAAACTACAATGAGATATCATCTCACACCAGTCAGAATGGCCATCATCAAAAAATCTAGAAACAATAAATGCTGGAGAGGGTGTGGAGAAAAGGGAACACTCTTGCACTGCTGGTGGGAATGTGAATTGGTTCAGCCACTATGGAGAACAATATGGAGGTTCCTTAAAAAACTACAAATAGAACTACCATATGACCCAGCAATCCCACTACTGGGCATATACCCTGAGAAAACCAAAATTCAAAAAGAGTCATGTACCAAAATGTTCATTGCAGCTCTATTTACAATAGCCCGGAGATGGAAACAACCTAAGTGCCCGTCATCGGATGAATGGATAAAGAAGATGTGGCACATATATACAATGGAATATTACTCAGCCATAAAAAGAAACGAAATTGAGCTATTTGTAATGAGGTGGATAGACCTAGAGTCTGTCATACAGAGTGAAGTAAGTCAGAAAGAGAAAGACAAATACCGTATGCTAACACATATATATGGAATTTAAGAAAAAAATGTCATGAAGAACCTAGGGGTAAAGCAGGAATAAAGACGCAGACCTCTTAGAGAACGGACTTGAGGTTATGGGGAGGCGGAAGGGTGAGCTGTGACAGGGCGAGAGAGAGTCATGGGCATATACACACTAACAAACGCAGTAAGGTAGATAGCTAGTGGGAAGCAGCCGCATGGCACAGGGATATTGGCTCGGTGCTTTGTGACAGCCTGGAGGGGTGGGATGGGGAGGGTGGGAGGGAGGGAGACGCAACAGGGAAGACATATGGGAACATATGTTTATGTATGACTGATTCACTTTGTTATAAAGTAGAAACTAACACACCATTGTAAAGCAATTATACCCCAATAAAGATGTTAAAAAAAAATTATAAGTAGTGATTAGTCCCACTGTAAAATTATGCACATTCATTTTAAAATTTATACCCAATATTAGCTCAGTGGGTAATTAACTATTATGGCTATCTAGGCATTTGTCCTATCAGATCAATATTTATTTCATACCTACTTATACATATTCATACTTCCGGTTTTTTAAAGTTTCACTTTTTCAAAAAAAGTTTTTTAAATAGATCTTTATTGGGGTATAATTGCTTCACAATACTGTGTTCGTTTCTGTGTTAGTACAACAAACTGAATCAGCCATATGCATACATATGTCCCCATACCCCCACCCTCTTGAGCCTCCCTCCCACCCTCCCTATTCCACCCCTCTAGGTCATCGCAAACCACCGAGCTGATCTCCCTGTGCTATGCTGCTGTTTTCCCACTAGCTATTTTACATTTGGTAGTGTATATATGTCGATGCTACTCTCACTTTGCCCCAGCTTCCCTCTCCCACCCTGTGTCCTCAAGTCCATTCTCTATGTCTGCATTTTTCTTTAAAGGAACTAATTTATTTATTTATTTATTTATTTATTTAGGCTGTGTTGGCTCTTCACTGCTGCGCGCGGGCTTTCTCTAGTTGCGCTGAGTGGGGGCCACTCTTCCTTGCGGTGCGCGGGCCTCTCATTGTGGTGGCCTCTCCCGTTGCAGAGCACAGGCTCCAGGCACGCAGGCCTCAGCAGCTGTGGCACACGGCCTCAGTAGTTGTGGCTTGCAGGCTCCAGAACAGGGCCCAGCTGCTCCGCGGCATGTGGGATCTTCCCAGACCAGAGCTCGAACCTGTGTTCCCCGCATTGGCAGGCAGATTCTCAACCACTGAGCCACCAGGGAAGTCCCTCTATGTCTACATCTTTATTCCTGTCTTGCAACTAGGTTCCTCAGTACCATTTTTCTTTTTTTTTTTAGATTCCATATATATGTGTTAGCATATGGTATTTGTCTTTCTCTTCCTGACTTACTTCACTCTGTATGACAGACGCTAGGTCCATTCACTTTTAATCGTTGTGTGTTGCTCCCACTAAAGCAAAGGAAAATATTTTTTTAAAGCATTCAGACCAATAAAGTATTGGTTTCAAAATAACCTAAGGAAAATGTAGACTGCTATCAATAAATAGGAGGCTAGTAATAATATATTATCATAACATTAGTCATCAATTTTCTGTCTGTGGAAGACATACAGTCCTCCTTTACCACAATATTTTTCATTTTGGAAACTATGATGTAAAATCATCCCATGAATGCAACATTTGGGATTATGTTTTGATCAAGCCTTCAGCGGAAAATATATCACAAGGATGGCCAATAATGCTACAAAAACAAAGCTACACCATAACCATAAAAGCTGAATTATTTGAAACTTAAAATTCAGTTCCAAGTCCTATAAATCAAAGTGCCCAATGTGTTGCAAAATGTAGGTATAGCTTACAAAAAGTCAAGAGCCAGATTTAACCAAAAATATGCTAGCTATTACAAATAAAAACACTCAAAAATAACTTTGCTTGCCTTCTTGGAATGTGGAAGGCTTTTTATTTTTTTAAATAACTTGGATAGTCTGGGTCTCTTATAAAATGTGTCCAAAATTTTTTCAAATAATGGCACTTTTTTCCTCAATAAAATTCCCTCTTTTAGGCAAAGGCATAAAGAATTCTATTACTCTTTCAAATACACTTTTAAAATAATTTCCCCTTTTTGCCACCAAAGAAAACACTAATGCACTGATAAGTGAAAACTAAGAAAAATCAAAATGTGATACTGTTTGACACAAAGTCACTTATTTAAATTTATGACAAACAAAAATAAATTGTTCCAGTTGCTAAAGGAAAGTAGATGGTAAGGCAGTAACTTAAATTACTGTTTTCAGATTATTTAAATAGGCCCTGTACTTAAGAAAATTGATGGAACACCAGAAATTAGAGGGAGACCACTTAAATGAGTGAATATCTCAGATTCTGAGTTGTGGAATGCAGAACTCAATGTAACCTTTGCTTAAATAATCTTGGCAATATACTATAAAGATTATTAATATACAGAGCAAAACAGAAACTGGAGTATCACCTGAGAAACAGCATACAAAGAAAAATGCTAATGGTTAGAATATACATTTTAACTCAAGCACAAAAACATCACTCCTTGGAAAAGCAGGAAGCTAACACAGAAAGAATTATCTTAAGATATGAAAGGTAGGTTGATAAGGATCAACAGTAAGCCACAAAGTGATTTCTAAAATAATTTTAAACATCTGGGTAAGCTCTAAAAGTTAGCAGAAGCTGTTAGAAGGATACATAAAACCAAGAGATAGTAGCATCTTGGTAAAGCTGTTTTATAAGTAGATTGTTAAGTAGGAATTTTATTCAAAATGTTTAACAACCAGTATGACATAGGCCCCCGCAAATGGAACCAACTCTGTCACCCTCACAAGTATACACTGACTGAATGCCACCCTAGTTTTGAGAAATACTACATTTAATACATTGTTTAATTTCAAGTCATTATAATCCTAGTTGTGTATGCAACTAATTCTACTTCTGTCTGGTGCTACCATTTGAAAATGTGTGTTTAAAATACAAATGAGAAGTGGGGCAAATAGTCATTTAACTTGAATCCAGGAATAATAACTTTTTCACTTTTGGATCTTGTCTCATTGCATTTCCCTGCATGACTGCCTGTGGTAACGGACTTAAATTACACCATCATTCATAGCAAACAGACTTGTGGTTGCCAAGGGGGAGGGGAGAATGGGGGAGGGAGGGAGTGGGAGTTTGGGGTTAGCAGATGCAAACTATTATATATAGAATATATAAACAACAAGGTCCTACTGTATAGCACAGGGAACTATATTCAATATCCTGTGATACACCACAGTGGAAAAGAATATTTAAAAATATAAAAGTATAACCGAATCACTTTGCTGTACAGCAAACATTAACACAACATTGTAAATCAACTATATTTCAATAAAAATTTTTAAAAATTACACAGTCATTAAAGTCTGAAATGGCAAACATAAACCTAAAATTAGGAAGTGTGAGAAAAAGAAGAAATGATATTTATACAAGTATACTGTATATGCTGGCCCTGTGAGGGGCACTTTACTCACAGTATGACATTTAATCCTCACAGCCTGGTAAGACAGACATGACCCTCTTTGTGCTCTACCGAATCAACATTTCTTAAACACCTATTATGTATTAGGAGCTATGGTAGGCAAGAGAGTATACAGATGAGTAACTACTCTTCTTGCATTAGAAGAGAGTGAAGGCAGATACATAAGCAGGTCAATTTCTAACTTAGTAGTTAGAAATGCAGTAACTATTTTGATATGGGTATGCACAGTAGAACCCCACAGTTAGGGGAGATCCCCTTGGCGCTGAAGGCCATAGAGGTTAAGAACTTGCCCAGGTCACACAGTAAATGGAGCCAAGTATTGTAACCAGGTCTGAATTTAAATCTGTGGTGTGGCATACACAACACACTCATATGTATATCTCTAAAAATCAGTAAGAGGTTATACTGGAGGGTAGTTTTTATTGAGAATTTCAAGTGTTAATTCTCAAAGAACAAAAATATACTGCCGGCATTGAATGGCAATAGGTTTAATAACGTTGCTCGGATTGAAAAAAGAAAAAAAAAAGTTCTTAACCTCTCAAGACTCATACAGCCAAGTGAAGCACTTCCAGGCAGGCTTGGTCAGAGAAGGTTCTATGCATAGACATATAAGCTGGAATTGAGGTATGGGATATCACTGGGAGACCTTAATCAAGAGGTGCTGTGGACAGGCAAGAATCAACATTGAGCAAATCACTTGCAAGACCCGTCAAAGTCACTAATAGGATAAGGCCACAGTCCTGCTCACTGGCAGTAGAGACATGAAAGAATCATGCAGACTGAGATATGGTCTTCCAGAGAGACCCAAACCAGGTGGGTGGATAAGCCCAGCTGAGGCCTGGCCAACAGGAAAGGACATGGATGAATCTTTAATCTTGGTGGAGGGAGGCATGGTTTGAGACAGTACCAGGAATTAGAGCTAATGCACCTTGCTGCTCTGATAGGAACTTATAAGCTTTCTTCTGAGACAGACAGTTGAGATACTAGGAATTCAATAAACGTTAGCAATGCTCTATGTGCTTTACATGTATTAACTTACTTAACCTCAACAACCTCCTAATAGTAGTATGATTATCCCCATTTTGACAGATTAAGAAACTCAGGCTCCGAGAGGTTAAGGATCACACCCAAGGTCACAGCCAAAATTGAAACATAGATAGTCTGGCTCTAAAGCCACAAAAATTTAAGAGTATTTATACATATATTTTTAATTTTTATTTATTTATTTTTGGCTGTATGGGGTCTTCGTTGCTACACACGGGCTTTCTCTAGTTGCAGTGAGCGGGGGCTACTCTTCATCGGGGTGCGTGAGCTTCTCACTGCGGTGGCTTCTCTTTGTTGCAGAGCACAGGCTCTAGGCATGTGGGCTTCAGTAGTTGTGGCAAGAGGGCTCAGCAGTTGTGGCTCGCGGGCTCTAGAACGCAGGCTCAGTAGTTGTGGCGCACGGGCTTAGTTGCTCTGTGGCATGTGGGATCTTCCTGGACCAGGGCTCGAACCCGTGTCTCCTGCATTGGCAGGCAGATTCTTAACCACTGCACCACCAGGGAAGTCCCAGGATTTAGATTTAGTCTCTGTAATTTTTTATAGTTGAAGTAATGAGCAGCTTATGACAGAGTTTGAAAGAATTTAGTTCCGATTAAGGCAGACTTCACATCAGCGCCTTCTTTGAAATTTTGAAAGATGATTTGCATGTTATAGAAGCAATGGCTAATTCTTTCTCAAGTATTCAGAAGCACATGGGAAACTTATTAGCTGTTTAACATAACAATCATCTCTTTAAATCTCCTTCACCTGGAGATGTTTTAAGAATCCTACCGTTTATTTGTAATGGATTGACCTTGTCAAATAGCTTTTAGGAATCCAACTTACTATTGATTTCCTAATGGATGGAACTGTCAGAAAGAGAAAAAAAATACAAGTTTGTTCCTCACAATTTATGGAAAAGAAAATATTTTAAAACGTTAGAAATATTGGTGCTTTTCAGCATTATAGATCCTCTGTGTAGGCAGACATTTAAAGGCTGTCTTAAACTCTTGTTTTCCTAAATCCTCTATTGTCTGAATACCATAGGGCTCTCTGACATATTTAGCCTGCATTATTCAGACTTGTGATAATTATCAAAAAAAAAAAAAAAAGAAGGAAACCCATCTCCTGATTTCTGATTGTTTTTTAAAACTCACAGTCATTAATTGCTACTTTAGACTGACTTTTAATACCCCCAATGGTAATCAGAAGTTGCTTGCTCAAGTTCTAGGGAAGCAATTTGATCTGCCAGTTGCTTATTCTTTTCCTCTAGAGTCTGCAGGTTGCAGGTTAATGCATTTATGTCTACCTTTAGACGAAAAAAGAGAAAAGAATTCTATGCCAGATCCAAAAATATTATATTGTTTTTAAAATGACATTTTTAACTGTAAAATAAATGGCATCTTATGAATATGTTTCACTGCTTTTTAGTTGTCTTTAGCCGGAGAGTTATTACAAATTGCATAGTGTACATTTACTAGAAGTGAAAGTCCTTCTGGTACTTGGTACTTATTTATATATTAACTCAAGCATATAAATATAGATGCAAAAATACTCCAAAAAATATTAGCAAAATGAATCCAGCAATATATAAAAGGATAACAAATCAGGACTAAGTGTAGTTTATTCCAGTAATACAAGGCTTGTTCAACATTCAAAATTAATTACTATAATTCACCACATCAATAGGCTATACAAGAAAAACCATATGACCATCTCAATAGACACACACAGAAAAAGCATTTCACAAAATTCAAATTAATTTATGATAAAAACCCAGTAACCTAGAAATGAAAGGGAACCATCTCTATGTGATAAATTATGTCTGTAAAAACCTACAACTAGTATCAGTATTGGTGGAAGACTGAATGTTTTCCCCTAAGACTGGGAAAAAGGCAAGGATATCTGCTTTTACCATTCCTATTCAGTATCATACGGGAGGCCTTAGCTGGTGCAACAAGGTAAGAAAAAGTAATAAAAAGCATAGAAATTGGAAAGGGAGAAATAAAACTGTCTCTACTTACAACAGACATGATAGTCTACATAGGAAATCCCAAAGAATCTACAAAAGAAATCCTAGAATAAGTGAGTTTAGTAAGGTTGAAGGATACAAGGTCAAATCAATTGTATTTCTATATATTAGCAACAAACAATTGGAAACTGATATTTCTTAAAAGTTCCATTTATAACAGTACCAAAACCCATGAAATTCTTAGGTACAAATCTAAGAAAAAAATATGTCCAATATTTGACATGCTGAAAATTACAGTATGCTGACAAGATAAATCAAAAGCCTAAATAAAATGGTGAGACTTACTGTGTCCCTGTATTAGGAAGATACAATATTGATAAGATGTCAATTCTCTTTAATCCCAATTTAAATTGTGTGGGATAATTTACCAGTGTCCACCCTTTGGTGGGGTCTAGACTGTGAGGTTAAAAAAAAATGCCCTGTAAGAAATGCTAAAGGGAGCTCTTCAGGCTGAAATAAAAGGGGATTAGATAATAACTGGAATCCACATAAAGAAATAAAGGGTACCAGAAAATGTAGCAACATAGGTACATGTAGAAGACATATAAATATGTAGTTTTTGTTTGTAACTCTGTTATGTATAAATCAAAAATATATAGTAAAAGAAAGGTTAAGGGAATTAAAATGGTGCACCAGAAATATCTACTTAACACAAAGGAAGGCAGTACTGGAGAAACAGAGGAACAAATATCACATAAAACATACAAAAAAATAGTAAAGTAGCAGATGTAAATCCTACCTTATGGGTAATTATGTTAAATATTAATGGATTAAACACTCCAACTAAGAAGCAGAGACAGGCAGAATAAATTTTTTTAAAGACCCAACTGTATGCTGTTTATAAGAGACACACTTTAGATCCAAAGACACAAATGGGTTGAAAATAAAAGGATGGAAAAAGATATATGATGTAAACAGTAATCTGAAAAGAGCTGGAGTGGCTACACTAACATGAGACAAAGTAGATATTAAGACAAAAATCTGTGAGATAAAGAAGGACATTATATACTGAAAAAAGGATCAACCCATTAAAAAGATAACATTTATAAATGCATTTGCATCTAACAACACAACCCCAATGAAGCAAAAACAATACAGCAATAACTGACAGAATTGAAGGGAGAAATAACAATTCAACACTAACAGTCAAAGACTTAATATCCCTCTTTCAATAATAGGTGGAACAGTTAGATGATCAATGAAGAAACAACTGATGACTTGAACAACACTATAAAGCAACTGGACCTAACAGACATCTTTAGAACACTCCTCCAAACAATAATAGAATACACATTTTTCTCAAGTGCACATGAAGCATGCTCTAGGATATACCACATGTTAAACCATAAAACAACTCTCAATAAATTTGAAAGGACTGAAATTATATAAAGTATGTTCTCCAGCAACAATGAAATAAAATTAAATGAATAAAAGAAGGAAATTTGGAAAATTCACATATATGGGGAAATTCAACAACATATTTCTAAATAACCAATGGGTCAAAGAGGAAATTACAAAGGAAATTAAAGAATATTTTGAGATGAATGAAAATGAACATATAACATGATAAACAAAATGTATGGTATGCAGCTAAGGTGGTGCTTAGAGGGCAATCTGTAGCTGTATAAACTTATATTTAAAAAAAGAGAAATATCTCATATCAATAACCTAAGCATCCATCTTAAGAACCTAGAAAAAGGGGCTTCCCTGGTGGCGCAGTGGTTGAGAGTCCGCCTGCCGATGCAAGGGACATGGGTTCGTGCCCTGGTCCGGGAAGGTCCCACATGCCGCGGAGCGGCTGGGCCCTTGAGCCATGGCCGCTGAGCCTACGCGTCTGGAGCCTGTGCTCCGCAACGGGAGAGGCCACAACAGTGAGAGGCCCGTGTACCGAAAAAAAAAAAAAAAAAAAAAAAGAACCTAGAAAAAGAAAAGCAAACTCAAAGCAAGCAAAAGGAAGAAAATAATAAGGATTATAGCAGAAATAAAACAGGCTAGAAAAACAATAGAGAAAATCAGTAAAACCAGAAGTTAGTTCTTTGACAAGATCAACAAAACTGACAAACCACTGTGGTATTAACCAAGAAAAAAAAATAAAGAATACACAAATTGCTAAAATTAGAAATGAAAGAAGAGACATTATATTGAACTTCCAGAAATAAAAAAGGGGCTACTATGAACAACTGCATGCCAATAAATTACATAGCCTAGATGAAATGGACGAATTCCTAGAAAGACCCAAATGACTGAAACTCAAAAAAAAAAAACACGTAGAAATATGAATTGAACTATAACAAATAAAGAGACTGGATCAATAATAATAATAATTAAAAACAAAACACTCCCCACAAAGAAAAACCTAGAACCAGACGGTTTCACTGTTGAATTCTACGAAACACTGAAAGAATTAACACCAATCCCTCACAAAGTCTTCTCAAAATAGAAGGAGAGGGAACACTATCAAATCATTTTAAGAGGCCAGTATTATTGAATACCCTGATACCAAAACCAAAGACGTCACAAGAAAAAAACCCAAAAAAACTATGGGATAACCCTTATTAATATAGATTTTTAAATCCTCAGCAAAATAATAGCAAGCCAAATCAAACAACATATGAAAAGGTTTATACACCATGATCAAGTGAAATTTATCTCCCAAAGGAAAACTTGGTTCAACATTTGAAATCAATCAATGTAATACACCTTAGTAATAGAATAAAGGACAAAATCCACAAGATTATTCCAACAGATATAGAAAAAGCAACTGAACAAGTTCAACGTATTTTCATGATAAAAATTCCCAACAAACTAGGAATAGAAGGGAATTTCCTCATCCTGATCATGGGCATTTAGGAAAAGCACACAGCTAACATCATACTTAATGGTGCCAAACTGAAAGCTAACCCTCTAAACTCAGGAACAAAACAAGGATGTCTGCTCTCATCACTTCTATTCAACCTCTCATGGCTGGAGGTTCTAGCCAAAGCAATTACACAAGAAAAAGAAACAAATGGCAACAAATTGGAAAGGAAAAATAAAACTATCTCCATTTGCAAATGGCACAATCTTATATAGAGAAAATATATACTCTATTGTTAAGATCACAATACTCTCCAAATTGATCTACAGGATCAATACAAACCCTATCAAAATTCCAGCTCCTCTTTTTTTGCAGAAATGGGAAATCTGATCCTGAAATTCATATAGAAATGCAAGGATCCAGAATAGCCAGAACAATCTCAAAAAAAAATAAAGTTGGAGGACTCACACATCTCAGTTTTAAAACTTATTACAAAGCTACAGTAATCAAGACCATGTGGTACTGGCATATGTACGGTCATATATACCAATGCAATGGAATTGAGAGTCCAGAAATAAGCCCATGCATCTATGGTTAACTAGATTTTGACAAGGGAGCCAAGATCATTCAATAGAAAGAACAGTCTTCCAACAAATCGTCCTGGGATAACTGGATATCCACAGGCAAAATAATGAAGTTAAACCTCTACCTCATACCATATATAAAATTTAACACAAAATGGATCAAAGATCAAAATGTAGTCTGTAAAACTATAAAATTTTTAGAATAAAAAATGGGTGCAGGATGACAGTTCCAAGATGGGGGAGTAGAAGGACATGAGCTCACTCCTTCATACAAAAACACCAAAATCACAACTAACTGCTGAACAACCATAGACAATAAAACACTAGAACCTACCTAAAGAGATACCCTACATCCAAAGACAAAGAGGAAGCCACAACAAGATGGTAGGAGGGGCACAACTGCAATAAAATCAAATCCCATACCCACTGGGTGGGTGACCCACAAACTAGAAAGTAATTATACCTGAAAAGTTCTCCCACAGGACTGAAAGTCCAGAGCCCCATGTCAGCCTTCCCAGCGTGGGGGCCTGGTAAGAGGAGGAGGAGCCCCCAGAGAATCTGGTTTTGAAGGCCAGCGGGGTTTGATCGCAGGAATTCCACAGGACTGGGGAAACAGAAGCTCCACTCTTGGAGGGCACAGACAAGGTCTCATGTGCACCAGGACCCAGGGAAAAAAAGCAGTGACCTCATAAGAGACTGGGCCAGACCTACCTGCTAGTATTGGAGGGTCTCCTGGAGAGGCAGGGGAGGAGATGTGGCTCACTGCAGGTACAAAGACACTGGCAGCAGTAGTTGTGGGGAGTAATCATTAGCATGAGCACTCCTGGAGGGAGGCTGCCATTTCCTCCCAATGACCTAGCCCCACTCAACAGTCTGTAGGCTCCAGTGCTGGGATGCCTCAGGCCAAACAACGAACAGGGCGGGAATACAGTCCCACCCATCAGCAGACAGGCTGCTTAAAGTCTTCCTGAGCATGGCCCTGCCCAGAGGGACAAGAACCAGCTCTACCCACCAGTGGGCAGGAAGCCTGCATAAGCCTCTTAGACAGCCTCATCCACCAGAGGGCAGACAGCAGAAGCAAGAAGAACTACAATCCTGCAGCTTGTGGAATGGAAACCGCAATCACAGAAAGTTAGACAAAATGAGACGGCAAAGGAATACGTCCCAGATGAAAGAACAAGATAAAACACCAGAAGAACAACTAAGTGAAGTGGAGATAGGCCATCTACCGGAAAAAGAATTCAGAGTAATGATATCGAAGATGTTCCAAGATCTCAGGAAAAGAATGGAGGCACAGACTGAGAAGATACAAGAAATGTTTAAAAAAGACATCGAAGAACTAAAGACCAAACAGAGATGTACAATACAATAACTGAAACGAAAAATACACTAGAAGGAATCAATAGCAGAATAACTGAGGCAGAAGAATGGATAAATGAGCTGGAAGACAGAATGGTGGAAATCACTGCCATGGAGCAGAATAAAGAAAAAAGAATGAAAAGAAATGAAGACAGTCTAAGAGACTTCTGGGACAACATTAAATGCACCAACATTCACATTATAGGCCTCCCAGAATGAAAACAGAGAGAGAAAGGACCTTTGAAAATATTTGAAGAGAGAACAGCTGAAAACTTCCCTAACATGGAAAAGGAAACAGTAACCCAAGTCCAGGAAGCAAAGAGACTCCCAGGTAGGATGAACCCAAGGAGGAATATGCCAGGACACACAGTAATCAAACTGACAAAAATTAAAGACAAAGAAAAGATATTAAAAGCAACAAGGGAAAAGCAACAAATAACATACAAAGGAATTCCCGTAAGGTTATCAAGTGATTTCTCAGCAGAAACTCTGCAGGCCAGAGGCAGTGGCAAGATATATTTAAAGTGATGAAAGGAAAGAACCTAAAACCAGGAATACTCTACCCAGCAAGGCTCTCATTCAGATTTGAAGGAGAAATCAAAAGCTTTATAGACAAGCAAAAGCCAAGAGAATTCAGCACCACCAGACCAGCTTTGCAACAAACGCTAAAGGAACTTCTCTAGGTGGAAAAGAAAAGGCCACAACTAGAAACAAGAAAATTATGAATGGAAAGCTCACCAGTAAAGGCAAACATACAGTTAATGTAGGAAATCATCTGCACACAAATATAATATCAAAACCAGTAACTGTGAGAAGAGGAGAGCACAAATGCAGGATATTGGAATTGCATTTGAAATTAAAAGACTAGTAACTTAAAGCAATCTTCTTTATATATAGGCTGCTATATCAAAAGCTCATGGGAACCATAAGCCGAAAATCTGCAATAGATACACACAAAAAAGAAAAAGGAATCGAAACACAACATTAAAGTTAGTCATCAAATCACAAAATAAGAGAACAAAAGAGGAAGGAAAGAAGAAAGATCTACAAAAACAAATCCAGGGAATTCCCTGGTGGCCCAGTGGTTAGGACTTGGCACTTTCACTGCCATGTCCCAAGTTCAATCCCTGGTCAGGGTACTAAGATTTCACAAAACAAGGGGTGCAGCCAAAAACACCCACAAAAAAACCAAAATCCAAAACAATTATGAAAATGGCAAGAGGAACACACATATTGATAATTACCTTAAATGTAAATGGAATAAATGCTCCAACCAAAAGACACGGAATGGCTGAATGGATACAAAAACAAGATCCGTATATATGTTGTCTATAAGAGACCCACCTCAGATCTAGGGACACAAACAGACTGAAAGTGAGAGGATGGAAAAAGATATTCCATGCAAATAGAAATCAAAAGAAAGCTGGGGTAGCCATAATCATATCAGACAAAATAGACTTTAAAATAAAGACTGTTACAAGAGATAAAGAAGGACACTACATAATGATCAAGAGATCGATCTAAGAAGAAGCTATAACAATTGAAAACATATATGTACCCAATATAGGAGCACTCCAATATATAAGGCAAATACTAACAGCCATAAAAAGAGAAATTGACAGTAATACAATAATAGTGGGGGACTTTAACACCCCACTTTCCTCCAAGAACAGATCATCCAGACAGAAAATCAATAAGGAAACAAAGGCCTTAAATGACACATTAGACCAGATGGACTTAACTGATATTTATAGAGCATTTCATTCAAAAGCAGCAGAGTACACATTCTTCTGAAGTGCACATGGAACATTCTCCAGGACTGATCACAAAGCGAGTCTTGGTAACTTTAAGGAAACTGAAATCATATCAAGCATTTTTTCCAACCACAATGCTATGAGATTAGAAATCAACTACAAGAAAAAACTGTAAAAAACACAAACATGTGGAGGCTAAACAATATGTTACTAAACAACCGATGGATCACTGAAGAAATCAAAGAGGAAATAAAACAATACTAACAGACAAATGAAAACCAAACCACAATGATCCAAAATCTGCAAAAGCAGTTCTAACAGGGAAGTTTCTAGCAATAAAATCTTACCTTAGGAAACAAGAAAAATCACATATAAACAACCTAACCTTACACCTAAAGCAACTAGAGAAAGAACAAACAAAACCCAAAGTTAGTAGAAGGAAAAAAATTATAAAGATCAGAGAGGAAAGAAATGAAATAGAGACAAAGAAAACAACACAAAAGATCAATGAAACTAAAAGCTGGTTCTTTGAGAAGATAAACAAAATTGATAAACCTTTAGCCAGACTCATCGAGAAAAAGAGGGAGAGGGCTCAAATCAGTAAAATTAGATACGAAAAAGGAGAAGTTACAACAATCACCATAGAAATACAAAGGATCATAAGAGACTGCTACAAGCAACTATATGCCAATAAAATAGAAAACCTAGAAAAAATGGACAAGTTCTTAGAAAAATATAATCTCCCAAGACTGAACCAGAAAGATATAGAAAATATGAACAGGCCAACCACAAGCACTGAAATTAAAACTGTGCTTTATAAACTCCCAACAAACAGAAGTCCAGGACCAGATGGCTTCACAGGCGACTTCTTTCAAACGTTTAGAGAAGTGTTAACACTTATCCTTCTGAAACTATTCCAAAACACTGCAGAGGAGGGAACACTCCCAAACTCATTCTATGAGGCCACCATCACCCTGATACCAAAACCAGACAAAGATACCACAAAAAAGGAAAATTACAGGCCAATATCATTGATGAACACAGATGCAAAAATCCTCAACAAAATACTAGCAAACCAAATCCAACAATACATTAAAAGGATCATACACTACGATCAAGTGGAATTTATCCCAGGAATGCAAGGATTTTTCAGTATCTACAAATTAATCAGTGTGATACACCACATCAACAAATTGAAGAATAAAAACCATATGATCCTCTCAATAGATGCAGAAAAAGCTTTTGACAAAATTCAACACCCATTTATGATAAAAACTCTACAGAAAGTGGGCATAGAGAGAACCTACCTCAACATAATAAAGGCTGTATATGACAAACCTACAGCTAACGTCATACTCAACTGTGAATAGCTGAAAGCACCTCCCCTAAGATCAGGAACAAGACAAGGATGTCCACTCTCACCACTTTCATTCAACACAGTTTTGGAAGTCCTAGTCATGGCAATCAGAGAAGAAAAAGAAATAAAGGAACCCAAACTGGAAAAGAAGAAGTAAAACTGTCACTGTTTGCAGGTGACATGATACTATACATAGAAAATCCTAAAGATGCTACCAGAAAACTACTAGAGCTCATCAATGAATTCAGTCAAGTTTCAGGATACAAAATTAATACACAGAAATCTGTTGCATTTCTATACACTAACAATGAGAGATCAGAAGGAGAAATTAAGGAAACAATCCCAATTACCATCGTATTAAAAGAATAAAACACCTAGGAATAAACTTACCTAAGGAAGCAAAAGACCATTATTCTGAAAACTGTAAGATGCTGATGAAAGAAATCAAAGATGACACAGATGGAAAGATATACCATGTTCTTGGATTGGAAGAATCAACATTGTCAAAATGACTATACTACCCAAGACAATCTACAGATTCGATGAAATCCCTACCAAATTACCAATGGCATTTTTCACAGAACTAGAACAAAAAATCTTAAAATCTGTATGGAGACACAAAAGACCCTGAATAGCCAAAGAACTCTTGAGAAAGAAAAATGAAGCTGGAGGAATCAGGCTCCCTGATTTCAGACCATACTACAAAGCTAGATAATCAAAACAGTATCATACTGGCACAAAAACGGAAATATAATTCAATGGAACAGGATAGAAAGCCCAGAAATAAACCACACACCTATCATCAATTAATCTGCAATAAAGGAGGCAAGACTATACAATGGAGGAAACACAGCCTCTTCAATAAGTGGCGCTGGGAAAACTGTATAGCTACATGTAAAAGAATGAAATCAGAACACTCCCTAACACCATACAGAAAAATAAACTCAAAAAGGATTAAAGACCTAAATGTAATACTGGACACTATAAAACTCTTAGAGGAAAACATAGGAAAAACACTCTTTGACATAAACCACAGCAAGATCTTTTTTGACCCACCTCCTAGAGTACTGAAAATAAAAACAAAAATAAACAAATGGGACCAAATTAAACTCAAAAGCTTTTGAACAGCAAAAGAAACCATAAACAAAATGAAGACAACCCACAGAATGGGAGAAAATATTTGTAAACAATGCAACCGACAAGGGATTAGTCTTCAAAACATACAAACAGCTCATGTGGCTCAATACCAAAAAAACGACCCAATCAAAAAATGGGCAGAAGACCTAAATAGACATTTCTCCAAAGAAGACATACAGATCGCCAAGAGGTACACGAAAAGATGCTCAACACTGTTAATTATTAGAGAAATGCAACTCAAAACTACAATGAAATATCTCCTCACACCAGTCAGAATGGCCATTATCAAAAAGTCTACAAACAATAAATGCTGAAGAGGGTGTGGAGAAAAGGGAACCCTCCTACACTGCTGGTGGAAATGTAAATTGGTGCAGCCGCTGTGGAGAACAATATGGAGGTTCCTTAAAAAACTAAAATTAGAACTACTATATGATCTAGCAATCCCACTCGTGGGCACATATCCGGAAAAAAACATGGTTTGACAGGATACATGCACCCCAATGTTCATTGCAGCGCTGTCTACAAGAGCCAAGACATGGAAGCAACCTAAATGTCCATCGACAGAGGAGTGGATAAAGAAGATGTGGTACATATATATAATGGAATATTATTCAGTCATTGAAAAGAATGAAATAATGCCATTTTCAGCAACATGGATGGACCTGGAGATTATTATACTAAGTGAAGTAAGTCAGACAGAGAAAGACAAATATCATGATATCGCTTATATGTGGAATGTAAAAAAAAAAAAAAAGATACAAATGAACTTATTTACAAAACAGAAACAGACTTAGAGAATGATCTTACAGTTATGGGGGGAAGGGTGGGGGAGGGGATGGATTGGGAGTTTGGGACTGACATGTACACACTGTTATATTTAAAATAGATAACCAACAAGGACCTACGGTATAGCACAGGAAACTGCTCAATATTCTGTAATAACCTAAATGGAAAAAGAATTTGAAAAAGAATAGGTACATGTATAACTCAATCACTTTGCTGTACACCTGAAACTAACACAACATTGTTAATCAACTATACTCCAATATAAAAACAAAACAAAACAAAAAGGTGTAAGTCTTTGTGACCTTGGATTAGGCAACAGTTTCTCAGATGTGACACTTAAAGCATAGGCAACCAAAGAATAAATTGATAAACTGGACTTTATAAAAATCAAAAACTTTAAAAAGAACCCACAGAATGGGAGAAAAATATCTGCAAGTCACATATCTGATAAGGGTCTACCATCCAAAATATATAAAGAACTCTTACAACTCAACAATTAAAAGACATTAAATAACCCACTTTAAAAATTGGTAAAGGATCTGAGTAGACAGCTCTCCAAAGAAGATATACAAATGGCCAATAAACACATAATAAGATGCTAAACATTATTAGCCATTAAGGAAATGCAAATCAAAACCAAAATGAGGTACCACTTTCACACTTACTAGGATGGCTATTATCAAAAAACAAAAAATAGGGCCTTCCCTGATGATGCAGTGGTTAAGAATCTGCCTGCTGATGCAGGGGACATGGGCTCGAGCCCTGGTCCAGGAAGATCTCACATGCCACGGAGCAACTGGGCCCGTGCGCCACAACTACTGAGCCTGCGCTCTAGATCCCACGTGCCACAACTACTAAAGCCTGCAAGCCTAGAGCCCGCGCTCCACAACAAGGGAGGCCACTGCAATGAGAAGCCCGCGCACCACAAGGAAGAGTAGCCCCCGCACGATGCAACTAGAGAGAGCCCACGTGCAGCAACAAAGACCCAACACAGCCAAAAATAAAATAAATTAAATAAATAAATAAATAACGTGTTGGTGAGGATGTGGAGAAACTGGAGCCCTTGTACACTGCTGGTGGGAAGAAAAAGTGGTTCAGCACCGTGGAAAACAGTCTGGCGGTTCTTCAGAAAGTTAAACATAAAATTACCATATGACCCTGCAATTCCACTCATAGCTATATATCTCAAAGATATGAAAACAGGTACTTACAAATACACATACAAGTGTTTATAGCAGCACTAATCACAACAGCCAAAAGGCAGAAACAATGCAAACATCCATCAACAGATAAACAGATAAAGAAATTGTGGTATGTGTGTGTGTACATATATATACGTGTGTGTGTGCGTGTATACACACACACATACGTATATTGGGTTGGCCAAAAAATTCGTTTGGGTTTTCTATAAGATCTTACCAAAAACCCAAACGAACTTTTTAGCCAACTCAACACACAAACACACACAAAATGAATATTACTCAACCATAAAAAGGAATGAAGTACTGATACAAAAACATGGATGACCCTCAAAAACATTATGCTAAGAAGCCACATACAAAAGATCACATATTGTATGATTATCTTCATATGAAATATCCATAATAGGTAAATCCACAGAGACAGAACGCAGAGTGGCTGTCAGGGGCTGGGGGAAGGAGGGAATAAGGAGTGATTGCTTAATGGGTATGGGGTTTCCTTTTCGGGTATTGAAATGTTTTGGAACTAGACAGAGGTGGTGGTTGCAAAATATTGTGAATATTGTACTAAATGCCACTGAACTGTTCACTTTTAAATGGTTGATTTTATAGTGTGTGAATTTCACCTCAGTTAAAAAAAAGAACCGCAATGAGATACTTCACACCTACTAGGATGGGTGTAATTTTTTTTTAAGTTTTTTTAAACAAGTTTAGGTGAGGACGTAGATAATGGAATGCTCATACATTGCTAGTGGGATTGTAAAATGGTGCAACTACCTTACTTGTAAAACAGTTTGGCAGTTTCTCAAAATGATAAACAGAGTTATCACATGACCCAGTAGTTTTGTTCCTGGAGAACTGAAAACATATGCTCACAAAAAGAATTGTACACAAATGTTCATAGCATTATTCTTAATAGCCAAAAAATGGAAACGGCTTAAATGTCTATCAACTGATGAATGGATAAATGAAGTGTGTTATATTCATGCAATATTATTCAGCCATAAAAGAAATGAAGTACTTATATACACTACAATATGGACAAACTTTGAAATCATCATGCTAGGAAGCCAGACCCAAAAGGCCACATACTGTTTGATTCTATTTACATGACGTGTCCAGAACTGACAAATCCATTGAGGTAGAAAGTAGAACAGTAGTTGCCAGAGGTGGGCAGGGGTAAATAGGGAGTGACTCCTAATGGGTACTAGGTTTCTTTTTAGGATGATAAAAAAGGTTCTAGAATAAGATAGTAGTGGTATTTGTGCAAACTTGTGAATATACTAAGAAATCACTAACTTGTATATTTGAAGAAGGTGAATTTATGGTATATTAATTATATCTCAATAATAAAAGGTACTGAAACAATCAGATGATCCACCTAAAAATAAATGAACCTTGGACTACATCTTGCATGATATACAAAAATTAACTTGAAGTGGATCATACACCTAATATTGAACAAAAAAGTTCTAGAGAACAAAGGAGAAAATCTATGTAAACTTAGATTAGGCAAAAATTTCTTAGCTACAACACAAAAAGTATCATCCATAAAATTTGAAAAATTGATAAACTGGACTTAATCAAAATATAAAACTTCTGCTCTTTAAAAGAGCATGAAAAGGCATAATATAGAAGAAAAGTAGGTAAAGCACATATAAAATTTGTTTATATACAAATAGTAATAACTATTACATGAGAAATAATATGACACTATTTTTAAAGCTCTGAAAAATAAATTATAAGAAAACAAACAACTGAATTAAAAATGGTTAAAAGATTTGAAGAGACACTTTAAGTTGCTGATGGCAAATAAGCAGATGAAAAGGTACTCAATATTACTAGTCACTGGAGAAAAGCAAAGTACACCACAATGACATACCCCTACACACCAATCAGAATGGCTGAAACTAAAAGAACTGACAATGCCAAGTGCTCGTGAGAGTGCAGAGAAACTGGAACTCATATATTCCTGGTAGGAATGCAAGATGGCACACAACCTTTGGAAGACAGTTGAACATATATTTACTGTAGGATCTAGAAGTCCAATTCCTGATATGTATCCAAGAGAAATAAAAATACATGTTCACATATGAATATTTATACAGGTTTTTTCATAACTGCCAACATCTGGAAACAACCCAAATGTTCTTCAATTGGCAAATGGGTAAAGAAACTGTGATATAACAGAACATAAACTACTGATACATACAGTAACATGCATGAATCTCAAATCTCAAATGTTTTATACTAAATAAAAGAAGCCAGACTTATAATGTTACATATTGTATGATACCATTTATATGATATTCTGGAAAAGATATAACTACAGGGATAGAAAAACAGATCCGTGGTTGCCAGGGGATGGGGATGGAGGAAGAGGCTGACTACTAAAAGGCACAAGGGAACTTTCCGGGGTGATAGAAATGTTCTATATTTCGATTGTTGTGGTGGTGGTTACATGATTGTGTTTGTCAAAGCTCACAGAACTGTACGGTAAAAAAAGGGTGAATTTCACTCTAATTTATAACTCAATAAGCCTGACTTTAAGAAAACATAGCTTTACAATGAGTACACATGTAAAAAATATCAAGTTAGGCCAAAAAACGGAACTCTGTAGAAGCTCTGTCATTTGGCTTAATAGAACCTCTCTAACGAGCAAGTATCTTTCAGCCCCATGTACACTTAGTCTACATTAAAACAAATGAAATCAGACAAGCAAAATAATAATACCATGTTTTAATCACAAATAGCATTTGCCTTAGCCATGAAATATTCACTAGCATTTTAAAGCTAAAAGTATTAATGAACTTAATAGTATCCACCAAATTCCCAAATTTTAAAAAACATATTTGAGGCCACATTGACACCAGCAAAGTCCTTCCACAGGAAGTCAGCTTTATTTAAAAGATTTTTTGGGTGGACTGTTTTCAAATCACTAGATATGAGTGACTAAACCACAGAAGGTACCTGCCAGCTTAGTGAACTGTCTTTGAGCTCCAGCTCAGAATTTAGCTTTTCTTCTCTCCCCAGTTCTTAAACTAAAAGTTCACATATATGGTACTAAGAATGCTATTTAGTTGAGTCAAGAAACAGTCAAGGCTTGATGACTATATCCGACACCTGTTGCTGGGTTTATTGAATGGGGATGGGCTGATAGTCCTTGATGCTCCAGATATATTCTCTAGATGATAGTGATACATAATCTTTACCCTCTTCAAATTTTGAAATGCAAAGAGCAATGTCTTATAGATTTTTTTTGTTTGAATAAGGATTGTATTTGTTTCTCTGGCCATTCTACCTTCATAGAACCCAGAAAGGGGTATCTCACAAATAAAGTGGCAAGTGCTAACAAGTTAGGAAGCTTAAATTAGTTTTTTTTAAAAAAAAACAAAAAACAAACAAAGAAAAACACCAGCATCGTCAGCAATCATCCCTTTGCAGCCCACAGGCCCATTAGCTCACTCTCAGGGGACTCCCTGGCTAAGCTACTCAGTGAACACTAGGGTCCGAGGCAGTGATGACTCACTGGCAAACACGAGATGCTCAACAAGCAAACATTCCCCAGACGCAGCCTTATGCTGAAGTGACTGGAGTGCTCCAAGTGCATCCAGCTTCGTGGCTTCTCTATTTCCCCCATGTTTTGGTATTCAACAAAATAACCCATCTCCTCATTAAGATAAGCTGATACAGGAGGCAGCAATACAGAAGGAATTAAATATAATGTCATAACAACAAATAAAATGTGGAATACCTTGCTTTTAGCTAATTCCTTTTCCAAGTTGCATTTTTCTTCTGCTATTTCTTTCTCGGTTTTATTAACCTGCCCAAGAGAAGGGAAAAAAAGAAATGGGTCATTTTAAAAACAGCCGACAGGCTCTACTATAGCAGATACACCCTGCATGTCAATTAATACCTACACTGCAGAGATAGCACATCCACTCAGAAAAGGGGCCACTCGGGGAGTCTCTGAGGCAGAGCAGACTTCACAAATAGCCCTGAAATTAGAGAGACACGTCTACATGTCAGACTCTTCTGGTTCTTTCCTAACTAGGAAGACAGGGCTGTTTCCCCTTACATTGTTTCCGCTACACTGTCCCACTCCTACTGGGAAAATCGAGTTTTAAATCTGACTCCTTAACTAACATGAGGATGTGTGAATGGTTAGTTAACATTCACTCATGCTATATAAGGGTAACTATTTGGCACAGTGCGCTCACATGCTAAAAGACACAGATTAGCCACCCAAAGATCTCTTTCATGGGCAACTCAGACAAACTGCATCTAGGTTGTATTTCTTGTCTTTTGCACTTACAATAAAATTTTAAAACAAGATTACCACCACAACCAGGAGGTAACATAAATCTGCCTCTACCTACCTCTCTCTGAAGTCCTTCTTTCTCCTCTAGCAGAGAGGTCTTCTCTTGTATTGATGCTTCCAGTTCACTTCGCAATCTTGCAATAGTTGATTCTAGCAGCTCTTTTTGTACAGCTGCCCTCTTCTCAGCATCCTGTGCTTTCTGGATACACTGGTTATACTCAAGGATTAAATGGTCCCTGCAGGAAGAGAACAAGGAGATATGAAAGCTGAACGAGAGTTCTTCTTTAACAGAAAGACTAAATGTTCTTACAGAACATATCTCCTGCCTGAGAGCAGTTACCGAAATGTTCTAACAAAACTAGTTGCTTTAGGGCAGTCTTTATTTTTGTGACTGGCCCAGCAAATGCAGAATTAAACATTTTCATTAAAGATAAGAAATACAAATGCAAAAACAAAAGATGCAAAAGTTGCCCACAGTTTACTTACAGATGCATTTGGAGTTGTGTTTTCTCATTCTGAACAGTCTGTAGCTCATTTGTGATACTGGCATGGGCTGCATCCAGCAGTAAGTTTTGTTCTTGAAATGTCTGTGTCATCATTTTCTGTTCTTCCTGAGTGTTAGAAGCAATATTAAAAGTTGAGATGCCAGAAGTCATTTGATAGGGTATCACTCTAAACAACTGATCAAAGATACTGATACTTACAAAAGACAAATTTAATTTATATAAATAAAACTCCTTTTTAAAAGAATTTATCTTAATGTCCAGCTTGCTCTTTGTACCTACCCTGACCTGACCACAATTCTATCATTTTATAGCTCTTCTAGCCAATAATCAAGATGCATTATTTATCCAGCTTGCTGCAAAATTTATAAAACTCCTAACATGAACAAATTTTTAGATACCATGTATAAAATAGACAACGGATAGGAACATACTGTATAGCACAGGGAACTCTACCTAATGCACTGTGGTAACCTAAATGGGAGGGAAGTCCAAGAGGGAGGGGATATCTGTATGTGTATGGCTGATTCATTTTGTTGTGCAGTGGAGGCTGACACAACATTGTAAAGAAACCATACTCCAAAAAAGATTTTTTAAAAACTATATTAAGTATATTTTGGTACTTCAAAATTTCAACATGATACTATATTTTAAAAAGTAAAACAATATCAACGTATATAAAGTGAAATGATCGCTCCACCTCTATCTCCCCCACATCTCTTCCAAATAATTCCATTCTCCAGGGAAAATCATGTTTCATAGTTTAGTGTAAATTCTTTTGACAGTATCTGAAATTGCACTCAGATACTGCTACAGCAAAAGTCTATAACTGTTTTGCACAATTTTCTCTGGCTTACTATTTTCAATTATCAAAACAGCATTTTTATGCACACCTCCTCTACCTACAATTTATAAAGCTTTTGTAAATATAGTACATATTAATAATTATATTTGTAAACATATTTTAAAACACTTCTTTTTGAACAATATTTGATTGCAAGGTAAACCTTCACACCTTCATACTTGGTAAAATGGGATCTCACTTGTGTCACATTCCAAAGTATTAAAATGTTTGTGAAAGTGTTACATACATAAGTCACATTATTCAGTCTACTAAATTGTAAGTTCCATGAAAGTAGGGACTTGTCTTGTTCACTGCCATAATTCTATCTAGATCTAGCGACATACTTGCATGAGATAAACACTAAATGCTTGCTGAATAAAAAATACTTATTGAGTACCTGTTATGTGCAAAACACGCTTAGCCCTATGGGTAATAACAAAGATATGTAAGACAATGTCCTAGGAATGTAGTACAGGAAATGAGCCAGGCACATAAACTACTACTATAGGATGCAGAACAAGAGAAGCAACATAACATAAATGATTAAAAACACTGAGTCTGGAGTCAAATCTAGATTTAAATGTGGCTCCACCCTATACTAGCTGGGTGATTTTGGGCAAGTTGATTAACTTCTCTAAATCTTATTTTTATTATCTGTAAAACAAGGATGACAAATATCCCTTTACGTAACTGCTAGGATTAAAGAAGGTAATATATGTAAAATCCTTAGCACAATGCTTGGTATGTAGTAAGTATGCTCAAAAAAAAAAAAAAAAAGAGAGAGCCTTATTATTACAGCCTGTTTAGTGTCCTAGAAGTAGAAATTAAAAGACAAAACTGATTCTTTCTGATTGGTGTGATCACGCTTCTGGGTGAAAGTGAGTCTCAAAGAATGAACACAATCTCAAACAGTTGAAAATGAAGTAAAGACCATTCTCAGCAGAGGGAATGGCATAAGCAAAATGGGAAAGCACAGGTCTTTGGGGAAAAGGTAAATACTTTAGGGTCAGTCATAAGTATTCTCCATGATTCTATCAATACTGGGACAGGTAATTACTTTTCCTAAAGTAATGATATTTGAGAAGAAACCATTAAGAAAGCATTGAGTGTAAGGCCAAATGACCCCTCTGATGAAAACAGAAAACAATTAAAAAATAAAATAATTCAAAAAATCCTTGAAACTAATTGCTAAAATATTTTATGTATCCAGTTGGCTATTTGTATTTCCTAATCTCTTAGCCAAGGAGGCTTCCTGATGACTCTACCAGAAATTAACTAGTGTTAAAAATGAATACCTGCAGAATGGCTTGGTGGTCAGCAATGATTCTGGTATTTTCCATTCTAACAGTCTGAAGCATTCTGTTCAGCTCTGAACACTTTCTAGTCAGTTGGTCATTCAAAACCTAAGACAACATATACAGCAAATCACAGATCTCTCCAATAAATAAGTCTTTTTACTTACGTATCATCATTTTTAACAATGGCATAGTATTTCACCATACATGTGAACCTAATTTATTTAACCTAATCCCAATTGATATTTCACTAGATTATAAAATACTTTCAAATATTTGCAGTCATCATCCTAAACAACTGTAAATTAAAAGGGGAAATTTGTTGATACAGTGGAACAACTGAAGCATTTGGCAGTTTACCAGTCTTCCATTCTTCATAATTTTGAATGCTGGTCAATTACAGCAAGACATCTACAGAATGGAATTTACAATGTAGATGCATGGCCAATGTTTCATTCTCAAAACTGGATGATGAGCTTTCAGAATTGTTTAGCTGATAACAAAATATCTAAGCTCCTTCATCACCAATTACAGTATTCAAAAAAGCAAAATACAGATCACTGTGCCATTTCACAAGATTAACCTTCCAAAATAAAACAAAAATCTTTTCTGTAACACATCTATCATACATGTAGTTAGTTTATAATTCTCTTGCCCTTTTGGTATTTTGAAATTTGTATTCCTGTGGAAAATATTTATCTTAATTCTCAGTTATTTTTGCAAAGTATATTTGGTAAGGATCTTATGTTTTAATGTATAAACTCTTTAAGGATGGGGCAAATAACTCTGAAGGGTTAATAGAAAAAACACTCAAAAAAACAGTAACAAGAAAGGAGAGATAAAGATTATCTGGACAGCATCATAAGTGGGACAGCATCATAAGACAGAAATACATTCATGGGCATTTTAAAGTTATAACCAGATGCACAAACTACTTATCAAGGAATACTTGGAGGTAAGACAGAGGAGAACTCTTGCTCCTTGAAAAGAAATAGCTAATTTTCTTTACAGCTAGATTGCTGGGCTCAAATTCCAACTGTGTCACTTACTAGCTATATATATATATTTTTTTTTAAATTTATTTTTGGCTGTGTTGGGTCTTCTTTGTTGCATGCTGGTTTTCTCTAGTTGCAGTGAGCAGGGGCTACTCTTCATTGCAGTGCGTGGGCCTCTCATTGCGGTGGCTTCTCTTGTTGCAGAGCACGGGCTCTAGGCTCAAGGGCTTCAGTAGTTGTGGCTTGCAGGCTCTAGAGAGCAGGCTCGGTAGCTGTGGCACATGGGCTTAGCTGCTCTGCAGCATGTGGGATCCTCTCGGACCAGGGCTTGAACCCTGTTCCTTGCATTGGCAGGCGGATTCTTAACCACTGTGCCACCAGGGAAGCCCTAGCTATATTATTAAACCTCTCTGTATATCAACTTTCTTATCTTTAAAATGGGAATAATAATAGTTCTAAAGAAGTGCTATTGAGAGGATTACAATTTGTTAGTAACATAAAGTGCTTAGAATTGTGCCATGACTGTAGTATGGATTCAGTGAATGTTAACTATCATTTATAGTAAGAGTAGTAGTAACTGTTATTATTTTATGAAAGATCACATTTTGTATTTTCTTTATCATAAAGAGAGCATAACAACACTATGATCCTAACATTGAAATAATCAAATTGTACTAACAAAAAATTCTTTTAAACGATCGATACTATTTCTTTGGGCCCTATGAGAAATAACTCAGTTGCTTGCATATGTGGTGACTCCTCTCCATGTACATGCATATACAGAAAACATCAGCTGAATTTGGGAACCACTATCCCACATAAAATGATTACACATAACTCCAAAATCAGCAAGTATTTATTAGGTTCCTACTGTGCTTTGCCATAGAAGATACAAAGAAAGTATAAGATAGCCCTTGGCATTGAACTGCTTAGAGTTTCATAGGGGGAAATAAAAGGCATATATTTAGTGAGTAAATTAGAAAGCAAACAACGCAAAGTTTAAACTAGTGCATGTTTTAGCAGTATATCTCAAATACCTACGTATCATAGGAATTTAGAGGGTGAAATGGGAAATGTAGTTAATTTGATGATGTTTCACAAATGAAGTAAACCTTATGGAAATAAAAATTTTGGATGATGGCAATGGTATGAATTCATGCAACCAGAATTAATCTTGGTTCTTGGTTCTTTAACTGAACAAAATTAACATCTAAACACTAGAGAAATGGGAAGATTTACCTGTGCTTTTTCTGATGCTTCATGAAGGGATATTATTTCAGACCTCAAATATGCATTTTCTTCATGTTCCTTGTTGAAAGACATCTGTATATTCTACAGGAAAAAAAATAAAAAAGAATTTCTCTTTTTCTACATGTAAAAGCTATTAACATGTATCTCTATCAAAATACCTGTTCTGTATTGTGGCTAGTACCAGTTCAAGTTCTAATATACATAGATAAGTGTCTTATAAAGGATTTTTTAAAATCTTGATATATGCAACTCCCAAACTTCTCTTAACTTATAAATTATTTATCAAAACTATTTATTAAAAATATTCTCATACTGGGACTCCAATTAGAAAGAATTTGCCTAAAAACAAACCTTGATATTTACCTAGTATCCTTATGTCAAAAAAATTCTACTAAGATGAAATATTTTTAGTTTATGTTACATACACATTTCTTCCTATTAGCAGCATGAGCTTATTATTTCAAAGAAACACATGCAAGGATCTTTTAAAATTATAAGTAGGGGAAGAGATTTTCATCAAAGAATACCTGAGGGTGGAGCAGAAGCAAGCACCTTTGTTCTGTGAAAAAAAATGTTCTCTTTGAGATGAGGGAAAGGCGATAGGGATGTGAGTTGTGGGCTGGGTTTTACCTAATAGGTACTTAGTCAAATGGGGAAGAACAAAGTCTAAGTCCTCTCCCTTCAGAGAGAGAACCACTTTTCTAGCTTTCCAGAAGAAGCATCTCAAGAAAAGTTAGCATCATATAACATCTACACCATGAGATTGATTTAGAAATGTCTTGATATAAAAGTAGTAACATTTATTCTATTTTTTATTTTTTATTGTGGTAAAATACACATAACAAAATTTATCATTTTAACCATTTTTAAGTCTTTTTAATGAAATGTCTTTTTTATTGAAGTATAGTTGATTTACAATATTGCGTTAGCTTCAGGTGTACAGCACAGCGATTCAGTTATATATAATAATAATATTAATATTATATACAAATATAATTATATTATTATATAATTACATATAATAATATGTATTCTTTTTCAGATTCTTTTCCCCTGTAGGGGAAAGGGGCGGGGAAGGATAAATTAGGAGGTTGGGATTAACATATACACACTACTATATATAAAACAGATAACCAGCAAGGGCCTACTGTATAGCACTATACTCATTTTAACTATTTCTAAGAGTAAGTTCACTTAAAACTATTTAAGTGTTAAGTGTTAAATTCAGTGGTAGTAAGTACCTACATTCATGTTGTTGATAAGCCATCACCAAAAATAGTTACTATTTCTTACATTTCATAAAAAAAGCTTCACAACAATTCATTTGCAATAGGTATAAAATGCAAATAAGTCTCATTAGTTTTGCCAATTCACCTTTTTTCAAACTATAATAATCTGCATGAAATACTTCCTAATACCCAGTTGACAACAGTTCTGTATATACACTCATTTACACTGAAACTTTTTTTAATAAAGATTTTAGGAGAATCAGAAGGACTGTAAACCAACACGAGTGAGGAAATACTATTTAGTGAAGAGATGAAAGAAAACCTCTGTACTCAAAATCTCCCTTATTTTCTTCAACCAACTTGGAAATGAGGTCATCTCTAGAAACTAAAAACAAAAAAAGTCCACATAACTATGATGATAACTTACAACTACATTGAAATCACATGGTATTTTCCCTGAGAAACTTTGATTTAAAAAAAATTTGTTTTAGTCTGTATTTTGCAGAAATAAGGAGAACGCAAGTATTTCTATCATATTTTTATAGACTGGAAACTAAATCCTGAAATTATCAAGAAACTAGTCCACAGTCACGTACAATGGTAAATGAGGTCACATTTTACTCAATGCACAGATGATGACGAGTCTGAGGGATTTCAAGACAGAGAGGCACACAGTCAAAAAGATCAAAAGGCCTTTTGTTAGATTACTCTGACCAAGGCTCAATAAAGACAGGGAGATCAGTTTAGTAGCTGTTGCAGTAACCCAAGTGTAAAACAATGAGAGCTGGCTCTGAGGTAATGATGCAGAAGGAAAAGACTTGTGAAAAGCAAGCAGGGAGAACTGTCAGGACTTGGTGACTGACCGGTGGGGTAAAGGCAGTAGATGAGTCAAGGAAAATATCTAGTGTACAGACCTGGACAGTGGGGTTGGTTGGTGGATTCTAACAGGGAATTCAGGGCAAGGAGCAGGTTTGGAGGATATAATAAGTAAAAATGACTGCAACACTTAAGCTTTCATCATGTGTTTTGAGGTATCTGCAAAGCATCTAAATATAGATGATTAGTTGGCAGTAAAATACCATCTGGAGCTCAGGAGGATGATTTGGTGTGGGAAAAAAAAAGATTTGAAACCACTCAGAGTACGTATATACAGTGAAAATAAAACCAAAGGCAGAAATAGGAGAACAGTTTGGCACTGTATACTAGTAGCCAAGAGATATAAACTTTTCTGAGGTTAATGTTTGGCTTCATAAAAAATTCATAAAGATCTATTAGTTTTGTTTCACTTAAAAATTGTAAAGCCAGAAAATTATAAAACACATAAAAACCCATTTTATTTATGATATACTCAGAAAAACTGTACTTCTTGAAAATGAGTCCAAGACTCGTTTTAAATAAATTCTAATTTAACATATATGAAGGATCAAAAAGATAAACTACATGATCTATTTTGAAAATTCCACTAATCAAAGAAAGACTAAAAGGGGAATGTTTATCCTACTTCGGAGAACAATTTAATCACTTTAATTAATGTGTGTGTAATACACACACATATACACACATATATATATAATGTTATTGCTAATAAATAAAATAAACAATTATTAATAAATAAGTACACTTTAAAATTCATTGAAGCAAATAGCTAAAGGCATTCCTTTGATTAATCTAGTTAGAATAACTAGTTGTACCTTAAAGTAATAAAATTGCATGCATGTAAAGCATCTATTATTCAATATGAAGCATATAGCTGGTATTCAGACAGGCTTCCTTTTTAAATGTTAATTTGAATTACTGTTATTCTAATCTCAATGTTTTTAATGGTCTTCCATATATTCTTACAAAATTCCAAAATAAAGCATTAATCCATTAAGAAAGTCATATTTTAAAAAAATCACTTAATCAGAAGGACAACTAATATAATAGAAAGAGCTGTGTTTTAGTCCCAGCTATTCTGTTTACTGTGGGTCCTTCACTATAGATCTTTTTATCCTTTTGTAGAATGGCGTAT
Organism: Tursiops truncatus; assembly: GCF_011762595.2. Classification (NCBI taxonomy): domain Eukaryota; kingdom Metazoa; phylum Chordata; class Mammalia; order Artiodactyla; family Delphinidae; genus Tursiops; species Tursiops truncatus. The sequence continues at coordinate 38,347,569 of NC_047040.1, forward strand.
ATTTTCTTATCTTTCTCACAAGTTTGCTGTAAGGCTCAAATGGGATAATGTGGTAGTACAATAAAATGTAACGTATTTTTGTAGGCATGCCATCACAGGAAGGCAGAAAATTATTTAGGGGCATTATCAGTGGGAACTTCACAGAATAATTCATTACTCAACAACTATATGGAAAAAGAATACTTTCTGCTAAAAGCAATAAGTAAAAGCATTGAATGGATTACCCTTTATGTTTTTTTTTCTTTAATTTTCATTTCCCTTTTGGTATTCCCTGTCCTCATTACAGCCACAGAGCAGGGAAGCCACAGTGGCAAGAACATTGGGTTTGGAGTTAGAAGATCTAGGTTGAGCCTCACCTCACCATTTATTCATTTTGTAACTTTAGGAATTACAGATCGTTTTGTGTATTACATGAGATAATGTACGTGAAAGCCCTGTGTAAATCATGAAGTGTTATTCATGCGTAAAGCACTGCACTGGAACTCTGTGTGATCTCTATAGTGAGATCTACCTGAAAACTGCTGTTACAATTATATATTAACAAACAGTAGTCTGATAAGGGCTGTTGGCTGGAAGAAGCATGTCTCTGAGCGACCTGGGATCAAGTCTAGACACTTCCATTTCCTAGCTCTGTCACCTTTTAGGACTCTTTTTTTTAAAAACAGATGGTTTTTTCCTCCTCAAACGAGTAGTTAATCTAACCTCTCTTTATGGTACCTTACAACTAGCCATTTCTACAAATACAAGTTGACCACAATAGGTTGATAACCTGAAGAATGGAGAGTTTGACATGATAAATCATTAGAATCAGTAGGAGAGCAAGGATTAATGACCTCATTTCCTTATTAGCATTCTATTATCCAATATTCAATCTAGATTTATAGAAGCCAAATGTTCCCAAGTCCACAGTTAAATAAACCTGAAAAAAATCCACATAAGTTTACAATTAAGATGGTCAAATTCTATTTTATTACCAACATTCTCTGTCTTTCTCAGTGCCACAGATAAAAAGGAAATCAGCAACTTTTTACATTCAGGTCTGTGGGAAATACCAGTAACACTGGCCACTTCGAGAATTTGGAATCTTAAAGAGTTTTCACATGAAATCTCAAAAAACTAACAAAAGTGTAATTTCTAGCATCTGTTTTCATACCTAGATCAGACTTGAGCTGTGAGGTAGTGGTCTCCAACTCCCCTTTCTGTTGTCGCTCCTGTGCCAGTAGTTCTTGGTTGGTCTGAATAGAAATGCGTTAGGGCAATGCAGTTTTGCTGCAAAATTTGCACCTGAAATCGTATAAGAAAAACTCCTTTTCTGTAAGGTAAAGATTTCTACTAAGCTAACTTATAGCACAGGCGTAAGGCAGATTTTTCTGATCTTAATGTTCCTGGAGGAAGAAGCGGTGTTTATGTGTTACAGTTAAAGATCTCAACAGAGTGCAGTGTCTTACAGCAGTGCTGTCCAGAAGAACTTTCCGTGCACTCTTCAACAGTGTCTTACAGCAGTGTCTTACAGCAGTGCTGTCCAGGAGAACTTTCTGTGCACTCTTCAATAGCACTCAAAATGTGGCCAGAGTGAGTGAGGAATTGAATCTTTAATTTTGTTTAATTTTAACAAATAAAATTAATTTTTATTTAAATAGCCACATGTGGCTAGTGCCTACTATATTCGCACTCTAAAGTATAGTAATAAAGGATCATTTGCAAATTCTTTAAGTAGAAACCTCTTTATAATTCCATTGTGAAGGACAGCACTCATTAAAATAATAAAAATTATGTAATCTAATAATAGGTATTATGATTTGAAACTACTAATTGCCTTGGTACTTAGAATTTAAAATATTCTAAATTACATATAGATATTTCAAATAACAACTTTGATGAAAGCAAAAATATTATGCTAAAATAAATAATGAGCCTTGAAAACAGCAATGTAAACACATTCCTGATTATTTGACTTATTCCTTGCTTCAAATGTCAGCTCAGTTTAATCTTTCTTTTCTATGCACATCATATACAATACATATAACATGAGACTAGGTCAGTGCCTTCTAAAATCAATTCTTATAACAGAGATTATATGGTGTAGAGGGAAGGATTCCCTCCCAGGAACTAAGAGTTCACTTCTGTAAAGCCTGAGACAAAATAACCTCTCTGTCCTTAGCTCCCTCATTCATAAATTAAGAGCGCTGGACTAAATGGTGTCTGAGTCCTTTCTTATTTTGCACTAAAATTTTAAAAATTGTAGTAAGAATGTTAATAAAGGAATACTAAAGAAAAGAATTTAGGGCTTCCCTAGTGGCACAGTGGTTGAGTCCGCCTGCCGATGCAGGGGACATGGGTTCGTGCCCCGGTCCGGGAAGATCCCACATGCTGCGGAGCGGCTGGGCCCGTGAGCCATGGCCGCTGAGCCTGCGCGTCTGGAGCCTGTGCTCCGCAACAGGAGAGGCCACAGCAGTGAGAGGCCCACGAACCACAAAAAAAAAAAAAAAAAAAAAAAAAAAAAAGAGAAGAATTTAATAAATCTAGAGGAAATAAGCAAAACTACAGGTTTGTAGGTAAAACATTAGCTTTTCCCTTTTGGTTTCACTTTCCCAACATAAACAAGGAGAGAAAATCTCTCTACCTGTTTCCGTTCCACCTCCACTGTTGATCCCATTTCTTGTATTTTGAGTAGCATGGCTGATCCAGGTTTCTCAACAGATTCCCTTAGGTGCTTCTCTTGAGACAGTTGTCTCCTTAGCTATAGAGCAACACTGCAGTTAGGCAAGACCAAGGGAACTTCATAGCAGTTTAACAAAGATCAAAGTCACCATGAAAAGTTTACCAGACATGCCAACTCACCCCCATTCTTCGTTCATTTATGATTACTCAGAAACATGCTTTTGTTTCTCCCTAACGGATAACCTTCTAGGAAATGCAGAGTCAAATTTGTTACCCTCATCTTCCTACTGTGTTAAGTCTGTTTTCCAAACTGTGGGTCAAGACGCATTAGTAAGTTGCAAGAAGCACTTGAAAAAGGCGGGGGAGAAAAGAATAGAAAGAAAATATCAGAGCACATAGCAAGTGGTAAGGAAGGGTAAGTACTGCTTCATGAAATGTTTGTGTATATGCATGTATGTATGGTGTTGCAGTGTAAAATATGTCTTACAATGTATTGCTGTCAAGTTTGAAAAACACTAATATGTCTTAGTATATGTATTTTCTGTATTTCTCTATTTTCTAACTTTATTTTTTAACTCTTTATTTTCCTGTATTGTGATTTATTCACATATATATATATATATATATTTATCCCATATTGGAACTTAAAGATCAAAACAAATAATGAAGTAGTTGTCAAGCAGCAGACAAAAACAACACTCAAGAATTTGGGTACACTGACCTTATTTCTATCAATAAATGACTATAAAATGAGTCAGATAAAGATAAAAAGAAGGTTAAGAGTCTCTTTTATCATGAAGTAAAGAAATCCTTTCTAATTTAAATGGGAACTGAAAAATGCTGTTCCTTTTATGAAGTGACGTTAAATTGAAAGAATTTCTTTTTTAATTTATTTACTTATTTATTTATTTTTGGCTGCGTTGGGTCTTCGTTGCTGCGCGTGGGCTTTTTCTAGTTGCGGTGAGTGGGGGCTATTCTTCATTGCAGTGCACGGGTTTCTTGCTGTGGTGGCTTCTCTTGTTGTGGAGCACGGGCTCTAGGTGAGCGGGCTTCAGTAGTTGTAGCGCACGGGCTTAGTTGCTCCACAGCATGTGGGATCTTCCCGGACCAGGGCTTGAACCCATGTCCCCTGCATTGGCAGGTGGATTCTTAACCACTGCACCATGAGGGAAGTTCCAGAAATTCTATTTTTAAACCCCAGTAAACATGATGTAAGAGTACACTTTATAACTCTTCTCTACATTGTACATATGTACTTTATGTGTTTTCTTGAAGGATGATATATTTAACAATTTCAGAAGTTTTTAAAAAGTGAAATGAGATGAAAAATATGTTGACATGAAATAGTTACAAGATAGCCCGTTTTGGAAATGTTCTATGATTTTCTTAACCATACACCTAACACTGAACATTTGGATATTTCCAGTGTTTTGCTATTCTAAATACTGTTCTGCTGAACATGCTTGTGAATAAATCTTTCATTGAATTTCTGATTATTTCCTTGGGATAAATCCTACAAAAGGAATCACTAGGTTAAAGGTATAAACATTTTTTAGACTTTTGATACATTTTGTAATTCTCCTTCCAATTTTACCTTATCAGTAGTATTTGAATAAATATCATCAGCACTACAGATTATCACTTTCTTAAATCTTTGCTAATAAATGAAAACAACCCCTTAATATTTTTTTCATTTCTTTGGTTCCTAGTGAGATTAAACATTTTCTAATATGGTTATTAGTTCTTTATATATTTTCTGAACTGTTCTTATCCTTTGCCCTCTGTTTTTTTTAGTCAATTTAAGTTCTTTAAAAGGGAAGATTATTAACTGTCTAGTTTTGTTATATTTCATTAGTTTTGTTTTATACATGTATAAGATTTTAATTTTTATATGGTCAAACTTATCGAGCTTTTTATAATCTTGTTCCTTCTTTTCAAGATTAGAAATTCCTTCCTTATCCAATAATCAGTTAAATATTAATAATAGAATCTTATTTAAGAATGAGCTATAGTTTTTGCTTTGGGCTATATTTTTCAGATTTTAGTATCAGATTATAATCACTTTATAATTTAGAGTAGCATAATATACTTTTCTAAACTCTACATCGAATTATATAGTATAATTTGCTCAAGATATAATTTAAGTGCCTTATAAAGGGAATCTTTATTTGATAATTATACTACTAAGATATTCATCCCTAAAGCATTATGAAGGGCTATCAGTTAATCTATTTCATGTTCATCAGAACCAGATTTTATATATATATATATATATATATATATATATATATATTTATCTCTTAGAAAGATATATACTGCATTTACTTTATCTCTGTATAGTCCTTTATTATGGGCTGAATTGCATCCCTCTGAAATCCATATGTTGAAGGCCTAAACCCCAGTATCTCAAAATATGACTGTGTTTGGAGATAGGGCCTTTAAAGAGTTGTTTAAGTTATGAGGCCACTGGGGTGGGCCCTAATCCAACATGACTGTTGTCCTTATAAGAAGAAATTTGTACACAAAGAGACACCAGGGATGTGTACACAGAGAAAAGACCATGTGAGGACACAGAAAAAAGACAGCCATCTGCAAGCCAAGGAGAAAGGACTCAGGAAAAAACCAAACCTGCTGATGATATCTTGATCTTGAACTTTTCACCTCCAGAATGGTGACACATAAATTTCTGTTGTTTAAGCCACCAGTCTGTGGTACTTTGTTATGGCAGCCCCAGCAGACTAACACATCCTTCCTGCTTCACATACCCTCAAAATGTCCCTATTTGACTAGCACAGTCCTTCTTCAGGTCCTTGACAAGTTCAATAAAAATTCAATATTTTACTACAGCACCAAGAATTAAGACTTCCCCAATAAAAAAATAATGTTAAGTGGCAATCCAAAGGATAGTCTTTTCAACAAATGGTGCTGGAACAACTAGACATACACATACACAAACTCACCCAAAGAATCTAGATACAGACCTCACACCTTTCACAAAAAATAATTCAAAACCTAAATGTAAAATGCAAAGCTATAAAACTTCTAAAACATAACATAGAAAAATCTAGGTGACCTTGGGTTTGACAATGATATTTTATTAATAGATATAATACCAAAAGTACAATCCATGAAAAAAATGGATAAGTTGTACTTCATTAAAATTAAAAGCGTCTGGGGCTTCCCTGGTGGCGCAGTGGTTGAGAGTCCACCTGCCGAGGCAGGGGACACGGGTTCATGCCCCAGTCCGGGAAGATTCCACATGCCGCGGAGCGGCTGGGCCCATGAGCCATGGCTGCTGAGGCTGCGCGTCTGGAGCCTGTGCTCTGCAACGGAAGAGGCCACAGCAGTGAGAGGCCCGCGTACCGCAAAAAAAAAAAAAAAAAAAAAAAATTAAAAGCGTCTGCTCTGCAAAAGACACTGTTAAGAGAATGAAAAGATAAGCTACAGATTGGGAGAAAATATTTGTAAAACACAAACTGGATAAAGGATTGGTATCCAAAATATAAAAAGAACTCTAAAAACTCAACAATAAGAAAAAAACCCAGCTGCAAAGTGGGCAAATGATCTAAGATACCTCACGAAAGAAGATAGACAGATGGCAAATAAGCATATGAAAAGATGTTCAATATCAACTCTGTAGAAAACTTCAAATTAAAACAAGATACTATACACACGCCTATAAAATTGGCAAAAATTCGAAACACTGACAACACAAAATGCTGGTGAGGATGTGTAACAACAGGAACTCTAATTCACTGCTGGTGGGAACACAACATGGCATAGCCACTGCAATAGGTTGGCAATTTCTTAGAAAGCTAAACATAAGCTTATCATAAGTATGAATCATACTGCTAGGTATTTATCCAAAGGAGTTGAAAACTTATGTCCATACAAAAAACTGCATATGAATGTTTACAGCAGCTTTATTCATAACTGCCAAACTTGGAAGCAACTAAGATGTCCTTCAGTAGGTGAATGGATAAACTACAGTACATCCAGACAGTGGATTATTGTTCACTGATAAAAAGAAATGAGCTATCAAACCATGAAAAGACATGGAGGATTAAATGCACATGCTAAGCGAAAGAAGCCAGTCCAAAAAGGCTACATGCTGTATGATTCCAACTAGAGAGACAGTGAAAAGATCAGTGGTTGCCAGGGGCTTGGGGAAAGACAGGGGTGGGGGAGGGAGGCGCGGGGTGATGTGTATGTAGAGCACAGGGCATTTTTAGGGCCGTGAAACTATTCTGTATACTGTGATGACCAAAAAGTAAAACTTAATCTAAACTGTGAATTTAGTAATCATGTATCAAAACTGGTTCATCACAGACTAATACAGAATGTGAATAATGGAGGAAGCTCTGGGGGTGGGGAGAAAGGATATATGGGAACTCTGTTTCTGTGCAATTTTTATAAAAACTTAAAACTGCTCTAAAAAGAATCTATTAAAATAGCCAAAATATTTTTTTAAAGTATGAAACAATATACTCCAACTAACAATGAACAATCATGCTTTTATCAGTAACTATTGGCAAATAAAATACTCTACATGAGAGAATATCCCAGATAGCTACACTCACCACCCTAAACACACTGAAATTCATAATTTTTAAAATAGTATATCTATTTCTCTGTTTTGTATAACAGGATATTTTAAATATAACTTGATCCTTTTGATTTGGACTAATGTCAACTATTATTCTGTCAGGGAATATTGAGGTTTTTAGGCCACTGTCAAGGTGTATTGAATTGGTAATTCTTCTGACTCTTCCACTGTTTTCAGCTGCAAATTTTTAGTCCAACAACTTTTAGCAGCCACCTACTCCATAATTCCAATCTGTTATCTACTTAAATTTAGACTGAAATGAAAGTTTTAAGGTAAAATTAGATGAGCAGACTTATTAAAAGCTTTTTATTTTAAACACAACTTTAGTGTAAAAGGTCTTTGTATGTCCACTTAACTCTAGTATATGGGCAACTGCATGAGTTTCATGGTAACTGTTTCCCTCCCGGCTCAGAGAGCATTTATTTTTTATTTCTGGGTTTGTGGCAGTATTGAGGTGAAAGGAAGTCTTAATGTCACATATGGGCAGGTATAACTTCATGTGGCATACTTTTAAAATCTTCCTAATAAACAGCCACATATTTTCTTCTTCAATGGTTTCTTTTCATTCTATCCACTTCCTTGACTTCCCCCTCTGCAATTCCAACGTTCCCTTCACCTTCCTTTTTTTTTTTTGCGGTATGTGGGCCTCTCACTGTTGTGGCCTCTCCCGTTGCGGAGCACAGGCTCTGGACGCGCAGGCTCAGCGGCCATGGCTCAAGGGCCCAGCCGCTCCGCGGCATGTGGGATCTTCCCGGACCGGGGCACAAACCCGCGTCCCCTGCATCGGCAGGCGGACTCTCAACCACTGCGCCACCAGGGAAGCCCCCAGCTTCCTTTTTATCTTACCTCCTGAATTTTAAGGTTCATTTTACATTTTGTGGTCTTCAGTTCCTCTTCAATAATGGCTGCATTCTTCTAAAATAGAAGGAGAAAAGGTTCTAAATAATCTGAAATGATAAGAAGAAACTGTCTATGGTATATCACAGTTCAAATCTAGACTTTTTGGGGGCAACCTATAAATGCTATTCTGAATACAGTTATAAACACTTCTTATTATGAGTTTAAAGTAATTATTACAATGAGATATTTAAAGTTATTTTATTTGATTCATGACTTCTATCATTTTCCCTTTCAGATAATTAAAAATTGATTAGTCACATGTACCTCCTATGTAAAATTCAATAATCAGAGGAAAACCTAGTAATTGCTAGACGTTTTTCTTACAGGGTATATTCCTATTTTTTTAAGTACTCCATTTTTTCTAGCCTCAAATATTACCTATGCTTAGGAGTTGAGGATGAAAAACACAGCTTTCACTATTCATTCTTTTATATTATTATTAATGGCACTACAATCTAAGATGTAAAAACTCAAAGCTGTCTTTGCCTTATTCTCTACCTTCAGCCCCTATCCAATACCACATTCTAACATATCTTTCCTCTCAAAATGCCACAACCGTAGTTCAGACCTAATAAAGTCTATGTCTCAAATAAGGCAATGGATTCCTAATTGGTTTTCCTATCTCCAATCTCTTCTCCTATAATTGATACTCTACACTACTGCTAGATTAGTTTTCTTGTTTTCATTATGTCACTTTCTTATCAAAAATTTAATCACTCCCCATAGGATCAAGCCCAACTACTTGATTATTCTTGATTTTGAGATCCTCTATGACGTTATCCCTAGCCAATTTCCAACTTATTTTACACAAACAAATCCTCACTCCTGTCCAGCTAGTTTATGCATTTCCTCCTAACTGCACCCAAGGGAAAGATCTAGGCTCAAATCTGAGTTACACGAAGAAAACAGGCAAATGTGATCTCGGAGAGGTGACTTCTCTCTGATCCCCAGTACACTTATCATTAAAATAGAGACAATAGGGCTTCCCTGGTGGCGCAGTGGTTGAGAGTCCGTCTGCCGATGCAGGGGACACGGGTTCGTGCCCCGGTCCGGGAAGATCCCACATGCCGCGGAGCGGCTGGGCCCGTGAGCTATGGCCGCTGAGCCTGCACGTCCGGAGCCTGTGCTCTACAACGGGAGAGGCCACAACAGTGAGAGGCCCGTGTACCGCAAAAAAAAAAAAAAAAAAAAAAAAAGAGAGAGACAACAATATCCTACATCTTGAGGTTTTGCAGAGATTAAACAAAACATGTTTTAAACAAAATAACATCTGTTACACTGCCTGGCCTGTGAAGGGAAAACAAAATCATTAGTTTTTTTCCCTAGTCTTATTTTTTGCTGCCTCTGTGTGTGGTCTTTTAAATGTCCTCACCTCACTGCTTTGCCTTCTAAAGGTTCATCTCAACTCCCGTCTCTTCCCTGAAGCCTAGCCTAATCTATTCTAGACAGGACATGCGCACCTTCCCAAACCCACCTGAATATAGAACACTTAGTTGGCAATATTTGCTTATTGTCCTATACGGTCCTTTAATATTTCTTATACGCTTATTTTCTCTCTTTAGTTTCTCCTGCTATGCCTTGTTCTCCTAGATAGCATATAAGCTCTTGAAGAGCACAGACTCCCTCATATCTCGGATCCGCACAGTCACATGTAGAGGGTAGGAATCTATAAATACTCAATTACTGACAGCACACAATGTTATAGGCTATCGATGTAGATAAATTACAGATGTCAAGAATCCTCACACCAACATCACCTATTTTTAAAAGTCAGTTTTATGGGTCTGTTGCCTCCTCCAGCTAACACTTTAACAGTGAGTTTGTATTCCAGAACTCTGGACTCAAACCTTTGTCTCTGAGGCAAGCTGCAGAGTCACAGTCAACCTTTGCACCTCATCTTGTGCCTTGTCTTCTTTCTCTTTTACATCTCTTAGTTGCTGGCGCAAATTCATCACTTCCAGTTGCAACAGCTTCAGGTCCCTGGAATGCTCCTCCTGTATTGTATTCAGTTTTTCCTTCAGAAAATCTATCAGACAGGACAGGAGGGTCATCAAGCAGATTAAAGAAGGTCAGGAAAGGAAAAGAATCATGAACTCATCAAGCACCCACATAGGACCGAATTTCTGATGATTCTCTTCTCTCTATACCTGTTTTCTGTGGGTTCAAATCTTTTTCAGTTTGCAGACGAAGATGTTCATCTTCAAGGACTGGATGAGGCTTTCCAGACGGCACATTCGATTTACCAGAAACTCACAGTTCTTCCATAAAATATCTGTTTTTCCTGAACAAATTATTTCATTCTGGATAGGGCTAATGATGTTCTGGCTCACAGGCTCCTCTAAACATTTTGGAGTTTGCAAGTGGCCTCTGGACAAAGATCCCAATATAACAATATTATAGGGTAATCCCAACCAACGAATCAATGTAACATTTCTACTGAGTATAAAAACTATATTCTTTAGTTAACCAGTATCTGATAGCCTCTGCAAATTTAAACATAGAGAGCACTATTAGGTAAAGAGGATGAGACCAATGTGGGATGGGTAAAGACCACTGATTTTTTTTTTTTTTTTGCGGTACGCGGGCCTCTCACTGTTTTGGCCTCTCCCGTTGCGGAGCACAGGCTCCAGACGCGCAGGCTCAACGGCCATGGCTCACGGGCCCAGCCCCTCCACGGCACGTGGGATCTTCCCGGACCGGGGCACGAACCCACGTCCCCTGCATCAGCAGGCGGACTCTCAACCACTGTGCCACCAGGGAAGCCCAAGACCACTGATTTTTTAATGGTTATTTTAATTGGAATTTTTTGTAAACTTATTTTGTATGTAAAAGCAAGTGATATATAAAACATGTTAAATGCTAATTCTATAATGGTAAACTAAGAATTAAAGTTAGCGTGGAGGCAGTATTTCACATCCTTTTTAGAAAAGTTTTAAACAAGGTGATAATAAACATTCCCATTTTGTTCTAACATACTCAACACTGGTACAAATTTAATCTTTGCTGAAGAGTTATTTATTCTATGTGTGCTATACCAACTATACTAATTTTAGGTCTTCATAAGAGACATTCAGGAAATACATACGTAATTTTAAAGAAAATCACACCAGTAAATTCAGCATTGGCCACTTAAGCACCCAGATTCCTCAAGGCCTTTGACAATCTAACTTTTAATGGCAATAACTTCTCCAGGAGTACAAAGGAAAAACACAGTTCTTCTTTTGAGTACTTCATTCTAAACTATGAATTTTTTGTAAGACTTATAACCTCTCTTTTAATTTACAATAAATCTGGAGAAAGAAAATACAGACCATATTAATGCATGAATCAAGTTGTAGATGTTCACCTTAACTAACATCAAAGTCTATTCTTATTTTTAAAAAAGGACCAAATTTTTTTTTCTAATTATATAAAAAATTACATTTGTTTTTAATCAAGTATTGAGGGAGAATAGGATATCGAAGTTTGTGCACCTAATTAACACACTTTAAAAATCTGTTTAGAATAGTGGTAGTAGCTCCATTACCGCAGGACAACTCTTTATCTTGCAAATATTTTCTAATTAATATTCTAATGTTATTTCTCAATTCTTTTCTAAGTACCTATTTCACCTGCCAAACCACCCACACTGTGACTCCTTATGAGTAACCAGTGAGGCAAAATTCTTCAACCTACAAAGATATTGTGACACAATTTTTTAATTTGTTACCTTTTTTCACCAAAGTCCAACATTATTAGGTCATTCCTCAGAGAACTGGTCTGTTCCTCAACTATTCTCATCCTTTGCTGAAGTACCATGAATGTTTCAGAAGCTGTAGCATTGATGCAGGCTGGACAGAGGACTGGTCTGGACATTGTAGTTTCCATATGCACCTGAGATTAAAGTCACAATATTAGTGTAGTTGGTTCTATTATTGTTCAAAATAGCCACTGCCCATTCCTGTGGAGGATTATACATCCCTGTCCTGTTGAGCTTGGAAATGGCATGTGTCCTGCTTTGGTCAATTAAATGTGGGTAGAAGCTTTAAGAGCCAACTTGTCATTCATCATCTCTTTTCCCTTCTCCATGCGATGAGCAACAACCCAGATAGGGCCTGCTCCATGTGCCAAGATCCCAGAGTAAAGATTACATGAGCAGAGCCATGGCCCATCCATGACATACAGTGTGAGTGAGCAAGAAACTAATGTTGTTACAAGCCGCAGACTGTTAGGGAGTTTGTTACTGCAGCACAATCTAGTCTACCCTGTCTGCTACTATTAGACATACACTAGGACCTATGACTTGGCTGAAGGAGTTATTACCTCTTTTCATTGCCAGCCATTTTCATTTTAACACATTCCCATCCAACCTTTCTGAAAACAAAACAAAATAACACTCTACAGTACTTGGATCTCCAAGCAGTTGTCATAAAATAGATTTACCAACTAACTTGAAGCAATGACTTTTAAAAATAACTTGCAAACATAACTTCATAGCAAAGACTCTTTTACACCTACTGACATCAAATTTCCAGACTCCTCCCGCAAGACCACATGAGAGTAAATGGGAGTAGTGAGACTACTCTTTCAGGTATTAGTGACAGAAGCAGAATCAGCTTATAAGCAGTCCCAACATTTAAACGAATCATGTGCCCAAAGTTCAATGACAAGATCATTGGTGGAAACTTTTAGGACATTTTCCTGCAACTCTATCCTGTGCAAACATTTCTGTACTAATCAAACCATAAACCTTAAGCATCACTAGCAATAGTGTATCTGTGGGAATGTGTTCACAAAGGCCCCACCTGGGATATTCGTAATACACCTTCCTCTCCCACTTGCTGTGTGATTAGATACCTCCCTGAGGTATCCCAGGCAATGGAAGTGGGGACTCCCTCAGGTTCAAATCACTGAAGGTGGCCCCCAGGACCCAGGGAAGGAATTAAAGAAGTCTTAAAACTGGTGGCAGGATTTAAGGGGGCACCAGCGTAAAGGCTGAGCTTCTTGACAATGTAACACTGTTACAGCCACTGAGGACAGCTCTTTAACCATCTTCTATTTTTCCCCCACAGGTCCCAGAATATGGCCTGTTTCTCTCTTTTTACTTAAAACAAAACAAAACAAACCCCAAACAAACAAACAAATACTTTACTGAGGAATAGTTGACAAATATAAATGTATACATTTAAAGTGTAACATGATGATTTTATATACATATACCTTGCAGAATGGTTACCAAGATCAAAATAATTAACACATCCACATAATTAACAACCTCACACAGTTAACATAAGTAACTTTTTTTCTTTGTGGTAAGAATACTTAAAGATCTATTCTCAGCAACTTTCAAGTATACAATACCATATTATTAACTATAGTCGCCATGTTATACATTTGATCCTCAGAATGTCTTATTTGAAAAGGCAACCTACAGAATGGGAGAAAATATTTGCAAACCATATATCTGATAAAGGATTAATATCCAAAATATATAAAGAACTCATACAACTCAGTAGCAAAGGAAGAAATAATCTAATTAAAAAATGGGCAGAGGGCCTGAATAGACATTTTTCTAAAGAAAATATACAGGTGGCCAACAGGTACATGAAAAGATGCTCAACATCACAAATCATCAGGGAAATGCAAATCGAAATCACAAGATAGCAGCTCACACCTGTTAGAATGGCTAGTTTTAAAAAGACAAGAGATAACAAACGTTGGCAAGGATGCGGAGAAAAGGGAACCTTATGTACTGTTGGTGGGAATGTAAACTGGTACAGCCATAATGGAAAACAGTATGGAGGTTCCTCAAAAAATTAAAACTTGAACTACCATATGATCCAGCAACCCCACTCCTGGGTATATACCTGAAGGAACTAAAATCAGTATCTTGAGATATCCACATATCCATGTTCACTGCATCATTATTCACAATAGCCAAGAGATGGAAACAACCTAAACATCCTTCAGTGGATGAACAGATAAAGATGTGATATATATATATATATATGGAATGTTATTCAGCCACATGAGAGGAAATTCTGCCATTTGCAGGATGAACCTGGAGGGCATTATGCTAAGTGAAATAAGCTGGACAGAGAAAAAATAGTGTGTGGTATCACTTATATATGGACACTAAAAACCAACCAAACAAAAAAATCTGATTTCACAGAAACAGAGAATAGAATGGTGGTTGCCAGGGGCTGGAAGATAGGGGAAACGGAATGATGTAGGTCAAAGGGTACAAATTTTCTTTTTATTCTTATTTTATGCTCCTGACCAAGATTTCTCTCCTTTGTGCTCCTCTATAAAACAGAATGCACTTCTGACACACATAACCTTTTTGAATTCTTTAGATTTTCTGTTAACAATCAGCTTAAGGACGGGGGTAAAGAAGTTCTCTTCTATTAACTGCTTTTCATGCTTTCAATTCATTCTTGAAGGGAATGACAAAAGTAGACACAGATATTAATAGAGTCTCTGGATACACAAAGATATGAAGTAAGGTTCACCTACATTTCTGAAAAAAGCCAGGTTTGGAGTTTCCTGCTCAAGTTACCACATGGGCCAGGATAGTGTCCCTCAGGTAAAAGAAAGAAGAACCTCAAAGACAAACCTTAGGGCCTGTTCTACTGCCATGAAAGCAGGGCTAGGGTTGGGGGAACCACCAATAGTGTGGGGTGGGAAGAAAACAGAGAGGTAACAGTGAAGAAACACCAGATGGGTTTACCCTCCATTCCATTTTCTGTCACCTGCTGTCTGGCTACTGCCAACATAGAAATAAACCAGGCCTGGGGTTGGGAGAAAAAGTACAGAAAGGGTGTTTAATGGGGTTTGTGACAGGCAGTTGGCTCCTTTGTCCTCCCGCCAAAAGAAGTTGAAAAGTTCATGTCTCCACCCTCCCTTACAGCTGGCACATCCATGTGACATATCCTGGCCAGTGAGACTTTAGGCAGAAGTTTGCAAGAAGCTTCTGGGAAGACTTTTTTTTTTCCTGATAAAAAGAACAGAAATGATGGCACCTGTCCTTTCCTTCCCCTGTATGATGCCCGGAGCTCTGAGCGCTCTCTTTAAGTCAGCCATGCAGTACCTCACTGTTAAATGTAAACAAAGAGTCTGGGATCACCAGCATCTGAGAAACAAGGAAAAGGCCAGAGAAGCTCAGATTAACCTGACTTACTAGTAACCTCCAAACTTTGCTTATGTGAGAAATATAAACTTTTGTTTAGTCACGCTTTCCTGTTGCTTGCAACAAAAGCAGTCCTGGAATACATCGTAGTCCCAGATAATAGTTGGTAGAGAGATGGGAAGAAGGAGGAGGTAAAGAAAATGACAAGCGGTGCTGGAGGTGGGAGGGGTGGGCAATTTCTGTGGCAACTTGTTAGGCCCAGGGAGCTGGTTATAATATAAAGGACTGTCTAATTAATTTATGTCACAAGTCAGACACATAATACTAACACAAATATAAAAGTTCATTTTTGGTGGGCAAGTTCAGTCAGGTATTGGGCATCTTTCCTGTTTTAAATTTAACATTTCCAAAACAACTCTTGATCTTTCCCCCTGAAACTTGTTCTTCCTAATAGGCTTTCATTGTCTCAGTTAATGGCAACACCGTGCTTCCAGTGCATCCTTTCTCATCTAATCTATCAACCAAACCTATCTTTAAAATATGTCTGGACTGACCACTTCTTACTGTTCCGTTGCTAGTACCCTGGTGCTAGCCAGCAGCATCTCCCCTGGGTTATCGTAGTAGCTTTACAACTGGTCTTCCTACTTTGCTGTTGTCTTTCTACCATCTCTGCCTGGCTACCATCTAGGCAGACTGATCCAGTTAAAAGTTAAGGTAGATCACAACACTTCTCCACTCTAAACCTTCCAATAGCTCTGAAAGTAAAGGCAGACCTTTACAATAGCATTTAAGGCTCTAAGCAACCTGTCCTGTTATTACTCTCTGACCTTATCTCCCACTATTCTCTCCTTCACTTTGTGCTTCCCAGTCAAACTGACCTCCTTACTGTTTGTGGACCCATCAGGCCTTCTGACTTAGGGTCTTTGCACTCTCTGTTCACTCTTTCTGGACCTTTCTGTCCCATCCAGATGTCACTCCTGTACCTCCTTCACAGGTCTTTGCTTAAATATCATCTCAGTGAGGTTTCCTTTGACCACTCTGTTTAAAATGGAAGCCTGCACCACAGCCTCCCTCCCATCCTCTTTCCTACTTTTTCTCCATTGTACTTATCACCAGTGAACAAACTATATATTTTACTTATTTCCTCAACTGGAATATAAGCTCCAGGACGGCAGGGAGTTTGTCTCTTTCGATCATTGCTGCATTCCCTGGTGTCAAAACAGTTTCTGGCTCATGGTAGGCATTCAGGAAATGTTTATTGGACATATGAGTAAATGAAGAAAATATTACTGACCAAATTATTTTCCAGTGGTTGTGGTAAGCAACACTGAGTTCCTGGCCTGTTACTTTGGAACCAACAGCATATAGTTGTAGCTATTGCCAGATATGAGAATGGAGCCTGTGTCTACAGAAGCAAGTGTTGCCTTTTCAAAGCCACCTGGCTTTTACTAGTATATTACTTATGACATTTGTCTTATTCATGCCATGCTTTCAGTGAGGTAACCTGAGCTCTCTGGAAATACTTTCCCTAAACATAGAGACAGCACTGTATTAATTTGATAATGATATATTTATGAAAGTATTATGAATTAACTTTTTTAAAAATAAAAGCTTAGGGCTTCCCTGGTGGCGCAGTGGTTGAGAGTCCGCCTGCCAATGCAGGGGACACGGGTTTGTGCCCCGGTCTGGGAGGATCCCACATGCCGCGGAGCGGCTGGGCCCGTGAGCCATGGCCGCTGAGCCTGCGCGTCTGGAGCCTGTGCTCCGCAAAGGGAGAGGCCACAACAGTGAGAGGCCCACGTACTAAAAAAAAAAAAAAAAAAAAAAAAAGCTTGTATCTTAGTATTTTTATTATCGTTGCTATCAAGCATCAGGGCTTAGGTTCAAGGCTGCATTCAATGATATTTACTCCTTTTCAAAAACAGCAAAGCACAGATATGTTCAAGCTATAGTCTCTTTGCTGGAATATTAGCAATTAGAGCTAAGTTTTCTTCTTGTAAGAAGAGTTATGGCTTCTATCCCCATAAGTTACAGATAGAATTGAAAGTCTGAAATTCTTTTTTTTTTTTTTTTTTTTTTTGCGATACGCGGGCCTCTCACTGTTGTGGCCTCTCCCTTTGCGGAGCACAGGCTCTGGACGCGCAGGCCCAGTGGCCATGGCTCACGGGCCCAGCCGCTCCGCAGCACTTGGGATCTTCCCGGACCGGGGCACGAACCCGTGTTCCCTGCATCGGCAGGCGGACTCTCAACCACTGCGCCACCAGGGAAGCCCTGTAACTTCTTAATAACATATAGAGTTGTAAGTCTACTGAGCATGGAAGTCATAGAGTTACGGCCACTGGCCTCCAGGTGGCCTGCGGATTGTGTGTGGAGGCATGGTGTTTCTGTTACCCTTGCTTGGACATGCCGGATAAGGGAGGAGAGGCAGGAGTATGAGCAACTGCAGCGAAAATGAGAATCTCTCCTGACTCTAAACCTCAACTCAACGGATTCACTGGATCCCAAGTTCTTACTTTACTCTTCCTTTAACAGGCTCGCAGGTACTCAGGGACTTCCTGGTGGATATTAAGGCTGTCCTCCTCTTGCTACTGGGTCACCATTGTTTCCATTTTTGTTTCTGAGGGCTCTCCTGACCTTGACATTGTTTTTCTCCTCACGTGGAGAGGGGGTAGGGAAGAATTTTCAACTAACCCTGAGACCTGTTTGTAATAAATCCTCAAAGGGTAGATTGTCTTGTTTAGTTTTTGAATCCACTTCTTTGATGACCTGAACCTCAGTGATTGACTAAGAGGATATTTCAAGGACAACACCATGTATTTCACTCAAAAGCTTTATCCTCTGCCCACCGTCAGTCAGTGCCCCAGGCACCTCGATCTCTCCCTCCTTAGGATGAATTTTCTATAAACCTCCTCTCCCGCAGAGGCTGGGGGCCAAGTTTATTCCTTTTTGTTTGAGAGTATTTTTTCTCTCCAGAAGCCTGAGACGCTCCAGTATAGATGAGGTTCAGGTGGGTGTGAGTGATGATGCCAATCAAATTCTTACCTAAACACATATAGACTTACTTTCTCTTTTCTGAGAAAATGAAGCAATTTAATTTGTGTTGTTTTCCATCTTGTTTTTATGGCTGAATGCGCACACATACCCTGTAAGGTTATGTAAGCATTTTATATCCTTGGGGAAATAACAGCAAAACTATGACATTTCGACAATTACACGAAAAAATTTTAGGTGGGAATCTGCATCTTATTAAAAATATGTGGGAAACTTGTACTCCATTTGTACTCAGTGGACCTTTCTCCCCTGACTCCAAATAAGGGATATAAATTCTTAAGTTGTCAATATATACATGGCTTTTAAAGCCGCGGAGACTGGATAACAGAGAACAGAAAAGATTCAAGGACCTAGTCCTGGGCGCTCCAAGATCAGTGTGGAGCATTCAAGCCAGACTAACCCGAGCTTCGCCTCAGTAAGGTCAGATTCTTAATCATTTTCTATCTTCAGAGCCCAGACAGTATATGGGACATTTGTGGGTGGCAAACAGCGGTACAGTTCAACAAAAATTTAACTTTGTTCCAGCCTAATTGGTAGGAGCTGGGGAAACAGCAATGAACGAATGTAAATTCCTGACACCTGCATTCTAACGAGTGGGCCAGGGAAGATAACCGGTGGCAAAACCAGAAAACGAAACGGCTTTCCCAGGAACCTATAACGCCAACCTAACATATAAATAAAGAAAAGTCGGACTGGGGCTTATGCGCGGCCCTGTCTGGTGGCTATCCTTCCCCCGCTGGGGCCAAGTCAATGCAAACCTCGCTCCTAAACGGTTTTCACCGGCATCCAGCGCAGAAGCGCCATAATTCAGGGTCCTGAGGTCCAGAGGGCAAGAGTAAACTCCGCCAGCTAGGGGAGAGGGCGGCAGGGAGAGCTGACTGGGACCTTATCTGAACCGCCGACCCGCCCCCGCGGACTCCGTACCTCCCAGGGTCCCGCAGCCTCACCCCACAGTCCGTCTGTCCGCCTGTGACTCTGTCCGGCAGCAGGTGGGCTGGTTTCTACGGAACTAAGACAGCGTTTTAAACCTACCCGCTCTCCGGCGCGGTAGCTCCCGTACGTAGGCGCACCCGTGGCAGGGCATGCCGGGAATCGCAGTTTTCCCGGCCCTGGAGGGCCCTCCGCCCCGGGCGGGACCCAGACCGCTATCCGGAGGCGCGCACTGAGCGCGCAGCCCCGTGACCCGGACGACTAGAGATCTCCATTGAGCTCGCGAGCGGGGCACGCCGGGATAGGTAGTTTCAGCCCACTCACGTCCCGGAGGTCCTGCGGCGTCCGCTTTGCGGAATTACCCATCCCATGCCGGTGAGCGTGCAGCGTTTGGGTCATTTGACACATACCCTGCAGCCGGTCAGAGTCCAAGAGAAGAAAATGTTTTTAGTTTTAGAAGGATGGAAATATCAAGTAACTTATGAACGACAGGAAAATAAGATTTTGTTAATGAGCATAAAAAATGGTAAAAATACCGAGCTCAAACATTCTTCTCATTGAAGAAAAAAACAAGCCCCTCTTCATCCTCGTTCATCATGGCCAGACCGAGAGTAAAACACATGTCTGCTCCCTGATTTTTTGTCTCTTCAGCATAATTTATTTCTTGCTTTGTCTACAGGTGAGTAGGTATTTCTCCGTTTGACTGTAAGTAGCTGCGAAACGAGAGAGAGCACCGAGAATAAAACTGCAGTCGTTTCTGAGTTTTGCCGTAAGACCGGGAATTCGCCCTTACCGGGAAGTCTTCTACAGTGAAAAGGCAACACGGCTTTGCTTTAGGTAGCTGGACAGAACACCTTTTACCAGCACCAGGGCAATTAATGTATTCTTCTCGTCTCTCTGGGGTTGCAGCTGAGAATAACTTTAGCCCTCAAGTGAACGCAGTCAGATCCGAGATGAGTCCTCCTTTGCTTAGCGAGTGGCTGGCTGAATTGATCTGGCAATTCTTATTCTGATAGACTCACGTGAGATGGAGAGAATGCCCAAACCACAGCTGTAAGGCATATTCATCAAACTGTAGGGCCATCCGGTGAAGGAGAAATGAGCACCGCAAACGTTATTCAGGTGAAGGGGCCAAATAAATCTTTTAATATGAAAAGTGGGAGAGTATTTTAGAGCGTCAATACAAAGAGCCAATTACTCGTAGGTTTTCTCTTGCAGTGACCTCTGATTTATGGATGAAGATGGGGGATATGTGTATGCACTCGGTAGATAATCTGCACACTTCAGTGTAATGAGAGTTTTCACCTTCTCCTTGACTCTCCATATTAAACAGCAGTCAGGGAGCCAAATTGATTAAATTTAGTGTTTTTAATTTATTTTCCTCTGTCTACCATTTGGTAAACCACATTAGAACTTAAGTCAGGCAATTACAGAGTTAAAGAATCTGAAGTCGCCAATAAACTAATTCATCTGTTAGAGAAGGGGTTTCTGGACACCTGAGAATTTACTATATTAAAAGTCTGTTTTTATTCTAAGTGCCTGAACGTATTGATTTTTTTTTTCTGATTTCCCTCTTGATTTTCAATTGATAAATAGTTTCACAGTTGTTGACCCCACTCAAAAACAAGGTCTTTTCAGCCATGGAAATCCTAGGGATTCCATAAGGACCATCCTCTCTCATGACTACTATGATAGCCTTCTAACTGGTTTTCTGATCACTCTTCCCACAGCATCCTTCATATAGCTACTAAAATGATCTTTTGAGAGAGTAAATCTGATTATCTTATTCCTTTGCTTAAAAACATTTAATAGTTCCCCACTTGAACTTTTAGTTTTCCATTGAACAGTATGAAGCCCAAATTTCTAATGGCTTCAGCCTAATCCACCAGCCTCATCTGCATCTGGCCCCCCAAGGGAACCTTGAATTCAAGCCTACAGGCACGTCTTTGTGCTTGCAGGCTCTGCACCCTCCGCCAGGGATGCCCTCCCTCTTATCAGTCTGGTGAATTCAACGGAAATGTAACCTCTTCTGTAGAGCCATTCTGTTCCCTCCCAAAGTATTTATTGTACAGCATAATTGTCAGTGTGCCTTACCTCCCCTTGATTAGGCTGTAAGCTACTTGAGGACAGGACCTTTGTTCTCTTTATTTTGATTTTTAAATTTTCAGCAGCAAGCACAAGGCCTGGCAGACAGTAGAGGCTTGGCAAGTCCTTGTTTAGTGAATGAATTAATGAATACATTTTGAATGCTTCTACAGAGGCTATGTCTCACTCTCCTGACTAATCTTATATAATCATGGTACAGTGATCAAAACTAAGAAATTAGTACTGGTATGATACAGTTAATGAAACAACAAACTTCATTTAGATTTCATCAGTTTACCCACTAATGTCTTTTTTCTGTTTCAGGATGCAATCCAGGATCCTACATTGCATTTACTTGTCCTGTCTCCTTCCTCAGCCTTTGTCTTTCATGACCTTAGGATCTTTGAAGACTACTGGTCAGTCATTTTGTAAAATGTCCCTAAATTTGGGTTTGTCATGATTTCTTATGACTAGATCGAGGTTATGCAATTTGGGAAAAATACCACAGAAGTGATATTGTGTACTTCTTGGTGCCTCATATTCGGGGGTACATGGTATGCCTGCCTTATTACTGTTTCAGTTAATATTCATCTCTTGCTTATGGTGATGCCTCTTAGATTTCTCCAGTAATCTTACTGTGTTCTTCTCTGTAACTAGTAAGTATTTGGGGAGAGACACTTCAAGCCTGTGCAAATATCCTGTTTCTCCTTAAACTTTCACCCACTAAATTTAGCTGGTTTTTCTTGCTAACAGCTTTTATGGTGTGTTAATGGTGGCTTTCTATTTTCCTCATTTACTAGTTGGAGTTCTTTTGTAGAGAGGAGTTGTATGTTTTCTCCCATTTATTTATTTATTCAGTTATTTACATCAGTATGAGCTTATGGATATTTATTTTATTCTTTGGGTTATAATTCAATACCATTATTCTTTTATTGCTGAAATCGTTCCAGCTTTGGCCATTCAGAGACCATTAAGGAGCCACTGTGTCTCATTTTTTTTTTTCTTTAAGCACTACCCTACTTTCTAACATTGCAAGATTTCCAGGCTCATCTTGTATTTTCCTGGCCCAGCCCTAGATTCAACCACTTCTGCAAGGAGCCCTGTTTCTTTTAATTAAAGAATGGTATTTAAAATCTGAATGCTAGGCTATCACTGCTTCTAGTTCCTCTCAGAAGACATAGGAAATATATGTATAAATACCACCCCATGCATATACCTTAATATATCTATATTTCTGTATCTATCTGTGTATATATATGTTTTACATGTATGTAAATGTGTGGACATATAAACAAGACATGAGTTCATACTGATATTCCCACTCAAATCCAGCACCACAGTTTATTCTAACTTTTGCCCTTTTCTTTTAACTTCTTTCTGTGACTGTGGGAAGCCTGGCTCTCATTATCCACAGTACATCTACTTGTTTGTTCAACCCTAGTACACATATAAAGCAGTTTTAAAAATTGCTAATCCATACCAGATAAGAAACACATTTAAAACTAGAGCGTGTTGCTTGGGCACAGATCTTTTTGTCTTTAGCCTTATAGCACCCAGTCCAAACACCATTTTCCAAAGTTACTTGGGTCACTCCTTTCTTCTCCACCTGCTTCAGGGTGGCTATTTGATCTATTTGTAATACAGTTAGATTTATATGTCCCAGTCTGCATTCCAGCTTGTGTTCTGTCCAAATCCTTGTTGGTTTTATCTAATTTCCATATGGTAAAATGTACTATTTGTGGTGTACAGTTCAATGAGTTTCAACAAATTATTAGAGTTTTCTATCTCCCACCACAGTTGTATACAGAAGTTTCCTCACCCTCAAAATTCCATCATTCTACCCCTTAATAGTCAGTCCCTCCCCCGCACCTCCCAGCCTCTGACAACTGACATGTTTTCCATACCCATAATTTTGCTTTTCCAAAATGTCATGTTAATGCAGTCATACCCTTTGGGTCTGACCTTTTTCATTTAGCAAATGCATTTAATGCATAATTATGCATTAAATGAAAAATGCATTTTTCATTTAGCAAATGCATTTAAGATTTATCCATGTTGTTGCATGAATCAATAATTCATTTTTATAGCTGACTAGCATTCCACTGTATTGATATATCAGTTTGCTTATTCATTCACTGGTTGAAGGACATCTCAGTTGTTTCCAGTTTGGGGGGGTGGTTGTTAATAAAGCTTCTATAAATATTTGCATAGAAGTTTTTGTGTAAAAATAAATTTTTCATTTCTCTTGGATTAAGCACTTAGGAGTGGGATTGCTGGATTATATAGTAGTTATATGTTTAAATTTGTACGACACTGCCAAACTGCTTTCCACAGTGGCTCTACCATCTTGCATATACATCAACAATGTATGGCGTTCCCAGTTGCTTCTCATCCTTGTCCACACTTGATAGTGTCAGTATTTTTTTTTCTTTAGCCATTCTAGTAAGTGTGTAGTGATATCTTGTGGCTTAATTCACATCTCCTCAGTAACTAATGATGTTGAACATATTTTCATATTGCTTATTTGACGTGAATGTATCTTTTATAATAAAGTGTCTGTTCATACCTTTTGCCCATTTTAAAAATGGGGTGGTTTTTTCCTGATAAATTTTTTGAGATACAAGTCCTTTATCAAAATGTGATTTGACAACATTTTCTCTTAGTCTGTGGCTTGTCTTTTCATTCTCTGAACAGTGTTTTGCAGAGCAAAAGTTTTTAATTTTGATAGAACCAACTTACCAGTTTTTTTTCTTTTATGTATTGCTCTTTAGGTGTCATACCTAAAAGTTCCTCGCCTAACCCTAGGTCATGCAGATTTTTTCTTATTATTTCTTCTGGAAGTTGTACCATTTTGTGTTTTACCTTTAGGTCTATGATCTAGAGTTATTTTTTAAAATAAGGTATGAGGTATAAGTTGTTTTGTTTTTGGTTATGGGCATCCAATTATTCTAGCACTATTGTTGGAAAGATTATCCATCCTTTCTTCTAGTGCAACACTGTCTTTGGTTAGTGTAGGTTACAGTATTTCTTGAAATCAGAAAGCGTAGTCTTCCAACTTTGTTCTTCTTTTTCAACTTCATTTTGGCTATTCTAATTCTTTTGCCTTTCCCTAGAAATTTAAAAATCAACTTGTTGATACCTACAAAAAATTCTGCTAAGGTTTTGATGGGGAATATGCTGAATCTGTATATCAAGTTGGGGAGAATTTAGGATTAATATTATTGAGTCTATCAATCCACGAACATGATATATCTCTCTACTTATTTAAGTCTTCTTTGATTTATTTTATCAGTATTTTGTAGTTTTCAGCATATAGGTCCTATTCATAGGTTGATTTATATCTATGTTTTCTTTTTTTTTGGTGCTATTGTAAATATTGTTTTAAAAATTTTTTAATCCAAGTTAGTTTATAGAAATGTAATTGACTTTTGTATTTATCTCTTATCCTGTGACTTTGGTAAATTCACTTACTAGTTTTAGGAACTGTTTTTGCTATATTTGGGGGGATTTTCTATGTAAAAATCCTGTCATCTGTAAATATTTTCCCCCCTTACAATCTGAAATGACTTTATTTTTCTCACCTTGTTGCACTGGCTAGGACTTTCACTGTGGTGTTGAGTAGGAGTGGTGAAAGGAGATTATCTTTACCATGTTCCCATTAAGTTTGATATTAGTTGTAGGTTTTTTATGGTTATCCTTTATCAGGTTAAGGAATTTTCCTTCCATTTCTAGTTTGTTGAGAGTTTTTGTTATGAAGAGGTGTTGAATTTTGTCAAATGCTATTGAGATAATCATGTTTTGTTTTGTTTTTTTTCTTCTTTAGTCTGGTAATCTGGTGAATTACACTGAGTTTTCAAAAGTTGAACCAACCTTGTATTCCTAGGTTTTGCCCGACTTGGTCATTCTGTATTATTTTTGTTACATATGCCTAGATTTGATTTGCTAATAGTTTTTCTTTTAATTTTTATTTTATATTGGACTATAGTTGATTTACAATGTTGTGTTACTTTCAGGTGTACACAAAGTGATTCAGTTATACATATACATATATTTATTCTTTTTCAGATTCTTTTCCCATATAGGTTATTACAGAATATTGAGTAGAGTTCCCTGTGCTATACAGTAGGTCCTTATTGATTATCTATTTTATATATAGTAGTGTGTATATGTTAATACCAGCCTCCTAATTTATCCCTCCCTGCAACCCCTTCCCTTTGGTAACCATAAGTTTGTTTTCTAAGTCTGTGAGTGTTTCTGTTTTGCAAATAATTTCATTTGTATCATCTTTTCAGATTGATTCCACATATAAGTGATATCATACGATATTTGTCTTTCTCTGTATGACTTACTTCACTTAGTATGATAATCTTTAGGCCCATGCAGGTTGCTGCAAATGACATTATTTCATTCGTTTTTATGGCTGAGTAATATTCCATTTATATATGTACCATATCTCATCGCTAATAGTTTATTGAGGATTTTTGTATCTATGTTTGTGGGGGGATACTGGTATTTATTTTCAGTTTATTATAATGTGTTTGGTTGTGATATTAGGATAATCCTAGCAGTATAAAATACATGAGAAGTGTTTCCTCTTCTTATATTTTCTGAAATGGATTATTTAGAATTGATATTATTTCTTCCTTAAGTGTTTTTTAGAATTTGCCAGTGAACATTTGGGCCTGGAGTTTTCTCTGTTGAAAGGTTTTGAACTACAAATTCAGTTTCTTTAATAGCTATAGGACTAGGTTTTTTGTTTTGTTTTGTTTTGTTTTTGGTATTGCAGTGTTCTTTAGTGAGTTTAAGTAATTTTTGTCTTTTAATAATTGGTCTCTTATCTGAGTTGATTTATAGGCATAGAGTTTGTAGTCTTCTTTTATTATCCTTTTATTCTCTATAGGATCTGTTGTGATAGTTCCTCTTTCATTCCTAATATTGGCAATTTTTGTCTTCTGTCTTTGTTTTCTTGGTCAATATGGCTAGAGGTTTATCAATTTTATTGATTTTTTTTCAAAGAACAAGCTTTTGGTTTCATTGATTCTCTCTATTGATTTTCTGTTTTCAAATTTATTGACTTTTTTCTCTCATGTTTATTATTTAAACCAGAACATTTTCAAGAATAAAAAGGGGGCACTATTAATAATTAAACCAAGACAAAAAGCACAAACTGGAAATGTTCCAGGAAAACCAGGGTGTATGGTCACCCTACCTATAGGATATATGGGATGGGGAAAATGGTAGCTGGGAACCTCTGTGGGAATAAAACTTTACAGTGTATACCTTTTAGTATTATTTTCATTTTTAATCATTTGAATGTATAACCTATTAAAAAAATAAATGTACTTCTTTAAATATCTGGCATAAGTAAGATCTCAGTGTATGCTGTTGAATAAATGAATGAATCAGTCAATTAGTTAGCATTGGTGATTACCTGAGTTTCATTGGAGAAAATAGGATAATAATTATATATCCAACTCTGAAAGTCTACAACATATGTATCAGAATTGAATGATTAGTTTGTTCTGTCCTAACCTGCAGGTTTGGTGACATGAATATTATTATCTCGGACTTGGTTATATTGTTCTCATTATTTATATCTTTCTTTGCCTTTTTTTTTTTTTTTTTTTTTTTTTTTTTTTTTTTTGCAGTACACGGGCCTCTCACCGCTGCGGCCTCTCCCGCTGCGGAGCACAGGCTCCAGACGCGCAGGCCCAGCAGCCTTGGCTCACGGGCCCAGCCGCTCCGCGGCACGCAGGATCTTCCCGGACCGGGGCACGAACCTGCGTTCCCTGCATCGGCAGGCGGACTCTCAACCACTGCACCACCAAGGAAGCCCCTCTTTGCCTGTTTTTTGATTTATTTGAAGCATCTTACATATGAAGAAAGAGTAAACTGCAACTTACTGTAGAAAATCGGGAGAAAAGAAAGGGACGTCATTGAGGTCCTGTAGAGGGCATCATTGAGGGTTTCCTCAGCGCTGTTCCTTTTCCTCAGAACCTGTGCCTCATCTCCATGGTTACTGTGGGGATTTCCATTTTCATACATTGTTCCGTATATATGTCTCCAGCACAGCCAGAGTCTTTTCCACATAATTTTTGGCCAAGAGAAACTGCACAGTAATGGCAAAATTGATAAGAAATAAAATTTATAAAGTGGTTGTTTAGAATTCAATGGGTGAAATGTTATAACTGCAGCAAGGACCTTAGTTCAGTTGTTTCTGAAATTTAGCTGCATTATTGTGTATTCAGTATATCCTTGAATTCCATGAGTCAATAAATCATATGACTAGGATAAAATTTTTATTTATGGAATGAAAAAAGGTTCTTAAAGAACTGATCTGATAAGTTAAATGTAAGTAATGAATTCAGATAAGTGTTCCTATAAATAATAAGAATGCTCCTATTTTTAATAATCAAAGATTAACTCAGCCCTTCAAAACACAAGGCTCTGGAATAAGCTACAGGTCAGTATTACAACAGGAATGTGTCTCACCTAAAATATAGGAAATTTCAGGTGGGTGAAAAAGGTGGAAATCAAAATAATGTTTTACCCAGACATTGAATTCTAAGCAGCCAATTTATAGATCTTATTTCTCAGAATCTGTTCCATTATTGCTAAGGTTCTATGATTCCTTTATAGACCTCTCATAATTATATTTGGACAGAGATGACACCTTGTTACAATAGTGATAATCCCTACAGAATATAAATATATGTATTCCACTTAAAAACATTCAAATCGAGATCAAGGTATCACTTGGATATCTCGGTGAAACAATGATCAAATGATAAAAGGTTAAGTCTTTATAAAACATTATTTAGGGCTTCCCTGGTGGCGCAGTGGTTGAGAGTCTGCCTGCCGATGCAGGGGACACGGGTTCGTACCCCGGTCTGGGAGGATCCCACGTGCTGCGGAGCGGCTGGGCCCGTGAACTATGGCCGCTGAGCCTGCGCATCCGGAGCCTGTACTCCGCAACGGGAGAGGCCACAGCAGTGGGAGGCCCGCGTACCGCAAAAAAAAAAAAAAAAAACCCTACAATATTTAATAAGACTATGTGACAAAGTAGAACTGTTTCTCCTCTGGCACTCAACAAATAGAAAAATCCATATTCACATTGCTTTCTTCTTTGTTTCCTCCATAACAATCAGTACTGAAAACCCACAAAGATAGTAAATTCAGTCAAACATATTGTTGATAAAATCAAGCTTCTATATTAGCTCTGAAGTGCATACTGTCTCTTGAAACCTTTGACAACTTGGCTGATTTCGTTTTCTACCCCCGTGTATTCTCTTCCTGGAAAGCGTCCTGGCTTCTTAAAATAACTGTTCGTGGAAAACATTCTCTCTAGATACAGTGCTATGAAGATATAATATTTTTCCTTATATAAACTCAACAGCTTAATAAAGTCAAAAGGACTACTATTTAATATGATAATGAAGAAATTTAGTTCATATATTCCTTATTCTAGAATTACAGTATTAAAGATTTTTCTTAAACAGAAATCTATCTTTGTTCTAGAAATATTAACCAATATGCCTGACTCTTTAGCTGTATGATCTTGGGAAAGTTACTAGACTCTCCGTACTTTAGTTTCCATATTTGTAAAGTTGAGAGGATTAAGTAAGTTAATAATACCACCAGGAGACAATTGTCTATAGGTCTCTCACATTTCTCTATGACTTGTGAAGAAAGGCACTGATTGCTCTTTCTCTGGACTCTCTTTTCAAGAATATTTTTAGAGGGAAAATAGAGATAGAGTCTGCCTCTGGAGCAAAGGGAAGGCTTGCTTAACATCCATTATAAAAGACTTGGATTCCCAAAGCTCAGGGATCCCCTCCTGTAACACCATCCACTTCATATGCAATGAGGCCCCTCTGGTAATTTGAGGAAAAGGGAACTAATGCAAACATGCTGAACCTTATGCTGCTTGCTGTGTCCAGAGTAACAAAGTCCTTTGTCTCTTACCCAGGAGTCTCGTGTCTCTGTCAGCAACCATGAAACTGTGGCAGGATAACTTGTTAGCTTGAAAGTAGGGTGAAATCTGAGACCCTTTACAGTTTTTGACACATATGACAGTCTTGGAGTCTGGAATGTAGAAAATGTTCAACAAATATTAATATTTATCACCATCAACATTATTTAGCATCAAAAATACTAAGATTTGACCTAGCAATTATACTTCTGGGAATCTGTCAGGCTGAAAGTTGTGAGATATGTGTAAAGTGCTAGATATTAATTGTAAATTTTTAATAAAAATTGGAATAAACATAAATGACCATCCTATAAAAATGCTATCACCACAGTAATACCATTAAACACAGCCATTCTAAAACTCAGTGTCATAAAGCCAAGCATTTATTTTCACACTTGTGATGTCTACAAGTTGGCTGGGAAAACTCTGCTCCATGTGTCCCCTTCTGGGGCCCAGGCAAAAGGGGACAGTGACTATCTAGTCATACTCTTCTTGGGAATGATGGAAGAACAAGAGGGCAAGCCCAATTGCACAAGCATGTTTCTAGCCTCTGCTTGTATCACATCTGATAATATCCTAATGGTCAAAGCAAGTAACACAGCCAAGCCGGAAGTCAAGACATGGGAAATTATACCAAGACCACCACAAAGCCATGGTAAGGATGTTCAATGTACTATAGAAGAGTGAAGAATTGGAAGCCACAATTTACTTTACCACAATCAATAGGAAAGTGGTTAACTAAATACAGTGTATTCATACTAAGCAGCCATCAGAAAGGATAAGTGAATCTGAATGTTCTAAAATGGAAAATGTACACAATACAGTACTGAATGAAAAGAGCAAATTGTGAGATATGCATACGATCCTATTTTCACTTAAAGAAAAACCTTTGAATACATGTATTTCTTTTATATGGACAATAAAGAGCTTGAATAGATACACAAACCGTTAGTATGTATCTTCAGGATTGGAATTGGGAGATGAGGGATAAATTCCTTCCACTTTATGCTTTATGTACTTTTGTATTATTAGAAAAAATGTTTTATCAATATGTATTACTTTTGTAATAAAAAACCTGATAAAGATAAGATAAAAAATACTAAAAGAAAATGACAAAAATGTTTTTATCTTCTAGGTATTTTTTAGTTGATGACTCATTTTCCATTCCCTTTCCCCAGTATACATAAGAATAAAATAATTCTAATACCTAGAAGATTTAGGTCTTAGATCCTGCCCCTACAAAACTTCATTCTGCTTCAGAAATGATTTGTTTCATTCCACATAATCACCGTTAGAATTATGTGGTACATTTTGATCCTGTTGGGTCTCTCGGTAGAGCAGAGAATTCCTAATAATATTTAAGGATTTTCTGAGTTTCTTGACATTTATTTCAGATACGTAATTTTTCTGTTTTAAAATTCCCATTTGGTTCTTTCTTATTATTACTATAGTTTCTATTTTTTTAAATAAATTTCTTTATTTCTTTCTTTATTTTTGGCTGCAGTGGGTCTTCGTTGCTGCGCCCAGGCTTTCTCTAGCTGTGGTGAGCGGGGGGCTACTCTTCGTTGCAGTGCACGGGCTTCTCGTTGCAGTGGCTACTCTCCATTGCAGAGCATGGGCTCTAGGCGCACGTGCTTCAGTAGTTGTGGCATGTGGCCTCAGTACTTGTGGCTCGCGGGCTCTAGAGCTCAGGCTCAGTAGCTGTGGCGCACGGGCTTAGTTGCCCCGTGGCATGTGGGATCTTCCCGGACCAGGGCCCGAACCCGTGTCCCCTGCATTGGCAGGAGGATTCTTAACCACTGCGCCACCAGGGAAGCCCTAGTTTCTGTTCTTAGTTGAGAAGATCTCTATCTTTTCATCCATTTCAAGTGTTTACCTTTACCTCATGGCGTATTGTTAAACTAGCTACTTTAGAATCTTTGTCTGATGTTTCCACCATCTGTATCAAGAGCCAGCAAGCTAAAGCCTGTAAACCAAATCCAACCTATTGTCTGGTATTGTTTGGTTCATGAGCAAAGAATTGTTTTCACACTACAGTTTTAACCAAAGCTAAACTTTTAAATGGTTGGGGAAGAAATCAAAAAAAAGGCTAATATTTTGTGATGTGAAAATTACATGAAATTAAAATTTCACTTTCCATAAATACAAATTTATTGGAACACAGCCATGCTTATTCATCTACATATTGTATGTGACTGCTTTCGTACTACAGTGACAGAGCTGAGTTGTTGTGACACAGATCATATGGCCCAAATAACCGAAAATATTCCTTCCATTTAGCTGTTTACATAAAAAGTTTGCACCTGATCTGGGTTATCTCAGGCTTGCATCTGTTGAGTGTCTTTTCCGTTAAGAATTGGCCACAAGTTCCTAGTTTATTGTATGTTGAGTAATTTTGGATTGTATTCTGGACAATTTTTTTTTTTTTGGTGGTACGCGGGCCTCTCACTGTTGTGGCCTCTCCCGTTGCGGAGCACAGGCTCCGGATGCGCAGGCTCAGTGGCCATGGCTCGCGGGCCCAGCCACTCCACGGTATGTGGGATCTTCCCGGACCAGGGCAGGAACTGCATTGGCAGGCAGACTCTCAACCACTGCGCCACCAGGGAAGCCCCTGGACATTTTGAATAATATATAGTGAGACTCTGGGACCTGTTAAAGTCCTCTGGAGAATGCTGATTACTTTTTGATTTAACAGAAATCAACCTAGTTAGGTTCACACTTTAAGCTCTGTCTCAACTTCTGTGGGAGTGGCTCCAATATCATTTCAATTTTTGAAGGCTTTTCTATGCTACTTTACATCTATTCCGTGTGTGTACAGCTCGGTGGTGAGCTTGTGACTTATGTTGGTTCATACACAGAACCAAAGGATCTCCTTTAGCTCTCTCCTCTCTGATATTTCCATCATTTTCTCCAACTTTTTAGGGCCCCTTTTCCCAGTCTTCTGGCTGGAAAGATGGTATTTCTCTCAGAGTTATAGTTGCCCATGGTACTGCACAGTTACACACAACGGGAGTTTTCCTTCGGTTAATACCAGCAGATAAAAGAGAAAAAGAAGAAAAAAGGGAAATTAACCCCTGCACAGGCCATTCTTCAAGTTTTGAGTCCTCTCCATGGTCCACCTGTTATTTTTCTCCCTGAAGTCCCCAGGTAGTTGCTATTCATATACTGTCCATGGTTTATATTTGTATAAGGTTTTAGCTCCTGCATGGAATTAAGGGGTTGAGATTTCCAGGGCATAAACACATCCTAAGCAATATCTTAATAATCCATATAGCACTATTTGGTAATAATTTTGCTCTAAAATTTTGGACTTCTTGGGATTCAGAATATGCAAAAGGCAATATCATGTTTGATTTACCCGAGACCATCAATCCTCATGAATCCTGAGAATTTATACTAGAATGTAACAGGTGAATGAATTCCTATGATGAATCCTCATTGACCTGGGTGAAGAGGTTTACAGACCATGATAAATCCAAGTGGGCTCAAACTATTTATTCTGTAAGATTTAATATGAGGAGTTTTGTGGTCAGTCAGTGAGGCCAGGACTCTTATTTCCAAGTGACAAGAGGAAGAGAAGAAGAAAATAATTTTTTACAAGTCCAGGGGGGATTTAATGGCCCCCCCAAAGATGTCCACATCCTAATCCCCAGCACCTGTGGTATGTTACCTTGCATGGCAAAAGGGACTTCACAGACGAAGATCTTGTCATGAAGAGATTCTCCTGGATTTTCTGGGTCCAAGTAATCACAAGGGACTTTATAAGGGAAAGAGGAAGGCAGGAATGTCAGAATTATAGAAGAAGATGATGTAATGGAAGCAGGGGGTCAGAGAGAGAGAGAGAGAGCTTCGAAGATGGAGGAAAGGGCCATGAGCCAAAGAATTCAGGTAGCCTCTAGAATCTGGAGAAAGCAAGGAACCAGATTCTCCTCTAGAGTCTCCAGAAGGAATAAGTCCTGTCAATAACTTGACTTTAGCCCAGTGAGACTGATTTTGGATTTCTGCCCTCCAGAACTGTAAGGTAATAAATTATATTGTTTTAAGCTGCTAAATTTGTAGCAATTTGTTATGGCAGCAATAGGAAACTAATACAGTTACCTCAGCCACAAAATGGATCCATTGACTTAAATTATTATTAGCAAGGCTAGGACCCAACTCCTCCCTCTCTCTCCCTCCCTCCCCCCCAACTTCCACCAACTTACTCTTCCTTCTGTTTATCTCTACTTGACCTCATTTCTATTGCAGATACAGGCTTTTCCCACATGGTAAGGAACATGGCTGTAAGCAGCACCAATTTCACCTCTTTCTAGCCCTGTGTCAAATGGGACTTTATGCCCTAGAGCCATTTAGAACGATCTCAGAGGAGGACTTTAATTGGCTTGGCTAGGGTCAGGCGCCCAACCATTGAACCAATCATCCCAATAAATGGAAGAGGGAATGATGGTAAGCCAGAACTGCCTGAGTCACCTGCAGACCCCTCCCCCGCAGCTATGTGGAAGGTAATGAAATGGCAGTCCCACTAGAAGCACGTGGAAAAAGTAACAAATTCTCCGAAGGAGAAAGGGGTGCATTCAGACAAAGTGAACAAATGTCCACAACAACTAGTCATTTTACTAGCTAGACCCAGCAAGGATAATGTCAACACATAAACCTGAATTTCCATTGAGGTTACCAACTAAGGCCACAGTCCATCTCCTTTTCTATCAACGTGGCTGCACTCACTTGCTCACATCCCCAGATGCTCAGTTAATGTTAGATTTTGCGTTAAGTGACAGTAAACTGAAAATAACAGTGGCTTAAATAAGATGGTGTTGGGGGAGGGATTGTTTCTCTGTCATGTAAATGAAATCAGGAGGTGGACAGTTCAGGGCTGGCAGATGCTCCTTGGTGCCAGGGTTCTAGACATTTCTTGACTACCATCCTTAAAAGGGACCTCCACGTTATGGTTCCAGATGGCTCTGGAACAGACTCTCTGCTGTAAAAAAAACTTGACTGAAGTCTCAGAGAGTATGGAAAGGAAACCCAGTACAGACTACTGGCTACTTGGTGTGTCTGTTTTTGTAACCCTGGTTCATCCATACAGCCTCTCTTCTGCCTAGTTACCACATTGCTTCTGTGGCAGAGACTGGTTTCCTTCACCTCTTATGAATAGCTTCATGTACTTGGAACCCAGGCCTGGAAAAGGGGGAAAATTCCCTTCTCACCCTATTTAAGGTCTTTATCTTCCGAAGATGATTGACAGTGACAATAATCACACCGTTCATAACAGCTCGAATACCCTCCCTGACATGACAGCTCAATGCACAGTATCTGATATGAGTACGGGAGATGCACTCGCAGCAGCAGAGAAATTGCAACCTTAAATTCCCCACTTCCAAATAGCAGAGAGACAGATTTTTAAAAACATTTCTCAACCCTGTGTTATTATATTTTAAATAATATATGTGAGACAGCAGCAATTCAGTCTGAGATGAGCTTTGTCAAACCCAGTCTAGTTCCTTTTATGACCTCTTCTCCAGTGTGAGATGAAAATGTATGCACACGCTCCTACCATTCTTAGGATTACGGGGTCTTATCTGTGATAACCACTCAAGTGAGAACACAGCCATCTCATCAGAACCCAGCAACATTCTACAGGCACAGTGCAGTTTAAATCTACTCACAGTAAACTTTTCTCCAAAGAGGACACAGATTGCAGAGATTCAGTTCTGGCTCAAGCAAAGAGACAAATCCATGATCACAAATTCAGTTCAGCTTCTTAGAACACACAGAGCAGACACTTGGGTGCCCCATGTCATATCCCGTTAGCTCATGTGATTCCAGCACAGAGGTGGTGGACAATTCCAAGCACAGTGCCAGTGCCTAGTCTCAATGTGGGCAGTGAAATCTCTCTAACTTTCTAGCTCAAGGTTTTCTCTGAAGCCACAGAAGGCCACTCAGAACAAGCAGGCTCAGCTGGAAAGTTGGGGGAGGGGACAGTTAACAGCCCTATGGGCAACCATCAACCAATGGTGGAGGGAGGTCAGAGAATAACCAGCCGCCCTCCAGTTCTTTAGTAAAATGATTCTGGAGCACATTCTACATGGTTCTTCAGAGGGTTCCCAGGGGGAATCAAACCCCAATTGCCCACAGGTCAATGAGGCACTCTTCGTTGGCTCTTCTCCTTTCTCTATTTCAGTCTTTCCACCCTTTTATTTCAGCTTCCTGGGATCACCTCCTAAATAAACAACGTGCACTCAAGTCCTGATTCTGTTTCAGGTATTGGGAAAACCGGAACTAAAAATCACAGAACTCCAATTCTATACCGTTTTATGTGGGCTCCAGTTTTCTTTTGTATATTTAAATGTTCTACTTGCGTGGCTTTTTTTCAAATTAAAAATAACTCGTATCAAAGCTGCATTCAATTCTCTATATCTTCCAATACTCAAAGACTGATTGTAGCTCTGAGATGACATTTTGCTCTATCTCCAGATTTCTACTATTTCCATCAGTGCCTCAAAGATCTTAGAAATGTGTTGAGCCAAGACTGAAGCTTAAAGAACCATGTGCAATCCCCCGCCAGCTCTCTCTGCAAAGATGAAGTGCCTGTGAAGCACATGCCTTAGAAATGGGAACTTAACCTTGAGCTGAGGGCAGAGGAAAGGCTACTTTTCTCTTTCACATCTTGCTCCAAGAGTCAAGACCTTCTCACTGTGTAGTTAACTGCATTCTCTGCCAACTTTCATGTATCTTAAAAGTGCAAGCGTATTGATTCATTAATTAAACAACCATTTATTGCTTGGGTCAGACACAATGCTAACTACAGGGGGAACAGAAATTAATAAGACAAGAATCCAGAAGACAAAGGGATCACTATCTCATAAAAGAGACTGAAAGGCAAACAACCCATCTGCTGTGATCAAGCCTAATAAGGCCCAGAGAGTACATAGGAAAGGCATCTCAGGAGGACATCTCACATGGATCCAGGTAGTGAGGTCTGAGAAAATTTTCTGGAGGAAATAATGCCAAGATTAAGTGAAAAGAGATGAGTAGGAGTTGTTCTGTTGACTTAAGGACAGAAAGGGAACTCCAGGATGGAAGAACAGTCTGTGCAAGTGTGTTTGTGGTAAAAAGTAAGATGTATATGGGAACTGAAAGTGCAGGTGAGTAGAGCAGAAATGGTGAGAAATGAAACTAGACAAGGGTAGTTGGATCAAAGTTATGCTAAGGAATTTGGTCAGTAAATATGAAGTTGTTTGCCTAGGGAGTGAAATGGTTAGATTTACACTTTAGAAAGATAGATTTGTAGTCCTATGAGAACAGATTGGAAACAGGAAAGGATGGATATAGAGAAACTTATTAAAAGGATATAGCAGGGCTTCCCTGGTGGCACAGTGGTTGAGAGTCCGCCTGCCGATGCAGGGGACACAGGTTTGTGCCCCGGTCCGGGAAGATCCCACATGCCACGGAGCGGCTGGGCCCGTGAGCCATGGTGGCTGAGCCTGCACGTCCGGAAAAAAAAAAAAAAAAAAAAAAAGGCTATAGCAATATCCAGGCAAATGATTCTGAAGATCTGAATTTATATATGGCATACTTGATATACCACTGAAAAATTTTTGTGTGTGCAGTATCTACTTACAGTCCGTGGAACAGAGTTTTAGAATTGTTAAATTAAGAAGCTATTCAGGAGGCAGAAATGGTGGCCCACAGAGACTGGTTGAATGTAGAGGTGAAGAAGGAAGATTTCAGGATGGCTTGGTCAACAGGGTAGAATATATAGCCATAAGGAGACAGAGAAAAGCAGAAGTGGATGAGATTCTGGGGTATATTAGTTATCGCTGCTGTGTAACAAATTTCCACAAACTTAGTAGCTTAAAACAACACATTATCTCACAGTTTCTGTGAGCCAGAAATCTGGGCATGACTTAGTTGGGTCCTCTGCTTAATGTCTCACAATGCTGTAGTCAAGGTATTGGCCAAGTTTGCATTCTCATCTGGAGGGTCAACTGGGAAAGTATATGCTTCTAAGCTCACTCAGATTGTTGGTAAAATTCATGTCCTGTGATTGTACAACTGAGGGCCCCAGCTTATTGATGATGACAGATGGAGGCTGCCCTCAGCTCCTTGAGGCCACTTGCAGTTTCTAGAGGCTGGCCACAGATCCTCACCACTTGGACTCTCCCAACATGACTACTAACTTTGTTTAGCCAACAAGGAGTCCCTAGAGGAAGTCTGCTAGCAAGACAGAATCTAGCATAACTTAACGCCACAGGAGTGCCATCCCGCCAACTTTGCCGTATTCTACTGGTTAGAAGCAAGTCTCAGGCCCCACCCACTGTCAGGGGGAAAGGGTTACACAAAGGTGTGAACACTATGAGGCTGGAATCAAGGGCCACAGAGGGGAAAGATGAGTTCACTTTGGACATGTTGAGTTTCATGTAACATCTAAGTAAAGATGTCCAGTGGGATATGTGAGTCTAGAACCAAAGGAGAAGCTTAGGGCTGGAGCTCTAAACCCACAATCCATGTTGAATATAAATGGCAGGTGAAATGATGGAAGTAGATGATGTTGTCCAGGAAGAGTGTATATGTAAGGGTCTGTGGAGATGGAGATGAATTAATATCCTCTAAACTTGAGGACGGCCAAGTTGTTCCTCAGCCTTCTTCTTTTCAGAGTGAAACAATGCCAAACACCCATTTCTAATTTCTCTGTACCTACTCATTTTTATAATCCTTTATTTCCTTTGTTCCCCTCTGGACATTCACTTGTTTTTGTACGTTATGCTTAAATGAAGGAACTAAAATAAGAGGCGGTGCATTAATAAAGGTTATGATTAATCCCCAACAAAGCAGAACTACCTCCAAGGAATTTCAATGTCTTTTTTGTTTGTCCTCGTTAATATAATTCAAAGATTTTAAATAATTTATTGTATCCTAAAAGGTATTTCACTTACCAAAGACAATACTGAAAGAAGCAAAAAATAATTGAAGTCTCCTCAAAGTAATTAAAAACCTCAGAGCGTATCTAATCGTAATTTAAAGAGTGAGAAGGAACATATAGTTATTGACAGGTTTGATGAATTAATTTGGGCATCTGTGTTGAAGGGTAATAAACAAGGGAAGAATGTTAACGATGTTTCCAGTACATTCAATAGGTTACTATAATATATCTGGTCTAGTTCTTTAGATATTTGGAGTCAGAATTTACAGGAAAATTGTATATTGTGTAAGTTAGGGAGTTGCATAAATTAGATAACAATATTACTTTTTGCAGTGTTACAGCAAGTGACCAAAGAGTTGAAAAAGAGAAAGTATTGGGGTGATGGCTAAGGGGTGTGGACTTTCTATTTGGGATAATGAAAATGTTCTAAACCTGGTTGTGATGATGGATACACAACTCTGTGAATATACAAAAATAATTGAATTGCACAATTTTAATGGGTGAATTGTATAGTATTTGTATTATATCTCAACATTTTTTGTTTGTTTGTTTTGTTTTTAAGATGGGACAATGGTGCTTATTTGCTTATGGCCTTTTTTCAGATGCTATATCTCTATTCTTCACTAGGCCAAGGTGAAGTGTGGAACCCGTAGTGATTCTGAAGATGCTCAGTTGACAGGAAATAAGAAACTTCTGTGCTCTTGCTGCTTCTCTAAGCCATCATAGAGGAAAAATAAATCTACCCCTTTCTTCAACGAACTCTGGAATCAACCAACCTCTCTGTGTCCCACCCCTCCTCCCCACCCGCCTCTCATCCTCCCTCTCTTCCCTCCCTCCACCTCAACCTCTTTTTCTCTTTTCTTTTCTTTGATTATCAAATGCATATTGATGAATAACTGTAGTGCTCAGAGATAAAACTTGTAGTTTAGTAACTTGGTTTTTTAACTTATGGTTGAAGGAAACAGTTTATATATCATTTAAAAATTAGATTTATGTACTTTATGATAGCTTTATGTTAACTTTTAAAATACAGAACCATTGTGTTATCTGTTTGACTTTCCACATCGCATTTTCACCCCTCTATTCCCTGTTCTGTGCCACAGGAAACTGACCTTTATGGAGAGCATCAGACAAGCTATCTTGGCTTTTAGTTGATTGTGGCCAATGGAAGGCACAGGCAAGTGATCAGAGGAGGGAGGAAAGAGAGCCTGGTATTGATTTTCTCTAGAAGGCCTTGGTTTAGGCAACAACTGAGATCCTCTAATTCCTCTACTGCAGGTCAAAGCCCCATCAGACCCCTGTCCCAAACTGCACCTCACACCAGGTTCTGGAAACATGACTCCCTCCCCTTGCCCTTTCAAATGCACAGGTGGTCGGGACTTCCCACCGTTGCTACTTCCTGGTTGCTTCACCACGTCTTGCTTTTCTTTATAAGTGCCCATCCCTCCGTGAACAGTCCCTTTTTACCCTCCATAACCTCTCTCTAACTACTCCTTTGAATGTGCCATCACCTTCTTGCTGGTACCCTAACTGATTTAACCATAGCGTATCTTATTTCTGGACATATACACAGGGAGAAAAATGTTGCCAACCCCCTTAAAACAAAACAGAATGGGAATGATGTACATCAGCTTCAGGGTAGTGGTTGTTTCTGAGGAAGAGAGGGAAGGAGGAAAGTGAGAGTTAGGGGTTTTATTTGTTTGTTTTTGTTTGTTTTTAAGCTATTTCTAAACTGTCTTAGTTCTGAAGCTAACACTTAACAATAACAACAAAAAAGTAAAATAAATATGGCAATTAATTAATGCTTGTTTAATCTCAGTCATGGGCACTTGGATGTCTTTTTTCTGTATTTTTGAAAAATAAGAAATGAAATAAAATTTACCTTATTTTAAATTTAACCTGTTTGTAAAAGAATCTAGTCTGTATGACAGGTTGGATGTACACATGAATGCAGATTTGTGTTCATGGACTAAGGAAAGGGAAAACCATGCCTGAACATTTAAGGTCCTAGACTGGTTGAATTGCACACAAAAACTTAGCTGAGTCTATACACATAGTAACAAAGATAAATTCCTGTTGTTCCCAGGAGAAGTGATGACATTACCCATCTTAGAGTTCTCATGGAAACAGTATCTCAGGGCCACATAATCTCCTGAAAAATGTATATACAGATAAACTTGGAGTAGATTTAACCTTGAGGCTATTGCAAAGAGAAATCTTTACTGGCCCTGGCAGCTTCTGGTTTGGGGAGGAAAAGAGTCCATGAGCAACAGTATAAGCAGAATGGAAGACTGTGAGGATGGCCGGGGACTAGGAATTAAAGGTGTTTGCTTTAAATCCTCACTTTCTAACCTAGAAACATTTTTTGCTAATTACTATATGGCTCAAATTCTTCTTCTAGGGCCTTGGAGAAGTCTCTGATGAAACTGATGGGCTGACACATTAAGTCTTCTAGACTGCCTCTGAATACTCATTGTCTCTATAACATATACCCTCCCTTGTTCTCAGCCATATTGTATGTGGGGGATGGACCCCACTCGCAGCCATAATGGCAGGTCCTGATTGGTGTAAACCAATTCAGTCAGATTATCCCAACCCTCAGTCCCCACAGCGACTGGCTCAGGAATATGCACGTAATCTAAACAGAAGTAACGAGGCCTAATAAGACCTTGAAGGGACTTCAAGAACAGAGAGGCTTTCACTCTTCCTCTGGGTTTAGGGAATTAAGGATATGAGGAAGATGGGATTGCTGCAGCCATTGTACCATCAGGAGAGGAACCAGATTGATGATGAAGCCCTGAGGGGGCAAAGCCAACATGGATCCTAGGGTTCTAGTTTGGCCTGAAGTCAGGCTGTGCCTGGTGCCAGCCCTCACTGAAGCTATGGGGGCTGACACATTTTTCTTTCCTTCCTCCTTCCCTCCCTCCCTCCCTTCTTTCCTTCCTTCCCCCCTCCCTCTTCCTTCCTTCCTTCCTTCCTTCCTTCCTTCCTTCCTTCCTTCCTTCCTTCCTTCCTTTCTTTCTTTCTTTCTTTCTTTCTTTCTTTCTTTCTTTCTTTCTCTCTCTCTCTCTCTCCCTTCCTTCCTTCCTTCCTTCCTTCGTTTCTTTCTTTCTTTCTTTCTTTCTTCTACATTTAGTTTGAAAGCCCTACTAATGTAGAGGCACATAGTACAGTGTGACTCTTAACAAATACCCTCTGATCAACTGAAAAGGTAGATTTGCTGAATTATACAGGGAGTCACATCAGGCAAGAATTGTATTTGGATGATAGCAACAGACACAAATAGTGACTTGTGTACCCAAGAGTTTATTATCTCATGGACAATACGTCCAGAGTTTGGCATTTCAAGCTGGTACAGTGACCCTGCAAAGGCTCAGGCTTATTCTACCTTTTTTGCTTCACTGCCCTAGTCATGGATTCCGCTTCCAGTGTTAACCCTGGAGTCCATAGAAGCTGCTGAACTCCAGCCAACATATCTGTATTTGAGGCAGAAGATAGGAAGAAAAGAGGAAGAACAAAAGGAAGGGTACACCTTCCAGTTAAATCAACTTTCTTTAACCGTTCTTTCTGGAAGGCCCACTTATTACATTTCATTGGCCAAATTTTAATCTTATAATTGTATCTGGAAAAGAAGCTGGTAAGTATAATATTTTATCTGGAGCTATAGGTTCCCATGGTAGACTGAATCATGGCCCCCTTAATCCCTCAAATCTGTGAACATGTTGCCTTACATTGCAAAAGGTACTTTGCTGATATGACTAAGTTAAGGATCTTGAGACAGGAGGATTATCCTGAATTTTCCAGGTGGGTCTAATGTATTCACAAGGATCCTTATAAGAGGGAGGCAAGAGGGTTCAAGGTAGAAGAAGGAGATGGGACAATGGAAGGAGAGGTTGGAGTGATGAGCCTTGAAAATGGACGAGGGAGTCACAAAACAGGGAGTCACAAAACAGGGAGTACGGGCAGCCTCTAGAAGCTGGAAAAGGCAAGGACGTAGATTTTTCCCGAGAGCCTCCAGAAGGTAGGCCTGATGATACCTTGACTTTTTGTCCAGTGAGACTGATTCCAAACTTCTGACCTCCAGAACTGCAAAATAATACATTTGTATTTTTTAAGGCACTAAATTTGTGGTGATTTGTCATAGCAATGATAAGAAACTAATACACTACTCCAGATGAAGTCAGTGTTCTGTTACCAAGGAAATGTGCTCTATCAGTTTCTGCCGGAGTGGGAGGTAATATACGCATGGACGGTTGTGCATCCCCAAACCTGTCGCTGCTTGGGTACAGCCAGTTTACAAGACAATTACCGTTACATTCTTCTAATCATAAAAGCAGACTCATCTAAAGAGAGTGCCTTAGTCGATGTACTTTAATTTGGAACCATAGTTAGCTGAAAAGAAGTCCCCACATTGTCATTTCATCAGATCTTTAGTTCGTAAAAAGTAAGGGTCTTTTTGTTTGGTTTTGGTTTTGGTTTTGGTGGTGGGACGGTGGGTGGGGGAGTAATAGCACCTATATTTGCCACAGCTTTAGTTAACCAAAAAAGAGCATATTTGCCACTGGATTTCAAAAAGTGGATTAGAGCCCCTATAATTGTATTAGAAAACCTCCCACTGGAAGTCTGGCTGTCATGAGCCAGGGACTTCTTATGAAGGCCATGAAGGTATCCTGTTTCTTTTGACAGCTAGGTGAGTGAGATAAATCTTGTTATAAACAACTATACCAAAATAATTATCAAATGCCTAAAGTAATAAACTATTATTGTTATTAGAAACAATTATATGACAGTGCTCAAAGAAAAATGATATTTTCTTTAGAGGAGTCAAGGCAAAATGGAATGAAATTCTTTATTGCAGGGTTTCTTTAATGCTCATGAATGACGTTTCTGAATGCTGTTTAAACAAAGTCCCTCTGGCATGGCAACTGTTGCCAGGTAGGGCTTAGCTTCCTAAGGAGATCAATGAGATAAGAGGCTGCTTTTAATCAACAAGCCAGAGGAACCATATGTAGTCTGTAGGCTGAGCACCTAATGCTTCCTCCCACTAGTCAACGTCCAGATCAAATAAGCAAGAACAAAAATGGCACCGTACAAAGCTCTATCTACATGCAAGGCTGTGGGTCACTCTGGCCTTCAAGTAGGGGGCTGCTGGTGCCATTAGATGGCCCTTGAGTTTGATTTTATTATCTTCCTCCAATAGTGTGAACCCTTAGTTTGTTTTGGCATAAAATAAGTTAAATAAGCCTCCAGGAGAGTGTTTTTATTTGTGTGGTAAAATATATGTAACATAAAATTTACCATATTAACCATTTTTGAGTGTACAGTTTAGTGGCATTAAATGCATTCACAGTGTTGTGCAACCATCACCACCATTCATCTCCAGAACTTCTTCATCTTCCCAGACAAACTCTGTACCCAATACACTGACTGTCCATCCTGCCTCTCCCTAGTTCCTGGAAATCACCATTCCACTTTCTGTTTCTATGAATTTGACTACTCTAAGTACCTCATATAAGTGGAATGATACAAGATTTGTCCTTTGGTGTCTGACTTAGCATAATGTCTTCAAGATTCATCCACGTTGTAGCATGTGTCAGAATTCCATTCTTTTTTAAGTCTGAATAATATTTCATGGCATGTATATACCAGATTTTGTTTATCCAATCATCTGGTCACAGAAATTTGTTGTTTCTGCCTTTTGGCTATTGTGAATAATGTAGCTATGAACATTGATGTAGCCAATATCTGTTCAAATAAGAGAGCAGTTTTTAAATAGAGAAGTGCATCTGATTCATCCTGGACACATTTTCAAACTACATATGACAAGAAAGTGGGAGACTATAGAGGCTTTGATTCAACAGGTGTGGGTTGAGATTCCAAGGCATACATCTGATTACAAATCACTGCTCTGGTGTATCAAGAAGGCACATAAAAATTGAGATTAAAGTTTTAAAAGAGGTCAATGGAACTCTCTCCAGAAATAGCCTAATCTAAGATATTATTTCCAAGAATTTTTTGTGACTAGAACCAAAGAGTTATCATTATGTTTCATCTGGAAGACATCCAGAAAGTATGAGGTGCTAATGTAAAATAGTTGTGATGTTAGACATTATTATTTGAGATAATGTCATGATAGAAGCTTTAGTACTGACAATGACTACCCCATCAGAAAAGCAAAATTGGTGGTAGTTGGTCAGTGGATCTAGAGTATTGTCCAATAGACGGCAAGCTCCGTTTCTAGGAGTGGTACTGATAATTTTGAAAAACTTTATTGAAGTATAATATAAATACAAAAAGGTGCACCCCTATTATAAATGTATAACTTGATAAATTTTCACAAATGGATCCCGTTGT
Organism: Tursiops truncatus; assembly: GCF_011762595.2. Lineage (NCBI taxonomy): Eukaryota > Metazoa > Chordata > Mammalia > Artiodactyla > Delphinidae > Tursiops > Tursiops truncatus. Next base: position 38,392,156 of record NC_047040.1, read on the forward strand.
GTCACTAGTACCCGGATTAAAAAAGAGAACATCAGGGCTTCCCTGGTGGCGCAGTGGTTGAGACTCCGCCTGCTGATGCAGGGGACGCGGGTTCGTGCTCCGGTCTGGGAAGATCCCACATGCCGTGGAGCGGCTGGGCCCGTGAGCCATGGCTGCTGAGCCTGCGCATCCGGAGCCTGTGCTCTGCAACGGGAGAGGCCACAACAGTGAGAGGCCCGCGTACAGAAAAAAAAAAAAAAAAAAGAGTACATCACCAGCTTCCCAGAATCCCCCTCGAGGCTCTCTTCCTGTCATAACCTCCCACCCCACCCCAAGGTAACCACTGTCCTGACTTCTAAATGGCATTAATTAATGTATTATACAATCTATGCTCTTCTGTGTCTGCCTTCTTTCACTCAACTTCATGCTTGTGAGAGTCATCCATATCGTTATTTGGTTGTAACTTGTTCATTCTCATTACTTTATAGTATTCCATGTGAGTACTGTTTGTTTTTTGTTGTGTTCATGTAGGCAAATGCCGGAAGTGTATAAGAGCAATTCACTGTGTTGATGTAAATACATGGGAAAAGACCTTAGAAATATCTAATGCCTCTAATTCTAACTCTGTGCTCACCATGATGCAAAACTCTGATTTTTAATTTGAGACTCTACATGATATTATCCACCTAAAAGGAGAACCCTGAGCTGATGGTCTAACAGTTCTGGTGCCAGAGATTCCCTTCTGTAAGTTAATAAACAGAAGTCTAGAAATAGAACTCTGTATCCTATGAGTTTATTTGGCATGAACAGATTCCCTATGGTTCTGTCATCTCTAGGTGAGTTGATAAAATTGAAGTTTTTGAACCTTCAAAACTGAGATATAAACTCTCAATGAATCTAGGTCTGAAATAACCTGATAACAGGACTTCTCTGGTGGCGCAGCGGTTAAGAATCTGCCTGCCAATGTAGGGGACACCGGTTCGATCCCTGGTCCGGGAAGATCCTACATGCGGTGGAGCAACTAAACCTGTGAGCCACAACTACTGAGCCCATGTGCCGCAACTACTGAAGCCCGTGTGCCTAGAGCCCGTGCTCCGCAACAAGAGAAGCCACCGCGATGAGAAGCACGTGCACCGCAATGAAGAATAGCCCCTGCTCGCCGCAACTAGAGAAAGCGCACGCCCAGCAACAAAGACACAACACAACCAAAAATAAATAAACAAAATAATTTTTTTAATTGAAAACAAAATTTCCTTATGAAATTACCTGATGGCAATTGATCTGAGCTCTATTGACCTGAACCCTATTGATCTGAACTGTAAAGACCATCTACTTTAAATGTACTTCTAACCGTGTCTAAATCTATCATTTCTCAAAGTATAAATATCCTGGGAACGGATGCCAGTTGAGAGCCCAGCAGAAAATAGAACGCATGCTGAGTTGGACTGGAGTACAGAATGTCACAAAAACTCTGTTCACAGAGGCTTCGGCAGAGTTAAGAAACCTAGCAGGAATGTTGAGGCAGCTAGGGACCAGGAACAGTGGGAAGCTGCTCTTGTCCATAGGCAGAAAGGGCAACGGTGTCCCGTAGTCCAGTGAGGGCTGGAGGAGTAGAAAGCGGACTGTCTAATGGGGGACTCTGGAACTGCATCACCAAGTCCAGGAGGGAGCTGGGGAGAAAACACTCCAACCCCTCTGTTGTCCTACCATCCAATCTCCTCCAATGCCAGGGAGCAAGGGAGCGAGCCTGTTGTGCAGTCTGTATGGGTCAGTCTTCCAGGACACAAAGCGGGGTGGAGAAGGGTGGAGCATGGGTCTCCAGAGGAAGTGGCTTGGCATACAAAGAAAACCAGTATAAATGGATAAGCTGTATGTGGTATATCACTGACTCCAGGACATGGGGAAAGAATAACACTAAAAAAAGACACTATAATCAAAGTTTTCATAAAATTTATATTATTTTTATTTTTTTTTTGCGGTACGCAGGCCTCTCACTGTTGTGGCCTCTCCCGTTGCGGAGCACAGGCTCTGGACGCACAGCCCCAGCGGCCATGGCTCATGGGCCCAGCCTCTCCGCGGCATGTGGGATCCTCTCGGACCGGGGCACGAACCCACGTCCCTTGCATCGGCAGGCGGCCTCTCAACCACTGCGCCACCAGGGAAGCCCCAAAACTTACATTATTTTTCTAGGACCTCACCCTTGATTTTAATTTCACAATGTATTTTCTATGTTTCTGTTTCACTTTAAGTCTTCTTTGATTAATTGCTGCATCACCTGCTACCTCTGCATGACCTTGAACTAAATCACAATATAAGCTCCTTGGCACAAGTTTCAACAATGTTACAGCTTCTGGGAAAGATGTATTTTCTTTGGCCAAAAGCTACAGCATCACTCATAGTCTTCTATCCCAACAGAATCATGTTTTGGGTTGGAATTTTGAGCCAAGTGGAAAGGCTGGGTTTATCCAAGATAAATATTTGTTCATCAACAAGAGAAATATGCCAACTATAGTATACATTTTGGATTTTTAAAGCATTCATCACATTTCTTACATAATCAAAATATTATCCTTCTGGGGGATAGATCTCTTTCTGTATCATTAAGTTCATTTTGGCCTCTCATCTCAAGAAATTGTGAAGATATATTCATAAAGAAAGCAAATTGGGGCTCTTCCTATATGAATATTATTAAAAATACTATAAGGAGTGGTGGTATTAAGGAAGATGCTGAAAAGATGAAAACAATAAGAAAGTAAGAAACAAGGAAGGAGAAGTAAAAGAAAAATGTCTCTTCCAGTGCCAGCAGGTCATAGGAAAAGAAGGCAGACAGAGATGAGAGCAACCCAGATGTGTCTCTCAAAATATATGCCCTCTTCAGGCTCTGGCCTCAAGGGGGTGAGTATGTTAAGGCAGGGACTCTTGCTTTGATTTATTTTATTTTTTCATTTATTTTATTGGGGTAAAAGACACATAGCATAAAATTTACCATCCTAACCATTTTATGTATTAAATACATTCACATTGTTGTACAACCAACACCCGTCCCTATAATTCTTTTCACCCTGTAAACTGAAATTCTATACTCATTAAACAATAACTCCTCATTCTCCTCTCCCTTCAGCCCCTGGCAACCACCATTCTCCTTTCTGTCTTTATGATTTTGACTACTCTAAGTACCACAAGTAAGTGAAATCATATAATATTTGCCTTTTTGTGACTAGCTTATTTCACTTAGCATAATGTCCTCTAGGTTCATCCATGTTGTAGCATATTGTAGAATTTCCTTCCCTTTTAAGCCTGAGTAATATTTCATTGTATGTATATAGCACATGCTTTGAGACACAACTTTTAATTCTTTTGGGTATATATTCAAAAGTAGAATTACTGGATCATATGGGAATTCTTTTTAACTTTTTGAGGAACCACCATACTGTTCCACAGTGGCTGTATCATTTTAGATTCCCACCAACAGAGCACAGGGGTTCCAATATCTCCACATCCTCATCAACAATTGTTGTTTTCTGTTTTTCTAAATAGTCACCATCCTAATGGGTGTGACGTATCTCATTATAGTTTTTATTTGCATCTCCCTAATGTTTAGTGATGTTGAGCATCTTTTCATGTGCTGATTGGCCATTCAAATATCTTCTGTGGAGAAATGTCTATTCAAGTCCTTTGCCCATTTGTGAATTAGGTTTTTTTTTTTTTTTTTTTTTTTTCTGTTGTTGTTGTTGAGTTTTAAGAGTTCTGTCTATATTCTGGGTATTGGTCCCTTATCATAGATATGACTTGCAAATATTTTCTCCCATTCTGTGTGTTGCCTTTTTACTCTCTTCATAGGGTATTTTGATGCACAAAAATTTAAAACTTTAATAACATAACAAAAACTCTGCTCCTTTACAGTTCTATTCCCACCACATTAGGTTGTTTATGTCATAGAATTACATCTTTATGCACTGTGTGCTCCAAAACATAAACTGATAGTTCTTTTAAATGCATTAGTCTCTTAAATTATATAGAAAACAAAGTTACAATAATACTAGCTGTTTCATTAATTTTTTTCTTTAAATGTATTAGTCTCTTAAATCAAGTAGAAAACAAAAAGTGCAGTGTCAAACAATTGTTACAATAATACTAGCTTTTATAATTACTCATTTACTTGCCTTTATTGATATCTTATTTCTCTATATGGCTTCAAGTTACTGTTGAGTGTCCTTTCATTTCACTTGCATGACAGGTCTAGTGGTCACCGACTCCCTCAACTTTTGTTTATCTGAGAATGTCTTAATTTCTCCCTCATTTTTGAAGGACAGTTTTGCTGGATATAGAATTCTTAGCTGGCAGGTTTTTTTTTTTTTTTCTTTTAGCATCTTGAATATATTAGTCCACTCTCTACTGGTCTCCAAAATTTCTGGTGAGGAATCTGCTGATAATCTTAGGATTAATCTGAGAATAGCTGATATGTGATTATTTGCTTTTCTCTTGCTGCTTTCAAGATTTTCTCTTTGATTTTTGATAATTTGATTATAATGTATCTTGGTGTAGGTTTCTTTTTGAGTTGATCTTGCTTGGACTTTGTTGGGCTTCTTGGGTGTTTATATTCATGCATTTCATCTTACTTGGGAGTTTTCAGCCATTATTTCTTCAGATATTTTCTCTGCCCCGTTTTCTCCCTCTTCTTCTTCTGGGACTCCCACAATGCATATGTTGGTTTGTTTGATGGTATCCTACTGATTCCTTAGGCTCTGTTTATGTTTCTTCAATCTTTTCTCTTTCTATTCCTCAGACTCAATAATTTCCGTTGTCATATTTTCAAGTTTGCTAATTCTTTCTTCTGCCTGCTCCAATCTGCCTTTGAATCCCTCTAGCCAATTTTTCATTTTAGCTTTTGTACTTTTCAGCTCCAGGATTTCTTTTTTTCCCCAGGTTTTCTATCTCTTTATTGATATTGATATTTCCATTTTGTTCACAAATCATTTTCTTGACTTTCTTTACATCTTCCTTTAGTTCTTTGAGCATCTTTAAGACAGTTGTCTTGAAAACTTTGTCTAGTATATTTGCCATTAGATCTTTTAAAGGAACAGTTTCTGTTGATTTATTTTTTCTTTTGAGTGGGCTATACATTCCTGTTTCTTTGTATACCTTGTGATTTTTTGTTTAACCTTGAACATTTGAATCTAATAATGTGGTAACTCTAGAAATCAGATTCTCTCCCTTTCCAGGGTTTGTTGTATTTATATTTATATTTATATTGTTGCAGGCTGTCTCTGTGCCAAGGATCAGACCGAGATGTAACTTAAGGTCTTCGCAGGTCTTTTCTGAGCCTTTCCCTGGGAATACACAGTCAGCTTCTAATTTTCTCCATAAAGGCAGTAGTTTTTTAATGCCCTAGTCTTTAATGTCTGCCTCCTAAAAGGGAAGAAAATGAAAAATGAAGGGGGAAAACGGTACCAGCTCTTTAAATCCCCTGGAAATCACTTCAGCTGGATGGGGAGGGGCTTGCATCAAGGAGAGGGTAGGTACAGCAACAATGGCTACCCACCTCTTTGTCTGTACCTCTGTGATCAGAAGCAGCAATCAGTGATCAGAGTATAGATCCCTGATATTTGGAAGACATAGTCTTTTTTGACCACCCTGTTTCCTGTAAGCTGTGTGCAAGCTGCTCTAAGAACATGTATATAGCTGCCAGACACATGGCTGGGTGTGGGAGTTGGGTAGCTGCTACTGTGCTAAGAGCTAAAATTGGCCAAAATTAACCACAATTTGCCATCCAAGTCTCCCCTGGAGGTTTCAAGCCTTCAACAGACTCCAGTGCTCTAAAATAGTTACATCAGACAGATTCTGATAGTGCAATCATTGGCTAGGTGGGGAGACAGATTCCTGGTGCTTCCTACTCCACTATCTTCCCAGAATCTTCTTCAATTTATATTTAAGGTTTAGTAAGGAGATTGCCTCACAGGTTGCTCTGGCACCAACCTGAGGGCAGCTGCATCAAAGTAAGTTCGGGGGGGCTTCCCTGGTGGCGCAGTGGTTGAGAGTCCACCTGCCGATGCAGGGGGCACGGGTTCGTGCCCTGGTCCGGGAAGATCCCACATGCCGTGGAGCGGCTAGGCCCGTGAGCCATGGCCGCTGAGCCTGCGCGTCTGGAGCCTGTGCTCTGCAACGGGAGAGGCCACAACAGTGAGAGGCCCGCGTATGGGAAAAAAAAAAAAAAAAAAGTAAGTTCAAGGGTACAGTGTAGTTAGACAGAGGGAAACCCTGAGTTTAACCTTACTGAGTCTACCTCAGTTTCCTTGTTGTGGATAGGCCTCAGAACTAACCACATGCTGATGAGGAACATGAAAGCAGCTGCACTGAGAATAGAATGATTGTCATAGGGCCAGCAGTGATGAAAGATGAGGTGATTCCATGGTAGAGCCCAAGGGAGGCGTAGCCTAGGCCATGGAGTAGATAGCACATATGACAGACATTTAGAAGCATCTATAGCGGCAGCAGCAACTGGGAGGAGGCCCAATCAGCCAGGGAGCAATGCTGGGCCTACCAGAACCTGAGAGATCAGATGATGAGTCACAGTAGCCAGAGGCTTCAGCAGACTCCATCAGCTGAATACCCAGAGGTGGGACCAGTTGGCTTTCCACAACCCAGGCAGTCCAGATGGCCACTCCCCATGAGAGGCCAACATAGATCCAGAGGATGCCATGGATCCAGCTCCCCAGCTGCTGACACATGATCACATAAGCCTCCACTGCCACCTCTTTTCACGGGCACTATCCTGGGTGTGGGGGGAAGAATCTGGGAAACTGAGCTTTTCTAAGTTAAAAAGACAGAATTAATCTAAAGAGACTCTTTAAACTTATCAGACTAATTTTACCAGGTAGGATTTCTTTCTTAAATCCCAAACAAGATTTTTGTTACCAAGAGGAAAAGATCAAATCAAGGACAAAATAAAGAAATATAGAGGTATTAATGATAATAATATCTTTGCAATGGAATCACAAATTTATTCACATTTTACACTCACATTTTATATTAGTCCCTGAAACACTCAATTCTATGAATGAAGCTCATAATAATGTATTAAACAAAATAATTTTGGGATGGGGAAACACTACTGTAAAATATCTTAAAAACAAGGTGATTATCAACATAGCCTCTGATACAGTAAGATACTATTTATCCATCTCCCATTTCAGCACCTCTATACTTACTGTTCCTTCTTCCTGGAATGTTCTTCCCTGAAATGCTTGAGTGGCTGAGCCTTTACTGCTATCAGATCCTTATTTAAGTCATTTTCTCACGGAGGTTGTCTTCCTCCCCTATATAATATTCCAACCCCTTCAAACCTTCCGTACAAATAACTCCCAGATATGAGTGCCTTAACATGAGAAGTGTTTATTTCTTACTCCTGTCCTGGCCTGGACATAGGTGCTATTCTCCTGGGTGGCTTGTCTCCAAGCACTGCTCAGAAAGCCAGACTTCTTTTATGTTGTAATGCTGCCATCTTTCAACATGAAGCCTTCATGGTCTAGGGAAGGGAGAAGAGGAGATAAGGAAGGTACGTTGTATAATTAATCATCTAGTCTAGAAATGACCAACATTAGTTCTGCTCACATTTCATTGTATAGAACTAGTCACGTGGCCACTTAATCATAAGGCAGCCTGGAAAATACAGAAGCACATAGTGATTGGTAAAAACCAATATATTTGCCCTCTGGTCACCAAATATCTATTTGTTGCCCTTTTCCCTGTGGCAGACAATGAGCTAAGTCCCCTTGTAGAATATCTTTCCTTGAGTGTGGATGAGATCTGTGACTTGCTTCTAACCAATAGAATATGGCAAAAATGATAGAATGTTACTCAATTGATTAAGGTATACCATATAAGACTCTGTCTTAGAAGACTGGAAAGGTAGATTCTCCTGCTAGCTTTGAAGAAACAAGATGCCATTAGTTCTAGAGCCATAAGGAAATGAATTTTTCCAACACATTGAGTGAGTAGATTTTTGCACAGTCAAGCCTTCAGATGAGAATGTAACCCAGCAGACACCTTGTGAGACCATGAGCAGACATCCCAATTAAGCTTTGCCCAGATTTTCAACCCACAGAAACTGTCAGGTAATAACTGTGTGCTGTGTTAAGCCACTAAGTTTGTGGTAATTTGTTATGCAACAATATAAAACCAATACATTCCTATATTTAAAAAAACATTCATTTTTTTCACTAAGGAAGAAAATGCAGTCATTTGCCCTAGATCTTTGGGTGATGTGCAGTTCTCTCCATCAAGTCCAGATGTGGTGACTCCTGGTATAGCAACTTAGGGTATATAGCAACCCATGGTCAAAAGGACAAGAGATCTTCCTCCTCTGAAATCCAATAGAAAATGGACACCCACAATAGATACTCACATTCGGGAAAAAAAAAGAATGGAAGACACACAGCAGTCTCTTGTCCAGAGTAATTCTGAAACCCTGTGAGCGGGCACTGTGATATATCCCCACCTGCCCTGGCAGTTTGGGAAGTTTCATGATTAAATTCTGATTCTGCCCTCAGGGAGGACCTCCCTTGTACATTGTTCCCTCTACCTCCATCCTTTCCTTTTTCTCCTCTGTGAGGATCTTTCTTTCCCATTACTCTCCTTGAGATCCCTTGAGGGATCTCCTTGGTGGGGTGTGTATAGCATTCAAAACCAGCTTCCTCACATGGAAAATTGTTCTGAAACTTAAACTGATAAATAACTTTTTAGTCTGGGTGGGCTAATAGTTTCTTTGGTAATATAATTTCTTCTAAAATAAATAGGTTTCTGTCTCGACCTTCAAGATGGCAGAGGAGTAAGACATGGAGATCACCTTCCTCCCCACAAATACATCAGAAATTCATCTACGTGTGGAACAACTCCTACAGAACACCTACTGAACACTGGCAAAAGACCTCAGACTCCCCAAAAGGCAAGAAACTCCCCACGTACCTGGGTAGGGCAAAAGAAAAAAGAAAAAACAGAGACAAGAGAATAGGGACGGAACCTGCACTTCTGGGAGGGAATGGTGGAGGAGGAAAAGTTTCCACACACTAGGAAACCCCTTCACTGGCGGAGACGGGGAGTGGGCGGCGGGGAGCAGCTTTGGAGCCACAGAGGAGAGCACAGCAACAGGAGTGCAGAGGGCAAAGCGGAGAGATTCACGCACAGAGGATCCGAGCCGACCAGCACTCACCAGCCCAAGAGGCTTGTCTGCTCACCTGCCGTGGCGGGTGGGGGCTGGGAGCTGAGGCTCCAGCTTCAGAGGTCAGATCACAGGGAGACGACTGGGGCTGGCTGCGTGAACACAGACTGAAGGGGGTTAGTGCACCACAGCTAGCCAGGAGGGAGTCCAGGAAAAAGTCTGGAACTGCCTAAGAGGCAAGAGACCATTGTTTCGGGGTGCACTAGGAGAGGGGGTTCAGAGGACCGCCTAAACGAGCTCCAGAGATGGGCACGAGCCATGGCTATCAGCACGGACACCAGAGACATGCATGAAACGCTAAGGCTGCTGCTGCAGCCACCAAGAATCCTGTGTGCAAGCACAGGTCACTATCCACACTTCCCCTCCTGGGAGATTGTGCAGCCCGCCACTGATCAATCCAAGAGAAGATATAACAATTGTAAATATTTATGCACCCAAAATAGGAGCACCTCAATACATAAGGCAAATGCTAACAGCCATAAAAGGGGAAATTGACAGCAACACAATCACAGTAGGGGACTTTTAACACCCCACTTTCACCAATGGACAGATCATCCAAAATGAAAATAAATACGGAAACACAAGCTTCATGATACATTAAACAAGATAGACTTAACTGATATTTATAGAACATTCCATGCAAAAACAACAGAATACACTTTCTTCTCAAGTGCTCATGGAACATCCTCAGAATAGATCATATCTTGGGTCACAAATCAAACCCTGGTAAATTTAAGAAAATTGAAATCATATCAAGTATCTTTTCTGACCACAACGCTATAAGACTAGATACCAATTACAGGAAAAATTCTGTAAGAAATACAAAGACATGGAGGCTAAACAATACACAACTAAATAACCAAGAGATCACTGAAGGAATCAAAGAGGAAATCAAAAAATACCTAGAAAAAAATGACAAAAAATGACGACCCAAAATCTATGGAGTGCAGCAAAAGCAGTTCTAAGAGTGAAGTTTATAGCAATACAATCCTACCTCAAGAAACAAGAAACATCTCAAATAAACAACCTAACCTTAAACCTAAAGCAATTAGAGAAGGAAGAACAAAATAACCCCAAAGTTAGCAGAAGGAAAGAAATCATAAAGATCAGATCAGAAATAAATGAAAAAGAAATGAGGGAAACAATAGCAAAGATCAGTAAAACTAAAAGCTGGTTCTTTGAGGAGGTCAACAAAATTGATAAACCATTAGCCAGACTCATCAAGGAAAAAAGGGAGAAGACTCAAATCAATAGAATTAGAAGTGAAAAGGGAGAAGTAACAACTGATACTGCAGAAATACAAAGGATCATGAGAGATTACTACAAGCAACTATATGCCAATAAAATGGACAACCTGGAAGAAATGGACAAATTCTCAGAAAACCACAACCTTCTGAGACTGAACCAGGAAGAAATAGAAAATATGAACAGACCAATCACAAGCACTGAAATTGACACTGTGATTAAAAATCTTCCAACAAACAAAAGCCCAGGACCAGATGGCTTCACAGGCGAATTCCATCAAACATTTAGAGAAGAGCTAACACCTATCCTTCTTAAACTCTTCCAAAATACAGCAGAGGGAGGAACACTCCCAAACTCGTTCTACGAGGCCACCATAACCCTGATACCAAAACCTGAAAAGGATGTTACAAAGCAAGAAAACTACAGGCCAATATCACTGATGAATATAGATGCAAAAATCCTCAACAAAATACTAGCAAACAGAATCCAACAGCACGTTAAAAGGATCATACACCATGAACAAGTGGGATTTATCCCAGGAATGCAAGGATTCTTCAATATACGCAAATCAATCAATGTGATAAAACATATTAAACTGAAGAAGAAAAAGCATATGATCATCTCAATAGATGCAGAAAAAGCTTTTGACAAAATTCAACACCCAGTTATGATAAAAACCCTCCAGAAAGTAGGCATAGAGGGAACTTACCTCAACATAATCAAGGCCATATATGACAAACCCACGGCCAACATTGTTCTCAATGGTGAAAAACTGAAACAATTTCCTCTAAAATCAGGAACAAGACAAGGTTGGCCACTCTCACCCCTATTATTCCACGTAGTTTTGGAAATTTTAGTCACAGCAAACAGAGAAGAAAAAGAAATAGAAGGAATCCAAATCAGAAATGAAGAAGTTGTCACTGTTTGCAGATGACATTGTTACTACATATAGAAAATCCTAAAGATGCTACCAGAAAACTACTAGAGCTAATCAACAAATTTGGTAAAGTAGCAGGATACAAAATTAATGCACAGAAATCTCTTGCATTCGTGTACACTAATGACGAAAAATCTGAAAGAAAAGTTAAGGAAACACTCCCGTTTACCATTGCAACAGAAAGAATAAAATACTTAGGAAGAAACCTACCTAAGGAGACAAAAGAATTGTATGCAGAAAACTGTAACACACTGATGAAAGAAATTAAGGAGTATACAAACAGATGGAGAGCTATCCCATGTTGTTGGACTGGAAGAATCAGCATTGTGAAAATGACCAAACTACCCAAAGCAATCTACAGATTCGATGCAATCCCTATCAAACCACCAATGGCATGTTTCACAGAACCAAAGCAAAAAATTTCACAATTTGTATGTAAACACAAAAGACCCCAAATAACCAAAGCAATCTTGAGACAGATAAACGGAGCTGGAGGAATCAGGCTCCTGGACTTCAGACTGTACTGCAAAGCTACAGTAATCAAGACACTATTGTACTGGCACAAAAACAGAAATATAGATCATGCAACAGGATAGAAAGCCCAGAGATAAACCCATGAACATGGTCACCTTATTTTTGATAAGGTAGGCAAGAATATACAATGGGGAAACGATAGCCTCTTCAATAAGTGGTGCTGGGAAAACTGGACAGCTACATGTAAAAGAATGAAATTAGCATACTCCCTAACACCATACACAAAAACAAACTCAAAATGGATTAAAGACCTAAATGTAAAGCCAGACACTATAAAACTCTTAGAGGAAAACACAGGCAGAAAATTCTATGACATAAATCAGAGCAAGATCCTTTTTGACCCACCTCCTAAAGAAATGGAAATAAAAATAAACAAATGGGACCTAATGAAACTTAAAAGCTTTTGTATAGCAAAGGAAACCATAAACAAGATGAAAAGACAGCCCTCAGAATGGGAGAAAACATGTGCAAACGAAGCAACTGACAAAGGATTAACCTCCAAAATTTACAAGCAGCTAATGCAACTCAATATCAAAAAAACAAACAACCCAATCCAAAAATGGGCAGAAGGCCTAAATAGACATTTCTCCAAAGAAGATATACAGATTGCCAACAAACACGTGAAAGGATGCTCAACATCACTAATCATTAAAGAAATGCAAATCAAAACTACAATGAGGTATCACCTCACACCAATCAGAATGGCCATCATCAAAAAAATCTACAAACAATAAATGCTGGAGAGGGTGTGGAGAAAAGGGAACCCTCTTGCACTGTTGGTGGGAATATAAATTGATACAGCCACTATGGAGATCAGTATAGAGGTTCCTTAAAAAACTATAAATAGAACTACAATACGACCCAGCAATCCCACTGCTGGGCATATACCCTTAGAAAACCATAATTCAAAAAGAGTCATGTACCAAAATGTTCATTGCAGCTCTATTTACAATAGCCAGGACATGGAAGCAACCTAAGTGTCCATCAACAGATGAATGGATAAAGAAGATATGGCACATATATACAATGGAATATTACTCACCCATAAAAAGAAATGAAATTGAGTTATTTGTAGTGAGGTGGAGGGACCTAGAGTCCATCATACAGAGTTAAGTAAGTCAGAAAGAGAAAAACAAATACTGTATACTAACACATATATATGGAATCTAAAAAAAATGGTTCTGAAGAACCTAGGGGCAGGACAGGAATAAAGACGCAGACATAGAGAATGGACTTGAGGATACGGGGAGGGGGAAGGGTAAACTGGGACGAAGTGAGAGAGTGGCATGGATGTATATACACTACCAAAGGTAAAATAGATAGCTAGTAGGAAGCAGCAGCATAGCACAGGGAGATCAGCTCGGTGCTTTGTGACCACCTAGAGGGGTGGGATAGGGAGAGTGGGAGGGAGACGCAAGAGGGAGGAGATATGGGGATACATGTACATGTATAGCTGATTCACTTTATTATAAAGCAGAAACGAACACAGCATTGTAAAGCAATTGTACTCCAATAAAGGTGTTAAAAAATAAATAAATAAAATCATAATAACATTAAAAAAATAAAAAAACAAATAAATAGGTTTCTGATCTTTTTCTTCCAGTCAGTTACGTGTGCCAGTAACTATACCCAGTGTTTTTGTAAATATAAGACTAAACGTTCCTCAACTTAATGGTAATCTTGAACCTATCTAACCACACCCTTAAACGTTATCTTTTCCCTGGCTGAATTTTACTGGGGCTTTGTCAACCCACCTCTGTGAAGAATGAAATTTCTAGACTTTCTGTAATCTCTCATTTATTTTTGAAAACTGGTTAGTTCTTTCCTCAACTCGTATCTTTTTTGTGATACTTTGCCATATGCAATCAGTAGTCTCTATCACTTACTAATTGATTCTTTCCGATCACTTATCTTAACTGCTGCTGACTCAGTGGCTCGAGATAAGTTATGTGATAATGGTAACATTTTACTAATTGTTTTGCCACTGCATACTATTATCACCATCTTTCTAGCTTCCAATGTTAGTTTTTTGCTACTTAACTCCTAAGTAAATGCCACATATTTTAGGTTTTAATTATAGCAATACCCTGTTTCAAGGTATTAATTTCCATTGTAGTCAGGATCATCTATTTATTTATTTATTTATTTTTGGCTGCGTTGGGTCTTAGTTGTGGCACGCAGGATCTTCGTTGACACGTGCAGGATCTTTCCCTGTGGTGCATGGGCTTCTCTCTAGTTGTGGTGTGCGGGTTTTCTCTCTAGTCGAGAAGCGCGAGCTCAGTAGCTGTGGGGTGTGGGCTTAGCTGCCCCACAACATGTGGGAACCTAGCTCCCTGACCAGGGATCGAACCCATGTCCCCTGCATTGGAAGGCAGATTCTTTACCACTGGACCACCAGGGAAGTCCCTAGTCAGGATCATTAATACTGGCTGCTGTAACAAATAAGTAGCTTAACACTGTCTTATATCAGTTAGCTTTCCTCCAAGTGATGGCTCAGTGATGCAGCCTCCTTCCATCTTGGGATGACACCATTTCAACAGGTGGCCTCTGTGGTATCCAGGGAAGGTGAAGAGAAGGAAAGAAGTCACATTGGATTTTTAGCTCCACTGTTAGAAGTGATACCCATCATTGCTGCTTAAATTCTATTCGCCAGAAGTAGTCACACAGCTATCCTAAATGCAAAGGAGACTGGAAAACATATAGGAACATATGGCTACTGTAAACACTAACATTTTCTGCCACAACTTATTATTTGACCTCTCCTTCCCTATTCTATCAGAATATAAGCTTCACAAGGGCAGGGATTTTTTTTCTGTTCCATTTACTTCTGTATCCTTAACACTTAGAAGAATGCCTGGCTCATAGTAAATGGTTATTAAATATTTACTTAGAGAATATGTGAAAAGGAGAATCCAGGGCTTCTTACCATTACTAGTGAGTGAGAAATTGGAAGAAAATAAGAAAGGATTCCAAGCAACCACAACAGATACCATGAAATGCATGCACTAAAGCTCACACATATTATTCACTGAACCTCCCCCTCCCACAAGGCATTTTAAACAGAGTTCTAATGAGAATGTTTATATAGTTGATCAATTCCATACCAGACCATAAACAGGAACTTAAAGTGAGACAAGAAAGATTATCAAGAAAAGAAAAGGTTATAGGAAAAATACCAGGTTCAAAGGAAAAAGTTACTTTTAAAGTACAACAGCAACAATGAAAACTATAGGAGCCTGAGGCCATTTAGTGTAGAGGCAAAAACATTTATGCCTAGATGGGTCCTAAGGGTATCACGGAATCATAGCATAGTAAATAAATTACAGCCACTATGAAAATGATGAATCAGTTAGGTTTGGTATACGTTCTTTAAAAAGTGAGAAAAGTTGTAATACATTTAAGAAATTTTCTTTTTTGTGTGTTCAAACGGACATTCTTCAGTCATGCCCTAAATTCCCTAGTTGTAACTAGTCATTCATTTCTCTATGATGCTTGATAGATGAAATAGGACAGTAATGGACGTCTCAGCTATTATTGTGCTTAGTTATTTCTTCCATTGGAAGCTCCCACTCCCTGAATGCTACACTGATTAGACTATATTCAGAGTATCAGGTTCAACAGGGGATAGATCCACATTTTGTGGAGTCTGAAGATTACACAATACAGAGGCTTCTTTAAGAAAAAAACCCACAAGTATAAAAGAAGGTACAAAAAGTATTTATTTAGAATAAAAGTCACAACCAATGACAAATTAAAAAATTCACAAGAACCAGACATCACCAAATTCAGAAAAGTATCTTGATGTTTTAAATTAATTAACTGCCTAGTATAGCTTTAACAATACTTTTTCCTACATCTTTTGACTGCATACTCTTTGATTTCTTCTTCATATGAAAATGATTTTGTTACATTTTGTTCTATAGAGTTAATAGATAGTTCAGTCTTTCCACTAGTGGAGTTGATTGAAATTTATTTTTATTATTGGTAGTTTAGAAGAGTTTCTTTCCAGTCTACAACTCATTATTGGGAAAGTTACATACATTTTTTAAGATAGTGGTCAAATTTGGGAAAATCTGTACCAAATGTCTTTTACATATACAGAATAAGATGTGAGAGGATTTTCCAATTCTAGTTCTGGATCCTTACATTTCAAACATTACCCCATTGCCTACATGCTTCTGTGCTGAGTCCCAAAGCATTCATTTGCTGATTGGTCTCTGGCCATCCACCTTCCTGTCACAATACCAAGTGACCCGGGTGACGGTAGGCCTTCAAGCAGTCAGAATAGATGCTACTGTTCCAATGGGCTGTAATGCCCATGAACCACATACATTTTTTCCATTTAACTAACTCAGCTTCCCCTTAGCCAGATCCCCAAAATGCCAGCAATCACTTCAGTGCTTCTGGACACAAGGGAAATTACGACTGAAGGGAAGTTAGAGTACACAGAGACAGCAATCTTTTAAGATGAAAATATTTTACTTCCAAAACTTTTACAGAAACATAATACCACATGAATACACTTCTAGGACCCCTCTTGTGGTGCTGGAAGAGGCTTGAACTTTAAGTTTCCTGGAATCTGCCTTTGGGTTTAGCTTTGAATGCTATGCTTCTGGAGGAGTGCTCAAAGGTGAGCACGCTCATAGAAAGGAGGTAATGGAGGATGATGAAGGGTCGGGACTCTGCCTTATGATAAACAGCTAAGGGCCATGCAAAGATTTTGGAAGAGAAAATTCAAGGGCTTCCCAAGTCTGTCTTTAGTCCTTGTAGTCCTGTGAGGTGAAAGAAGTATTTCAACTCAATATAAGGAATCACTGTCTAATGTTAGGCCAGTTTAAATGTAGAATTGACCAGCTAATGAAATACTGAGTTTTCTTCACAGGAACAGCTCAGGAAGAGGCTAAGTGAGAACCAGTCAGGGATCCTGTGAAGTGGAGGCCCCAGTTTGGGGAGTGGTAGTGACAGGGATGGGGAGTGTGGTATGAAAGAACCTAACCTTTACACACTTTTGCAAGTCTGAGATTTTAAGATGACTTTGCTATTAACCTTATTTGAAGCCTCAGCCTCATGTTTAATGCCCAATACACAGTTTTTTATTTTTTAACATCTTTACTGGAGTATAATTGCTTTACAATGGTGTGTTAGTTTCTGCTTTATAACAAAGTGAATCAGTTATACATATACATATGTTCCCATATCTCTTCCCTCTTGCATCTCCCTCCCTCCCACCCTCCCTATCCCACCCCTCTAGGTGGTCACAAAGCACTGAGCTGATCTCCCTGTGCTATGCAGCTGCTTCCCACTAGCTATCTACCTTACGTTTGGTAGTGTATATATGTCCATGCCACTCTTTCGCTTTGTCAGAGCTTACCATTCCCCCTCCCCATAGCCTCAAGTCCATTCTCTAGTAGGTCTGTGTCTTTATTCCTGTCTTACCCCTAGGTTCTTCATGACATTTTTTCTTAGATTCCATATATATGTGTTAGCATACGGTATTTGTCTTTCTCTTTCTGACTTACTTCACTCTGTATGACAGACTCTAGGTCCATCTACCTCATTACAAATAGCTCAATTTCGTTTCTTTTTATGGTTGAGTAATATTCCGTTGTATATATGTGCCACATCTTCTTTATCCATTCATCCGATGATGGACACTTAGGTTGTTTCCATCTCTGGGCTATTCTAAATAGTGCTGCATTGAACATTGTGGTACATGACTCTTTTTGAATTATGGTTTTCTCAGGGTATATGCCCAGTAGTGGGATTGCTGGGTCATATGGTAGTTGTATTTGTAGTTTTTTAAGGATATATGGGACTGCTTTTACGGTGAGAGAAAAAGGTTTTGTTTTTTAAACCTAAGGGCAGCAATAATGATCCATTTTAGCTCTATTTAATTTTATGCTTTTTTGTTTAAAGCCAGATTGTAAGACAGCGCTTAATCAACACAGGAGGTTAAGGGTTGCAGTTGTGGGGTTGCTGAGTCTAGAGCAAGTTGTAGAAAGAGAACATCATGTGGGATCTTTCGGGATCCCTACTCTTCCAGCAAGTACAAGAATAGGACCATTTTTTTTCTTTTGTGTGTGTGTGTTGCGGGGGCGTGGGGGGGTTGTTCATCAATTCACTGGAGTAGCCTAGCAATGATGCCTGGGATGGAAAGATCCAGAGGAATAATGAGTCAGGGCTTTTTGTGACATGTGACAGAACACAACTGAAACTGCCTTGAGGAGAGGAGGGGGATTTTTGCCTTCGGGGGTAGAGTTCACTTCAGATACATTTGCCTCCTAAGTCTCAAAAGATATCATCCCCTCTCCCACAGTTTTCTTTCTCTTGAAGTTGACTTGACTTCATTTATAGGCATTGGTGGTATTTATCACTGGCTTATATCCTTCCAAATAAGTTATTCTAGTTTGAAGGGCTTCTTTTTCTGAACTGATTCAGCAAAAACCCCAGATTGAGTTCCTGGATCAATATGCCTATCCCAGAACCAATCACTGCGGTCTGGAATATGAAGACTGGCCAGTTCTGGGGAGTGAGGGTGGGAGGTGTCAGTATCCTGGAACCACAGAGACTCGTGGGCAAGGGGGGAGGGGTAGTTCCCAAAGGAAAAATGAATAGCTGTTATCAGAGAAATGGATAATACTGAAAGTACATACTCAAAAAACCGTAAATAAGGATACCCATTATTTGTGGAAAAAATGTTTTGGGACTTCTTTCCTATGGTTGTAGTTAAACTGTAAAATCGAGTAAATCTTTCCCTTATCCAGATAGATAATCACGCATAGTGGGTAATCGTCTTATATGTCAGCGTTTTTACTCTTTCCCCTAAGTGGGACTGAGTCAATGAAGATGCTACAAAAGAAGTAAACAGAAAGCTGAAAGTATTAATACGGTAATTTTTAATTTGAGTGCCCTCTTTAGGCGAAGTAGCTGGGAGGGCTTTCAATAATCCATTTTTAATCGTGACCACACCCCGTGTAGGTGACCCGAGTATTACCGTCTTGCCCTTGCAGTTGGGGAAACCGAGGCATGACACTCCTCCATTCAGCCTTCCGGGGGGATTTAGGAAGAGTCCAGCCTGCTTGACCTCAGAGGGTCTTCCTCCTCCGCGGCGCCTCTCGGAACCCTCATGTCTTTCGGCGTCGCAGAAGGAGAGCAGCTCGGGCTCCGCCAAAGCCTCGGCATTCGTCCTTCGCCCAGCTGCATCCGCCCCGCTCTCCCACACCTTCCCCGGGAAGGTCCAACTGGCCAAGGTCTGGCAGTCCCTCCCGCCCTCTCCCCTCACCCCTCCCGCCTCCCCCACTCTGGTTCCTGACGTGCAGGAAGCCCCCAGCCCAGCGCCCCGCAGGGAGGTGCGGGCAGATGCCTCCCGGGCTTCCAGCGGGAGGGGCGCCGACGCCGCGGGAGGTGAGCGGCCCGCACCCTTCGCCCCCCGAGGGCCAGGGCGGGCACTGGGCACGCTGGGCCAGAGGAAAGTGGCAGCGCGAGGGAGGCCGGGCGAGCCCGCGGGGAGCGGCGAGAGAGGGCGACGCGGGCGGGCCGGCGCGCGGCTCGCGGGCGACGCCTGGAGAGCGAGCGGCGGGGAGCCAGGCGCTGCGGGGCCGCTCGGGGACGCGCCGCGCCCGGGCCGCCGAGCTCGCCCGTAAACCTGCTCCGGACGCCCAGACCCCTGGCGCCCTCCCGAGAGCGGGCGGGAGATATGGCTTCGCGCGTCCCCGCCACTGCCGCCGCCGCCGCCGCTGCTGACTCGACAGAATCGGCGGGCCGCGCGGGGGGCGCGGCGTAACCCGGGGGTGGGCGGCGGCGCGGAGCCGCCCGGGGAGCTCCGGGCGTCGTTGGGAGCGAAGGAGGATGCCAGCACAAAGGCGAGCCGAGACCCAGCCCGCTGCGGAAGGCGGCGGGAAGAGCCGCTGAGGGGCGCGTCGGACGCGCTCGGCTCCGCGCTGCGTCTCTCGTCGCTGCCTCGGAGTCGCCGGGTCGGAGACGGCCGCGTAGGGTCCCTCGGCCCCGTGGCAGCGGCCGCCGCAGCCGGGAGCTGCATGCTACGCGCGGCGGCGCCCCCGGTCGCCTGCTTTCCCCGCGGCGTGCGCGGGCCGGCCGGACGGCGCCGGGGCCGCGGGTCCGGGCGACTGCGGGGGCGCCCTGTCGCCCGGCGGCCCCGTCCCCACCCGCAGTCGGCGGCAGCGGGCGCCGAGCCCCAGGTGAGTGCGCGGCCCTGGCCCGGCCCTCGCGCCGCAGGTACCGGACAGCGGGAGGTGGCTTTGTTTTCCTCCCTCTCGCCCCGGCGCGGTCATTCATTTGACATTTCGGCTTCCGCTGCCCAGAGACGCGGGTGAGAGGCACTGGGACGTGTTTCAAGGTTTGGTTCTCCCGGGGAGCTGAGACTTTTGGGTCCATTTGAGCGTCACTTGAGGGAGCGGAGACTTCATTTCCTTTTTGGTTTGGAACGTGTTGTGAACATCCTCTGCGGGGGCTTGGGGCCTGGAGGAAACTGGGGCTGCAGATTTAGACGTAGACGTTTCCGAGGACGTGCAACTGCAGAGGTCTGGCTCTTCCATGCCTTGTGTTTTCCGCTATTAGCAGAGCTCAGGTGTTTTTCCTTGATTATTATTAATTTAGGAACAGCTTTACAGGTACATTTATTTCTTTTAGAGTTGGAAGTCTTTGGAGACAATACAGAGAGCTCACAGAGTTACAGGGGATCAATCGATAATAAACTTGGAGAAGGCAAGCGTCAGCAATCCTCGTAGGTAGAGGTGAACGGTAGGCAAACTTCCCGGGGGCCTTTAGCCTTCCCAGTACGGTTTCTGCTTTCACCGTCCTAGAGTCAAGCAAACTCTGAATTCTCATTGTACGTATGCCTTTGTCAAAGTGTGAAACTTGTCTTTTTTTGAATAGTTTTCTAGTTTGTCATTTGGAAGAAAAAGATTTTAATGTAATTATTAGAGTCCTCTATTAGACCTGGTGAAATTTCATGTTTTCATTTGTCTCATAAGTATGATTTTCATTTTACTATTTCTCCTGTTCCCTCAAGGGCTCATTTCTTCTGTTGCCTAGAGAGAGCTCCACCCGCTCCCCCTCCAACAGATGGCTGTGTGTTCTGAGAGGTTATCTTTAAAATGACACTCACATTACCTGTAAACAAAAAGGATCAGTTATTAGGCTTATCTTTGGAGTTATTAAAGCAAGAAGCCTAATCTGGATGGGGATATTATTAATGGTGTGAAAATCTGGAGTTTGCTAATCTGTTTGGGCATCAGAAGATTCCTGCAGGGATTGTTTATATAGTGTGGGAGACAGATGGCATCCCTAGCAGACAAGAGAAGCCCAGCATAAAGGGTCATTGTATTCTTCAGAAATTATCCACTTCACTGTTGGGAGATGGGGTCAGGTGGGGAAGCCATAATTTTCATCTCCCAAAGGAGGCATTATAACCTTATCATCCAGCAGCCTAACCAGTTAGTTTCTTTTTTCTTTGAACATTTAAAAAGTCATTATTGAGCTGTTTGTTTTGATTATTCCTTCGGCCCATTTTGGCCTCAATTGTGGTTATGTGAAGCAGTTTAAACAGTTATATTAACAAAAATGTCTTTGAATTTAAGATTATCGTATCACTGGGAAAACAGCAGTTGTATACAAATGGCCCCTTGGACTCATAGTGTCTCCTAGCTGGAATGACTTAGTCCAATCTGCATGAATTCAAAAGGAGTTTCTTCTACCATCTCTGTGACAGGTGGTTCCCTGGCTCCCAGCATTTGTCATGAGACTCTCAGCTATGGGTAGTACTCTACTTTTATAAGGCTTAACAGCCTAAGGCATTTGCTTTATCATTGCCTCCATCACAGCATTGAACAGCCTTGGGCAGTGAATCTTTTTGAATGACTATGGAGTCCCTGAAGAAATCAGTCATTCTGAACATTTGAGATAAGCCAGCTGGAGCTTTTCTGCTCCTACCACCATCATAGATTCTTCTGTGCTGTAGATTCCAACTAGATTGCAAAATTGGTCTCCCCTCTGCATGCATGTGAGGGAGAATATTCCAGTGAATTAATAGTCACTAACCACAGGACTAAATTTAATGAAGAACATGAGCAATGTTTGACCCCCCTGAACAGGAAGTATGGGGTAAAAGTAAGCACTGGCTCTGTTTAACGTGGGAACTGTGATCTTGAGGGAAAAAAAAAAACATATTTTCTTACTTTTTTCAAATCCTTCTGCACCACTGATCTCAGCAAAAGGCAAAGAAACCAAGGCTGTTACCTGTAGCTGAGGACAGATGCCACAGCCATTTCTTTTGGATGAATGTGTGCTGCTGGGGAGGTAGCTTTCGGGCTCTGTCCAGTTTCATTGTGTGCCTTGGCATCAACAAAAGGGTCTAACATTCAGATTCGGATTGTTAAATCCGTGGCTGGTATCTGTGTACCTTCTCACCAGGTTGCTTCCTTTCTTGTGAAGTATTCCTTTATGAGAAACCCGAGGCACCAGGCCTGGGGCTTACTGGGCACCTGGCCTGCATCCACATTCTAGTGTGTTGCTGCCTGCTTTCTTGAGTAAAAATGGAGCCAGTTTTGCACGAATAGGGAATGGCAGGGTGGAGTGAAAACATTTCCAGCTCCATTGTGGAAAGCCAGGCCTGGCCTGAAAGAGAGAGGACTATATTTGAAGTTCGGTTGATGTAGCAGAGGCAGAATTGCTTCTTTACACACAGGATGTCTTTTGTGTGGGAAAATGTATGAGGGATTAGAAGGGTGACTACACCCTCTGGTTAGCCTGCAGTAGTCCTGGTTTTTTCCTGTTGACCTATCTGAATTATCAAATGCATCCCCTTTCACATTTAAAAGTGCCCTGGTTTGGATGATAAATTATGTGGTCACCCTAGGTATTAAGGAATCTTCACTATTTTCTTCACCACCCTCTCCTGACTTCAAATTTTGAGTCTGGCTTTGTTTCAGTCTTTAATTTGTTAAATGCAAAGGTAAGAAAGGTTAAAAAAAAACAAACCCAAAAAACCCAAAAAATGCATAAGGAAAAAAGAAATAGCAAGGAAGACAAAAGACTGATGTAATTGGTTGCTTATATTTATACATATAAGAAATAAAATAGTTTTTTCCTTGACATATTAAGTGTCTACTCTGGCTCTGATCCCAGGTTATTATTGTCTTCGAGCACAATAAGAATGTGCCTGTTTACCTAGGGCTGGCATGAATTGGGACAATTCCTATGATTTGGGAGAGCAGCTTCAACAAAATTCTGTTTGCAGACCTGATGGGTGCATGGCTTTTGCAGATATGAATGAAAGTTTCAAGATCTAGTGTTTGGTCAAGTTCTTGGAATTTACTGAGAGACCAAAACACATGTGTCGTTGTGAAGACTTGACTCCACATTCTCCTAGTTTCCAAGCCCTCTGGGCCACGAGGATAATAGAAGAGCCTTTGTTTTCTGCCCTCTCTTTTGACTAGAGTCTTGGGTTTGGGTCTCAGTTTTTCAGACAAAGGGCTTGCAGAGAAGAATGTGCTGTGCCCACTCATCACGTGAACATTCTCATAGGGGCTGGAGATTGTGCAGGTGACCTGGTGGGGATTTGAGTTCTAAAGCTAGATATATGAAGCTTGTGGCATGTACTTCAACAATGACTGTGCTCCTTGGCTAAAGAATTGCCTGTTTGAAAGAGTTCACTTGCAGTGCTGGCCAGCAGGTGTTACAATTAATTATGGCTGTCACTTTTTCCACACCCACTCGGCTAAAATCCTCCAAAGCTTGGTTGGCATGCTTGAATAAGAAGAAATGTATGTATCTTCTTTATGAGTAGGATAACCATGTAATTATTTTTGCTCAGATAAGGACACTTTTGAGAGTAAAAGGGGATACTAACTGGAAGGGGCACCAGATCAAACAGTATAAACTGGGCTATCCCAGGAAAATTATGATGGATGGTTGTCTTAACTATTACCTAAGTCATTAGCTTTTATATGAAGAATGCCCATATGATGGAAAAATGTCCTTAGCTTCTTCTAGATTTGTTCAACATATGTCTAATGTGTGCATGCATATATGTGTATGTGTATATATACAAACATTGATCATATATCTATAGATATGTGCATTGTGGGGTTGAAATTAACTACTTACGAAGACCTAGTCATTTGGAAAATTGTGACTTTCATCATTTTTTTCATGGGTTGACTTTTAAACTAAAAAAAAAGTCCAGCCTCTCCAAACTTTAAATCATCTTCTGACCTTGTGTAGTTCTCTTGCTTAAATCATTTGATAGTTCTCCATTTTCTGTTTAATTCTCAAAGTAAGATCCACAGACAGATTGGTGGCTAAAAAGGAAAAGCAGTGAAAACATTTCACTTATTGATTCATTCATTCAACTACTATTTATTTAGCACCTTCCATGAATCTAGTTGCTGAATGAATAAAACTGCCCTTGTGAAGTTTTCTTTCAGTTGGGAGTGGAGGGGTAGGAGTGGGAGATGCACAATAAACCAAATTATACAGCATGGTAGAAGGGGATAAGTGCTTTGGAAGAAAGAAAGTAGAGCAGGATAAATATAGTTGAGTAGCCTTCATGAAGAAAGAGACCTTAAGCAAAGAGTTAAAGGAAGTGACAGAAGTTACTCATACAGATACCTGGGGAGGAGTGTTCCAGGCAGAGGGAACAGCCAGTGCGAAGGCCTGAAGGTGAGAATGTGTTTGGATGTGTTCAAAGGTTAGCAAGAAGACCAACACAAGGGGATGGAGTGATGGGGGGGGACTTCGAAATGTGAATCAGAAAGATAGTGTAGGAGTGGCAGAGCATGTAGGACCTTGAGATATGAGAGTAATTATAATTTCATCAGAAATCCCATTATGTTCTTAAAAGTTATTATGGTGTAAAAAATTGTGTTCATGCTATGAAGACTGCACTGGTCAATATAGCTTACATTTCATAAGCACTTCATCATGGTGCACTTCATCTTGGTTAATATACTTTTTATGTCATTTGCTTATTGTTTATTTGTTAAAATAGCATAGTTTGTTGTTGCTGGTCTTAAATTGTATCTCAGTTTCACAAAAATAGATCAGTGGCTCAAAAGTGGTTCATTGCAGTGTGAAAATAGTGATGAAAATAGTAATGTAAATGCTGCAGTTCAGAATGTCATAAACATACTTATAGAACCGAATCCCATTCCAAATATAAAATGTGTATCTGTATGTGTAAAAACAAGGACGTTTGTGTGAGTGATGATTTCAAAACATTAGCTGAAATGAAACAGTGCATATGGAAGTATGATGACTATCTCAAACTGCTTTTTATTGGGCTTGCCATCCATTCGCTCCAAGTCCCCAGTCATTGCCTGTTATGAAACTTTGTCTGTGAAGCCATGGATGTTTTGGTGTCATTTTCAAACAAAGCACAGTGGCTTCCTTGTTATACTATTCAAGTTTCCCAGGGCAAGTACCCAATAATGTTTTCCGTTACAAAATTAATGTATTATACTGCTAACGGTGGGTAAGAGATTAAAACTCTAGTAGCTTCCTTAAAGGATCCTTGTAACAGAAGTAAGTATAAGTCATTTTATTGAAGAGACACCTGGAAAATCAGCTGGAAAGTTAAAGACAAACATTATCCTTAGAGAGAAACCGGAAGTTATTGACACAATTCCTTTGTCAAATGACACGGTTGGCTGTTGCATAATATCAGTGGAGTAGGGAAGAGCGATTACTATCAAGTGCACGCTAGCAGATATTTCACTTTATGGTAGGATGAAACCCACCGATGTCATGCAGAGAATGAATCAGCTTTTGGCATTTGTTCAGGGAGGAGCACTCGGTGATGCTTTGTTCATTTATCACTGAAAACTCGTGCTATAGGGGAAGAGATTTTTCTTTTGGTTAACCATTATATATGAGACTGGAGAAGTCCTCAGGAGGCAGGACTGACAGAGCATAAGTTTCATGTACAGATAAGAAGGTGATGGGTTCATGAAGAAAAGAAGTTGTACCTAGAAGCCAATCCACATGCTCTTCCATTCACAGCGAAGATGTAGCACCTTCTGATCTTGAGGAAATACTAAAAGAAAGTGAAAACTGGGTACAGCCAAATTGCGGCCCCTGAGTATCTGCATGTGCTGTGCAAAGTGATGGGCAGGGAGTATAAGGCTGCTTCTCTGTGCTGATGTACCCTGGCTATTTAGGGGAAAAGTGCTCATATGATATTTTATCTGTGGTGTAAGATATCTGTGGAGCAAGAAAAATGTTTCTTCATGACGTGGATTAGAAATGATTTCTCTCGTATCAAGTGGCATACCTCAGTACTAAACTCTGCCCACAGGGAACCGTGTGAAGGACAGGGAGGGAAGGAAGAATTGTTAACAAATAAAACAATCTGCCACAGTCTTAGGACTGAGATAGTTTATTCATTAGAGAGAGTTGGAGGTCCACATTGACCATAAAGAGTAGAGGAGGTTAAGAAAAAAAGAGTTGAGGAAATATTTTCAGTAATGGACAGTCCTTTAAATCAGAAGCATAATGCCTCTCAGTGACCTATTGGAAGAATAAGAGCACAAAGGAATAGAACTTAGATCCAATAAAGCTGATGCGGAGAGAGTACGAGTGTATACTTAATATTTGAGAGCATGTAAGGAACCACAGTGGGAGGAACCCAGGGTTTTAGGATTTTGTGTTAAGATACTGGCTGGCCAGGAGTATAGGTAAAAGGAGGTGGAGAAGTCTAACAATTGGACATGACTTTTCTTATACTTTTTCCTTAGGCTTGGCTTCATTTCAGATAAATGGACTTGGTACTCGAGGGTTTTCAGAACACGATCTGTATTGCCTCCAACCTAACCTAGAAAAAATATAAATGTTCTTTAGTGGTCTAGGATTCTTTGCATAGGACTCCTCTCCTTCCTTCCCTCTTCCCTCCCTCTCTCTTCCCTTCCCTCCCTTCTTCTCTCCTTCTTTTTTCCCCTCCCTGCCTCCCTCTCTTCTTTTGTTCTTTCCCTCTTTAAGCTATTGAGTTGGCATCTTTAAACTACAAGATACTTTGAGAGCTCATCTCCTCTCTGTCCATGTCTTTTAGCAGATATATGTGCTCTCCAGGGCAAGAGGGATAAGGGCCTCTAGGGAAGTTCTGTTTCTTGTTCAGCTAACCCACTCTAATGTGGAATATCCAGTTATAGCACACATTTAAATTTTAACCCTCATCCTTCAATAAAGGTCCATTTCTTGGGGAGTTCCCTGGTGGCCTAATGGTTAGGATTCCGGACTTTCACTGCTGTGGCCCGGGTTCAATCCCTGGTTGGAGAACTGAGATCCCACAAGCCTCAGGTGACGCCAAAAAAAGGAAAAAAAAGATCCATTTCTCTCTTTTTTTTTGGACTTTAATAAAGATGGGGTGATTGTCTTTTGTCTAATAACTCTTCTGTAGTGAAGGCCATTATTTCATTCTAGGACAGAAGTCATTCATGCATTATTCATTGAACAAACATTGAGAGTCTTACATGTGCCAGGCTCTGTGCTGAGTGATAGGTATAAAAGAGGTCAGTATTCAGACATGGCCCTAACCAGATAAAACAGAAAATTGAATTAGGATATAGGCAATGGTAACAAAAATGTGAATAAACAAGTAAATATGTAATTGCAAAGCAAATGTGGCAGAAATGTAAATGTAAACATTTTTACATTAGGGTGGTGGTATTTCAGCTACTTTTATATTAACTTCTGAACTGTATGATCTCCTGAATGTAATTTTGAAATATTTTGTGAGTAAAAAGTGAAGACATAGTTGAAAGTGTGATAAGTGCTTTGTAGAGGAGGACCTTGATAGAGAAGGAAGTATAACTGAGACTTCCTTTACATGGGGTGGTCAGGGAAGACCTGGAGTGTAATTCATCACTTGCCTGTGTGAGAAGGATGAGGATAATTTGGACAGGGCTCAGAGAGGAGTCGCAAAGATGATTGACGACAGAGTTGAAAATAAGACCTTCGAGAGCCGTCTCAAAGAACCAGGGGTGTAGAGCAGCCATGGAATTGAACCCGACGCAATGACTTAGGCTCTCTTTTTCTTCAGTTTATACACATCCACTTCTACATGTTCACATTCTCTTCACTAATTTCTCATGGTCAACATCAGGCAAGGCACGTGATTCAGGTTAGAATTCCGTGTTAGAGGAAAATTGAAATTTTGTTCTGCAGTTGAGGAAAAATTGGAAGGGACCTGAGAGGCAAACTAGTTCAGCCTTTGTATGAAGAAATATCTTTTCAAGGTTGTTAATGGTGGTCATCCAGTTCTTAGGAGATCGCTTCCATGCTTCCTCCACCTAGAACGGGGCGGTGGTAAGTGGACCACTCTGGTTTACTTCCAGTAGGCAGGTCCTCTTTCCATTCCATAAATACCCCAGACTCATCTCCACCTCAGCACTTTTACCACAGGAACACTTCCCACCTGGAATGCCCACCCATTCTACCTACTTTTCTGTGTGTCATTTAAAAGTGGTGCTTTTCATCATCCCCCCCCCATCTTACTCTTATGAAGAATATGGCATTTCTAGAAGTAAATGTAGCTTCCTTTGTCATGATTGGCAATAAGATTGGGGGTAGAGTGAGTATCCTAATCTGGGAGGGGATCGAGGGCAGTGTATTTAGTTTGATACCTTCCTCCCACATGCTAATATGCCCCACTCTTGGGAATCACTATCTTATAGCAATTAAGATCTTAATCATCTGCTGCTTTAGGTGGTGCACTATTTATTTTGTTTGCTATTAGTCTTTTTGCCAACTAGACTTTAAGTACTCTGAAGATATGGAAACTTGGCTGATACCTCTGTATAATGCTCAGTATTGATCATGAAGTGAATACATATACAATGATCAATGCCTCATGGCTGAAGGAACCACGTGTTTCTTTTTCATGGACCATTATGAAAGGCTATTATTTATATAAATCAGATATTAAGTTGGCACAGATGCTAAAAGATTACTATTTTTGTAGTTTTAAAATGGCAGAAAGTCAAGTCTTGGAGGTCTGATTCATTGAGATAATTCCCATATCAGAAACCTCCTTCTTCCTTTGTAAGCCTTTTAACTCCTTGCTATTCAAAGTGTAGTCTACAGACCAGTGGCATCAGCATCACCCGGAAGCCAGACCTACTGAGTCAGAATCTGCATTTTAACAAGATCCTCAGATATGTTCTATACACAGTAAAGTTTGAGAAGCATTTTATTATTAACACAAAATTCAGAAATTTAGGAGGAGCATTTATCTTCAAAGAGAAGTGAGTCTGGAAATGAAGATTTCATTGGTCTGTGGATGAGATCCTCAGTGCTTTCTGTCGTGTTGGCCTGGAATGAACACTGCTTCTTGCCAGGCCAGAATTATGTAGGAGTGCCCCAGGGTAATTTAAGTAAGTGAGTGGTACAGATGTTAGACGTGATGATGATTACAGGAAGTTGAAGCAGTTTGGAGTGAGAAACTAGGAGAGCTTGGCAAAGGTAGAGGAAAGTGGCCATGCAACCTGAAACCAAATATAAGGGAAAAGGTCTTCCCCTTATGATTAGAAACAACTTCTAACTCTCTGGATTTGGACTCGGTTCTCATACTCCAACCCCTCCAGAGCCAGCAGGACACAAGTGAAACTGGTGTAAAGTGCTGTGCAGGGAAACCTTGTGGAGTGGTGAGGATCGTGGAGAGGCATTCTTCATCAGAGGGGAAGGAGGTGTCACCACTCAGGTCACCCAGTTGTTGCCACATGGGAATTTGGGTGCAGCATGGCCAAATCGTCAGATTTTTCAAATGAAGCTAAAAATATATGTTTGTACATAAAACATCTCTTGGGTATAGTATGTTGGTAATTAAAATGTTTTTAGAATGGCTCAGGCCAAACTAAATTCATATGCTGCCTGCATGTGTTTTGAAACCCCTGTTCTGGAGCAACAAAACATGTGGTGGTGTGAATACCTGGCTTTTCTAGTGCAGGGCACCAAACACAGGGAGAGGCCTTTTGGTCCTGGTAAGGACCATTTTGGATCTTTACTAAATAAAAGAAATAAAAAGACGTAAAGGAAGGGAGCTGCACTTGCTTTGATGACCTGATTTAAAATATATGTCTGAAGAACCTCAGTAACTAATGGTGTTTGAAGGAAAGAGTTAGATGCCTAAAGGCATAAAATTTTGGCGCTGTAAAATCTGAAGGGGAAGTAAGCATGGAGTTGGGTCCAGGGTGAGGAAATGAGGTCATGGAAATTTCTTGGCACCCCCAAGCTAGGATCACACGGTGCAACAGAGCTGGGAGGCTGGACCACAGCTTGGAACTTACTGCGCTTGGAGAGAAGTGTGACTAGAGATAGAATTCGAGTTAATTTACCTTTAGCATCTGGTTGTTGAATTTAGGTGGTGGCTAATATTTATTTATTTTAAAAAAATTTTAAACATACTTTAAAAAAATTTATTTATTTATGGCTGCATTGGGTCTTCGTTGCTGCGTGCGGTCTTTCCCTAGTTGCGGCGAGTGAGGGCTACTCTTCCTAGTGGTGCGCGGGCTTCTCATTGCGGTGGCTTCTCTTGTTGCAGAGAACGGGCTCTAGGTGCGTGGGCTTCAGTAGTTGTGGCACGTGGGCTCAGTAGTTGTGGCTCACAGGCTCTAGAGTGCAGCCTCAGTTGTTGTGGTGCATGGGCTTAGTTGCTCTGCAGCATGTGGGATCTTCCCGGACCAGGGATCAAACCCATGTCCCCTGCATTGGCAGGTGGATTCTTAACCACTGC
This sequence comes from Tursiops truncatus, assembly GCF_011762595.2. Lineage (NCBI taxonomy): Eukaryota > Metazoa > Chordata > Mammalia > Artiodactyla > Delphinidae > Tursiops > Tursiops truncatus. The sequence continues at coordinate 38,422,813 of NC_047040.1, forward strand.
GCCACCAGTGAAGTCCTGGCTAATATTTAAAGTTTGCTGGAATTGAGTTTTCTATGAAAGTTTGTCATGGTAAAATTAGCATTTTATATATTTTGAGAGTGAACACTAGGTGAAGGAATCAAAATTCTTTCCAAAGGTTTGTTATTGATTATACTTCTTGTTAAAGACTAAATTCCTTAAAGATTAGCACTGTTTATTATTTATCTTTACATTATTATCATCTTTACATCCACCACAGTCTGGGTCTGTACTGATTATAAAACAGAATATAGTTTATTTTCTATTTTGGTGAGTCATTCTGTAGGTATTCATTTTCCTCACTGATTCAAAAAAATAATAGCTTTGTTGAGATATAATTCACATACCATAAAATCCATCATCTTAAAGTGTACAATGTAGTGGGTTTTAGTATATTTACATAGTTGTGCAACCATCACCACCCTGTAATTTCAGAACCTTTTTATCACCCTCAAAAGAAGTCCAGTGTCCTTAGCAGTCACTCATCTTCCCTGCCTCCAGCGCCTGGCAACCATCACTGTAGTTTCTGTCGCTGTAGATTTGCCTCTTGTAGACATTTCATAAAAGTGGAATTATATAATATGTAGCCTTTTGTGACTGGCATCTTTCACTTAGCATAATGTTTTCAAAGCTTATCCATATTGTAGCATGTGTTAGCACGCCATTCTTTTGTATAGCCAAATAAAATTTTATTGTGTATATATACCACATTTTGTTTATCCATTCATCAGTTGATGGACATTTGAGATGTTCTCAGTTTTTGGCTATTATGAATAATTGTGCAATGAACATTTGTGTAAAAGTTTTTGTGTAGATATATGTTTTCAGCTCTCTTGAATATACACCTAGGAGTGGAATTGCTGGGTCATATGGTAACTCTATGTTTATCATTTTGAGGCTCTGCCAAACAGTTTTCCAAAGTGAGTTTTACATTTTACATTTTACATTTACATTTACATTTACATTTTACATTTTACATTTACATTTACATTTACATTTTGCATTTTACTCAGCAATGTCTGAGGGTTCCGATTTCTCCATATCCTTACCTACACTTGTTATTGCTTTTCTTTTTGATTTAACCATTCTGGTGGGTATGAAGTGGTATTTCATTGTGGTCTTGATTTGCTTTTCTGTAATGACTCATGATGTTGAGCATCTTTTTGTGTGGTTATTGGCCATTTGTATATATTTTTTTGGAGGCATGTCTCTTCAAATCCTTTGCCAATTTTAAAATAAATTTATTTTTTTAAAAATTTTTGTGTTGTACAGATTTTTTTGGTAACTTTCTGGATTCTAGACACTTATGAGACATATGACTTGAAAATATTTCTTATGTTTTTTGGATTGTCTTTTCACTCTCTTGACAGTGTCATTTGAAGCACAAAAGTTTGTAATTCTGATAAAGCCCAAGTATCTTTTTTTTTCTTTCTTGTGCTTTTGGTGCATATCTGTCCTTGTTGATCTCCTAATTGTTCAATCCAATATGGAAAATGGAGTATTGACATCTTTAACTATTGTTAAATTGTCTTTTTCTCCCTTCAACTCTGTCAGTTTCTACTCATGTATTTTGCAGCCCCTTGTAACATATATGTTTGTAGTCATTATGTCTTCCTTTTGAATTGACCCATTTATCTTTATAAAATATTCTTTCTCCCAAGTTACCATTTTTGCCTTAAAGTCTATTTTGTCTATTGTTGGCATTGTCACTCCGTCTCTTTTTTTAGTTACTGTTCCCATGATGTATCTTTTTCCATCCTTTTACTTTTACCCATTTGTGTCTCTGAATCTAAATTGTCTCTTTCAGATAGCATGTAGTTGACTCATTTAAAAATATATTCTGAAAAAAAAAATAATAAAAAAATAAAAATAAATTCTGCCAATCACTGCCTTTTGGTGAGTGTTTAACTAGAATGTTTGATTGGAGTGTTTAATTTATTTACATTTAATGTAATTACTGTTTATCAGATGGATATATATCTGTGTGTTTGCTATTGGTTTTCTGTGTGTCTTATGTTTTTTTTGTTCCTCAGTTCCTCCATTACTTGCATTAAATATATATGTTTTGTAGTGTGCCATTTAAATTTTCTTGTTGTTGCTTTTCTGGAGAAGATAATTTTCATAGGCCTTTATTCTGTCATTCCTGATAATATTGTTATGATTATTTTTGAGTTATTTTCTTAGTTGTTGCCTGGTTATTAACAGTGAAATTCTTAATTTAAAACAATCAAGTTCAGATCAATTTCAACATCATTTCGAAAGTATACAAAAACTTTACTTCAGTATGGCTTAATTCCTTGCTTTATACATTGTAAGCCCATCATTAACACTTTTATAGTTATTGTCTTATGTAGTTGTTTTTAAATAGAAAAACGTTGTAAACAAAAATACATTTAGGGCTTCCCTGGTGGCGCAGTGGTTGAGAGTCCGCCTGCCGATGCAGGGGACATGGGTTCGTGCCCCAGTCCGGGAAGATCCCACATGCCACGGAGCGGCTGGGCCCGTGAGCCATGGCCGCTGAGCCTGCACGTCCAGAGCCTGTGCTCTGCAACGGGAGAGGCCACAGCAGTGAGAGGCCCGCGTACCGCAAAAAACAAAAACAAAAATACATTTATAATGTACTTTGCATTTAACTATGTCGTTAGCTTTTCCAAATCTCTTTATGTCTTCATGTGGATTTGAGTTAATATTTAGTGATTTTCATTTCAGCCTCAAGAACTCCTATTAGTATTTCTTGTAAGACAGATTTGATAGTGACAGATTCTCTCAGGTTTTGCTTGGCTGGGAATGTCTTAATTTCTTCTTCATTTTTGAAGGATAATTTTGCTGGATATAGAAGTCTTGGTTAACTTTTTAAAATTTCACTGATTTGGATGTGTTGTTCCAATGCTCTCTGGCCTTCATAGTGTCTGATGAGAAATCAACTGTTAATCTTATTGAGAATCCTTTGGTTTGATGAGACTTTTTCTTGCTGTGTTCAAGTTTCTCTCTGTCTTTTGACATTTTGACTATGATGTGTCTTGGTGTGGATTCTTTTTAGTTATCCTACTTTGAGTTTATTTAACTCCTTGGATATATAGGTTAATGTTTTCATCAAATTTGAGAAGTCTTTGGCCATTATTTCTTCAAATAATGTTTCTTTCCTTTCCTTCTGGAATTCCCAGTGTGCATGGCATGATACAATATTTGTAGTTTCATAGGTCTCTGAGGCTCTGTTAATTTTTCTTCATTTTTTTTCCGTTCCTAAGCCTGGATAATCTTAATCCACATATCTTCAAGTTCACTGATTCTTTCTTCTGCCTATGAAAATCTGCTGTTGAACCCCTCTAGTGAATTTTCCATTTCAGGTATTGTACTTTTCAACACCAGAATCTTAATCTGGTTCTTTTTAAAAATAATTTTTATCTCTATATTGATATTCTTTCTTTAAAATCTTTATTGAATTTATTATAACCTTGCTTCTGTTTTATGTTTTGTTTTTTTGGCCACGAGGCATGTGGGATCTTAGCTCCCTGACCAGGGATCGAACCTGCACCCCCTGCATTGGAAAGCGAAGTCTTAACCACTGGACTGCCAGGGAAATCCCTATATTGATATTCTTTGTTTGGTGAAATAATGTTTTTAAATTCTCCTTTAATTCTTTAGACATGGTTTCCTTTAGTTATTTGAACATATTTTTAGTATTTTTAAATCTTTGTCTAGTATGCCCTAAATCTGGGCTTCTCAGGGACATATTTTGTTTAACTGCTTTATTTCATGTGTATGGGCCATACTTTCCTGTTTATTTGTGTATGTTTTAAGTTTTTATTGAAAAATGGGCATTTCAAATAATATCATATGGCAACTCTGAAAATCAAATTTTCCTAGCTCCCCAAGGTTTGGTGTGTTTGCTCTTTGTTGCTGTTTTTTGTTTATTTACTGACTTTACTGAATAAATTCTGGAAAGTCTACATTCTTGTCACATGTGGCTACTGAATTTTAGCTTGGTTCCCTTAGTGGTCAGTTAATGATTAGACAGAGATTCCCTTAAATGTCTGAAACCAATAAGTATCTCAGTCTTTGCTGAGCGGCTCTATGTGCACGTTGGGGCACGCCTTCATCAAGTAGCCAGGCAGTTGACAATTGCGCTGTAGCCTTCATTTCCTGCATGCGCAGAGCCTCAAGATCAGCCAGAGCTGAAAGAATGGGGTCTCCTGAGATATTTCTTAGGTATGTGCATAGTGCTGCACGTGAATGTGGTCTTTTCAATTGTAAGGAATATGTCAGAGCCTTTCAAATCCTTCCATGGACATTTCGTTCTCCAGATCTCTCTTAAGTTTTTAAGCCAGCCTCTTCTTTGCTCCAGCTGGTATTGCTGCCATAGACATCGGTATTGTTAAACAATTGCAGCTGAGTGTTTTCAACAAATGCTATGGGGCTAGAGCTTTTTCCATTGAGTGATCTCTGAGTTAGGTCCAATAAACACAAGCCCTGGGAGTAGGGTTTTTCCAAGTAATTGCCAGGTCAAATAGTGACAATTCACTGGGATAGAGCCATTTTGTGGAACTCCAAACCCGTTTTGCTCTCTCCATTGCCTGCTAGAGTACGGGATTTTTCAGTCATTGTGGCTGTAATGATGCTGATTTTTAAGGGTATTGTGATGCTGGGGAGAGAGTGATTGGAAATAGGGAAAATGAAAATGCCACTAAGCTCACTGTACTTATTGTGACACAACCATTTTTTGTGCCTTAATCATTCTCACAATGTAGTAAGCCTTTCATTCATTTCCAAAATTGTGAAAAAGTTGATTTTGACAATTTTTGCCAGTGTTCTCATTGCTTTTATGGAGGATCAGATTTTGGGGGGTCCTTACTTGGCCATTCTGGAAGTGCTTCTCCCTCCTACTGAATTTTATAACTGCCTACTACTCTTGTGATGTTACATTTGATTAGCTTCTTGCTTGCTTTCAAGATTTTGAAACATGATTTTTATTATCTTTTTTCATCTTTGTTATCTCTGTTTTGTTCACCCCTCCCATAGGTACATGCTTTTTTTTTTTTTACGGTACGCGGGCCTCTCTCACTGTTGTGGCCTCTCCCGTTGCGGAGTACAGGCTCCGGACGTGTAGGCTCAGCGGCCATGGCTTACGGGCCCAGCTGCTCCGCAGCATGTGGGATCTTCCCGGACCGGGACACGAACCCACGTCCCCTGCATCGGCAGGCGGACTCTCAACCACTGCGCCACCAGGGAAGCCCGGTACATGCTTTGTTAAAAAAATCCATGTGTAGATTGAAGAATTTAATTGAGGTAAAATACACATAACATAAAAATTTTCCACCTTAAATAACCATTCTTATATGTAAAACTCAGTAATGTTAAGTACATTGACATTATTATGCGAACAATCTCCAGAACTCTTTTCATTTTGAAAAACTGAAAGTCTATACCCATTAAGCAAAGCTTCCCATTTCTCCTTCCCCCCACCCCCACCATGCCCTGACAAGCACCATTCTATTTTCTGTCTATATGAATTTGACTGTTCCAGGTATCTCATATAAGTGGAGTCGTATAGTACTTGTCTTTTTGTGACTGGCTCATTTCATCTAGCATAATGTCTTCAAGGTTCATCCATGCTATAGCATGTGTCAGAATTTCCTTACTTTCTAAGGCTGAGTAATATTCTGTTGCATGGATATATCATATTTTGTTTGTACATTCATCCATCAATAAACACTTGGGTTGTTTCCACCTTTTTGCTATTGAATTGCTATTGAATTCATTGCTGTGAATGTAGGTGTACAAATATCTCTTTGAGACCTGGCTTCAATTCTTTTGAGTATATAATTATTTTTTTTGTTTTGAATGGAAGCATCTATAGAAATCTCCAACTTGATAGTTTTTTTTAACTGACTGTCTCAAATTTTGCTATATAATACATTTTCATTAGGCACAACTAAGTATTCTTTCCTGATTCTGCTCAGACATAGACATTATCTCTCTTGTTCTCCCATTTTTAAGCTGCTAAAGTTTAAATAATTTTAAAAGACTTGAAGCCATGTCAGGGGTTAGGAAATGAGTAAATTACAAACTTAAATGGAATCCAACTTCTCATTTTAGTTGAAACCTAAAACTTCTGTGTTTTATTATTTGTTATGTGCCTAAAGAAAAAGGAGAATGTAGGGATAACAATCATTATAGTTCTTCTGAATAAGCAACCAACACAACATCGTGGTCTAAATTTCACTGTTAAATAAGTAGGCTATTGGGAAAATATATTTAGGGATAGAAAGTAGCAGGCATTTCTTGGATAAATTTTGGTGTTTATCAAGAAGATGACATTTGAGACAAGGTTTTATTTCTATATTTTTTCTTAGTTTTTTGACTAGTGCTTTTTTAGGCTCTTTCTTTTACTTAATTTTATTCATACATCTAGTCTCCATTTTGTAGAAGGTGGGGGTGCTTGAAAGTACTGTGAGTCTTTAAATTGACAGCACTTTTAGGAACCAAAGTTTCTTATAATAACTAACATAACACTGAATTTTTATTTACATATATATTTGAGGATTATGACTTCCCAGTATTTTAAAGAAACACACAACTTGACCTTGAATGAAATTCTAACGAATCCTTAGCTAAATTTGGAAATGAAAAGATAATAAGACAGAGAGAGAGAGAGAGCGAGAACAAGTGAAGCAAAATATACAAAATCTCCAATTAAAATAATTAAACATTTCTAAAGGAAGTGTGTTTGAAATATTATATCTTACTAATTGTTGTATTTTTAGATGTGTGTAATATTAAAGTGAAACGAAAGGTTTACTGGATAACTGTGGTAATAAGATTAAAAATTTGTTTTCCTCTAAGAAAGTTTTTTGGAAATAAAACATTCCATTTCTCTGTTTCCAAAATGTGAGAAGGTTTTATTTAGCGCTTTCTGTTCAATTCTCATTGAGGGAAGGATGAAACTAATTTAGAAATAGACGTACTAAGGCATCTTAACACTGATATTTTTATTGTATAAGGTAAGAAAGTCTTAGACTTTTGCTAAAGAGTGTATGCAGTTAGTTCCAGGAGTTCCTTGTGACAATAGCCCCATCAATGTTAGACAGTTAATTCTGGCTGAATACCTGGAAATTACAGAAATAACCCATTCCTGCACTTTCCATCTACTTTTCTTAGAGCAGTAGGTTCTATAGGCATGTTGTTCAGCTGCCTTACAGGTTGTCTCAGGTGACAGATTCACCAACTACTTTACTGTGACAAACAAGGGTCACTAGTTTATAACCTTTTCCAGTTAGCAGTAGCTTCTTTCTTGTTACCTAGCACCCAGTTGCTAAGCCAGTGCCTCCTATTTTATATTTATATAATATCAGCACCCTATTTCTGTTACCAATTTCTAAGATTCTCTGAGTAAGAGCTAAGCTAGTATAATCGACACCTCCCCAAAACAGTGGCTCTAAAGATAGAAGCTCATTGCTTGCTAACATTTTCTCTAATATTTCTCTTGTTTTTACCTGAAAGAGTGTTTTGGAAAAACTTCATTCCTTCCGCCCTGCGTGTCTCCTTTTCTTTCACACAGAACACTTCTGATACCTCTAGTTGCCAAATGCTTGGAGGTTTTCCCCCAACAAGTAATCCTCTGGGACACCACCTGGGTGCCCTACAGTTTAAGTCAGTTCTAATACTATCCACCTGGAGATAGCATCAGATCCCACAGGTTAAGGGCCCAGTCCCATGACTCTTCCCCCCACCCCAGTTCACATGCCAAGGGCAAGAAGTAGGTCCCCAGGTTACCTACAACTTCTGTCCAACTTGGCTACAAATCAGAGGTTCTTATGATCTCCTCCCACCTTGGATCAGATTAATTTGCTAGGAGAGCTCACAGAACTCAGGGAAACATTTATTTTTGTTTACCAGCTCATTAAAAGATATGATAGGGCTTCCCTGGTGGCGTAGTGGTTGAGAGTCCGCCTGCCGATGCAGGGGACGCGGGTTCGTGCACTGGTCTGGGAAGATCCCACATGCCGCGGAGTGGCTGGGCCCGTGAGCCATGGCCGCTGAGCCTGCGCGTCCGGAGCCTGTGCTCCGCAACGGGAGAGGCCACAACAGTGAGAGGCACGCGTACCGCAAAAAAAAAAAAAAAAAAAAAAAAAAAAAAAGATATGATAAAAGATACAGATGAACAGTCAGATGAAGAGAAATATGAAGGACCCTCTCAGGTCGGGGAGGGTCCTGAGTGCAGAAGCTTCTTTCCGTGTGGGTTGGGGTACATCATGCTCCCAGTACGTGGATGTGTGCACCCATCTGGAAGCTCTCTGAACCCCACATAATTGGGCTTTTATGGAGGCTTTATCATGTAGGCAATGACAGATCATTAAGTCCATTTTCAGCCTTTCTCCCTTCTCAAGAGAATGGGAGGCGGGGCTGAAAAGTCCAAGCTTCTAATCATGGC